>NC_142244.1:86028093-86336917 GCF_052056855.1 Sturnus vulgaris | reverse complement strand
TCAAATATTTTTTGTATGCCTGAATAAGATCTTAAGTGGATTTGTTTCAGAGTATGATCTGTGGTTATTTACTCACTATAGTTATCTCAATAGACATGTTACTTCCATAAATAACAAGTGAGTATAATTTAATTGGTTGTTTAAAGCAGAGTTGTTATAGCAGGCACCTCTTTAATGTGTGTGTGAATTCATTTGACATTTTATTGTGGGTGTGAGCTGATTTAAATTAGCTGCTTTCCAGATGTAAGCCATTTCTGGCATGGACCATGGTTTCATTTATGTATAGCACCTATAACTTAGAGACAACTCCTGGAAATAACAAATGACGAACAACTGAACGTAAGAAGTGTGATTAACCTAAAACAACCTTGCCTAAAGTTTTGGTGTCTGTGCTCATCACTGATCATTGGCTTCACTAAGAAAGAAAAATTGGAAGTTGTGATTGGTCTGATTAACTACCACCCAAAAGTGCTTATCTGAGATGAATTACCACCCTCACATCTTTTTCCATGGCCTACAAAAAGATTGCAAACTCAGAGCCCCATATCATAGTAGATCTACCATACTATGGCTGAGGAAGTCTACCCAGGACTCTAGTTTGTTTGGCAACAAGGGATTTCAATGAGTACTGTGAACTGAAAAAGAAAAAAAAAGCACTTTTTGATCACTTGCCTGAACTGAAGATGTTCAGCCACTAACAGAAGTACCCGAGAGACATTTATATGATTAAAACCAGAGACAAGTATCAGATTGTTTTTCTGGGTACATAGGTCCTGCTCAATAGGTCTGAAACAGAGTAAAGTGAGTCCCAAACTCAGCCATCATTATTGGATTTTTTTTTTGGCTTTGTTCTTATGCCTCTTGGATGAAAATTTTTGGAGAGGTTATTGCCGTTTGAGTAACTCCTGAGCTCCTAAAAAGAGAAGGATTGAAAATCATCAAAATGGCAGAAGGTTGAATGAGAAAATACTTAATTTGCCTAAAATCAAAGATATTCCCCATTTTCATGTTGCTCAGTGGCCAGCTCTGCATCAGTTTCTCTTGACTTGGCTGTGCTTCCCCTGTTTTGACTTTTAACTCTGGACCAATTTGCCTAACTACATGCAGGTCATGTGTAGTGTACTTAACCCTGTTTATGATCACAGGATTCCTTTGGGATTTCACCCTACCATATTAGAATTCATACTTCTCTCTAGTGACTGATTCTATTTTGCAAGAGAACATATCTTTCATTCTACTCCAGTTCCTCTGTGTGAGCATTTTATTTTACTGATTTGTATACTGAACATTTTCGCTCTATCAGTGTAAAATACATTATTTGAAAACCAGTCTTAGTCTGAGTCTTCCTAATCGCCAAGCAAGCTCTAGAGTTTAATCACTTCCCAATAATAATTACTCCAGTATTTTCTTTCCATCTGTTGTCTCTGCAGTATCCCTTGCTATTTTGTATTATCAACAGTTTAACTAATTTATTCCTCAGGGTTTTACAGTGACATAGCACTATTTCCAAAAACAGTGTCTAGAATGTTTATTGCACATTCTGCTGAAAGACAGAAAGGGAAGAAAAGGCAAAACAAATAGAATCCTGTGTTTGTTTGCTTTAACAGCAGGATTTTTTTCACAGTTAACACTGAATATTTAAATGTGCAGTTTAGATCTGATTCACTGGCTCATCACTATAGGCAAAGTACTACCTTACTGCAGCCCTTCAGTATATTTTGGCAGGATTACAAGGTTCAGACCAGTGATGTCTTCTACATTTTTGCTGTGGATCCCAAATTCTCACTTTTTGCCAGTCTCACTGGAAGCATCAGGCAGCCACTGTTCACACCCACAAAAACAATATGCATGGCAGGTTTGTGCCATGGATAAAGACGTCCCACAAAACTAATGTTAAGAGCTTCAGATTGGAAGAGCATCAATAAGCTGTGCAACAACGTAAAATGAAACTTAAGATAGACAAATTATGATTAATCGTGCAATAGCAAATTAACATATTGCCACTTCCAATTACCCATTTGTCATGGTCTGCTGCACCAGAATTAGGAGGACAGTCTCTACCCCAGGTCTCAGCAATCCTTTTTCTGTGCCACAGCAGCAGCTGAAGCCAACAGTGAAAGAGGATTGCAATTATGCCAAGAACTAAGCAAGAAACGCCCCCCCCCCCCCCCCCCAAGGGATAGAATGTACAGTCAAAAAGGCTCTAAAATGCCAAGTGATAGGAGAAAGCCGCCTTTACCAAATGTTTTCTTGACTTTTCTGCATTAGGACTGTGACAGAGGGAAACTTTCTATGACACCACCTTTGCAACAAAGCTCCACTGAGCACCTCAATGTCAGATGCTAGAGACCTGGATAAAGAGACGTAACTGCAGACAGATGCTGGCAGATGATTTTGCCAATTTTAACTCAGGTACATGGGAAATCAGAGCACCTCTCACTTTTACCACAAAAGAAAGAAAACTCTAAGCTTGGGAAAAATTTAAGGGCTGCTGGGCTATGCTGCAGCAAGCTGTTAAAACACATCTTAATTTTAACTATGTGCCTAACTCTTTGTACTCCCTCAAATCCCACTGAAATCTGTAGGTTTTAGTATGTGCATACATGCCTTGCTGAATCACTACTGCAGCTTGTTATCTGAATTATTGCCCTATTAAACATGAACTAAAGAGATACATTTCATAAACTTTAATGTAACCACATTGCATTTGCATTTAATGTTAAACTGAAGGGTCTGTCTGCTTCAGCTAGAGGCTCAGATGGAGCACAGGCTGCTTTCTGGAAACCTGAATGTTGGGCAGTACCCTCATTACGGCAGCTCTCTTCATTTCACAAAACTGTATCTCAGATATAGATTCTTGTGTGAGATTTGTCAACCTGTAAGTGTTGCATAAGAATATGCTTTATAGCTGAAAACTTATTTCTGCTGTCTTTGACTAACTGCACCCACTACATTAGCAACCCTTAAGCCAATTGTGACCTTTCCAGCTGCAGAATTTGTCTGAGAGATGGCTTGAGGCAAAGTTCAGAATTAGTGCGGGGTTTGTAATGTGCCTTTTGCTGTCCTTTATGCTGATATTAGAATACAGTCTTTCACTCCTTCAGACAACAATATTTAATTTCTGCCTGTTAAAAATCATGGACTATTTAGATTTTCAGTAAAAAACATTTCTAAAATTACTTGTAGCTCTATGTGGTGCCTTTTAAGAATTATTTTAAATACTGTACTGTCTGTCTGCATCTCATGAATTGCATAGAACACTGCTCACTTTGCTTCCGAACATCAGCGACAGGAAAAGATCTGTAGACAAGATATAATTTCTTACAGGGAAGGTAATTTTTATTGGAAATATGTGGAAGGTAATTTTTGAACAAACAACAACTAGCAACTAATGAACTATTCAATTTGACTGTTTGTGCTTTTCCTTGTCCTATCAGATAAGTTCATAGTAACCTGGGACACAGCCACACCTGTCCATTGTTCCCACTTAAAGAATCCCAGCATTAAAGTTGCATATCTCAGATTCTATCCTAGGGACAGCTGCCCAAAAAAACGACAAAAAAAGAGTGCATTCCCTTGTTGACAGTTGTTGCAGTAATGTAATTCAGCAAAGTTACTGGTGGCCACGGCTAATTTCTGTATGCAAGGAGATGCTGAAAAGCCATATATTGCTTGAAAATAGGGAGGACATTAGTCCATAATTACCATTAGCAATGCAAAAGAGTTTCTAGTACATATTTTTTACAAAATTAGTCATATTATTTGTTCTACACAGTCTCAAGTTATAGACTAGTTTCTCTTGGTGTTCAGTCTGGCAAGAATCTCCAGCAGCAGAGAATCTGCTAAGGAGACCAAAAAAGGCCAATACGATCTCCAAGTATGTGATGACTCTACATTAAAATTCTTATCTATATTTTCATCATCTGCTTCTGAAAAAGAAAAGAAAAAGAAAAAAAAGGAAAAAAAAATATGAGTCTGAAATGCACAGATGCTTGATTGAAATGGTTGTTTACAAATTAATCTGTTTACCAAGTCTGTGTCAACATTTGTGCTGTCCCACTGCATAGGTGGCTGGGGATTTAAATAAGCTGCTGGAGGCAAGGGATGCTTTCTGTGACAATTCTGTCTTAAATGTGTGTGAAAACATAGCCTCAGAGAATGAACCCAGCAGTAAAGTATCCTTCCCTTCTTTTCTGTTGGATACTTTGTAAGGAATTTAATACTGTGCAAGTATTCATCTGTAATTCGCAATCTTGTATGAGTATAGGTTAATCTAATCTTAACTAGGAACTATTTTCAAAGCTTTATACCAATTTTAGAAAAGTTGCTAGGATCCCAAACACAGGATTTATAATCTTTCCTGATAGCAAACATGAAAGGAGATTTTAGAAAGTAATAGTTTAAAGTTCTTTTGTTTTCTTTATTTTCATATCTTAGAAATTATATTTTCAAGGTCTTCTCTCTAACCAACAGGATTAAAAACCTCCTTTAAACTAGATATACTTCAGTTTTGTCACAAAGGTATGATTATAAGGGCTTTGAGAGACACACAGACAATACAGTGAATCTCATTTAAAAGGCTGTGAGAATTTGGTTTTGTGTGTTTTGTCAAGCTTCCAACACCACCAAGACAAACAGATTCGAACCAACCACAGAAGAAGTGCAGATGTGCACACAGTGAGCTCTTGCTTCCTTAAGATACCTGCTCAAGACCTGGGCAGGTTTCCAGGTCCTGATGTTTACTGAGAACTCCCTCTCTGTGCTTTTGGGGCAATGCAGAAGAATGTCAAACAAAAGGAGGAAAGGAAGTTAGAATCTCACCTGTGCGCAAGCAAGCACTGCCAAGCAATGTGGGGATAAGAGCCAGTCCATCCAGAGACACTGCCCGTGCATGTGCTTTGCCCATCTGCCTGAGAACGGCATCACTGCTCTCCTGGGAAGGACAGCAGAGATCTGAAAGGCTCCTTGCGAGCTGCCTGTACCCAGAAGTTATCAATACAGCAAGTCTCTTTCACCAAATACCTTAGAATATAACCCTTGCTAAGAAAATAGTTTTACTTTTCAGTTACCCAGGTACCACTTCTGGAGATCACAAATCTTTGTGTTAGACTGTAATTGGATATATTTCACAACAACCCCATGAGGGAATTCACTAATTACAGCAGTTTGTTGAAATTAAGGTGAGTGTAGTCATGGTTGGTAATAACTATGATACTATTGCAATCTTGTATTACTACACTTCAGGCTATGATTGTATCAAATCTCAGAAGCCAGGAGGGTTGGGTCTGGCTGGCAGATGAATAGACAATGAAGAACTGAACTACGCATTTGTGATTTCTTAAGAAGTTATGTGCTCATAAATCACAAATCATATTAATTTGCTCAGGAATAAGTACTCTGGGGCTTTAGTGTCAGGAAACACCCTAGAGCCTGAGAGGTTGTGTTACACCAGAGAAATAAAACCTACGACCTCTCCTGATCAGCTGTAGTTATACAAAAATTCTGCATTTTTATGGGACTGATAATTTTGCAGGACAAGTGTATTGGTCATGGCAACATGGGAAAATCCCAACTCAGAAACTTGCATTTGCCTTGCATCTTCTCATTAGTAATGTAAAAGTAACTTTATTTTTCTTGCATTTGAATACTTTTCTGAAGCATTACTACAGCAGTGGTGAGATATTTCCACTACAGAGATGTGTGCATCTCAGAAGGAAGTCTCTTTACACACACAGACTATAAAGTTTTCTGTTACAACAGGTAATCCAACAATTGATGAGAGATAACAACGTTCTGGTAACATAGTTTTAGGTTTTGTTAGTTTTAGATTAATTAAATGGTATTTTAGTTTTTAACAAAAATGTATCAAATGTTGCTTTTTTTTTTTTTTTTTTTTTTTTTAAATGGACACACGGAAAGAGGAGCCTGGTTGCCTAGAGGCTGCAGAACTTTGCTAATCTGTATGAAATACACAAGAGTCTGGGAGGACTGTTAGACTTCCAGAGAGTGAGCTAGAAAAAGTCAGGCTGTGTAAGACTCCTGCATCTGCAAACAGCCTCAAACTGTCCTCACTGGACACACCACGTGTCCTGGTTTGAGACAAAATTTGGGAGGGAAGAGCTGGTACACAGAGGATTAGATGAAGATCAGCAAACCAGTGCCCAAGAAACCCAGGAAAATGGCTCATAGAGCAAATCTACTTTTCAACCGAGATGTAAAACTGTGCTTGGTGGTGTTGAGGGCAGCTATTGACTTGAGCTGTAGCTTCAAAAGCTCAGATCAGGCTTCACTACTGCCCAGGCACACGATTTTGTGGTACAGATGATACCAAAAAGGGTGTCAGCCACCCCTCCTCCTTAGCAACCATTTATGAGCAATTGGTTTCACTTCCTCCTTTCTGCTGTCCTCGGGGCCCTGAGCTGGACAAGCCTTTCAGCCAGCTCATCTGGCAGAGTGCTGCTCTACCATTTCCTGGCTTCTCATCTCTTCTGTTCCTACATCAGGAATGTCATCCTTTGTTTAACACAAAATATCTCTGAAGTTTTGTTAATGGGTACGGACCGGGTGTAGGTGGGCAGGGGCTGGCTGCACGGGTGGTCTCTGTGAGGAAACAGGGCTATCCCATGCCAAACACAGTCACTTCCAGACAGCTTCAACATACCTACCATGGGAATGGCTGAGCCCCACTGGTAACACCAGTGGCACCTCTGGGAAAACGTATTTAAGGAAGGGCAAAATCACTATGTACCAATAAGAGAGAGAGGAGTAAGGCGAAGAAAGTGGGAAATACCACTGTGAGCAGCAAGGTAAAAAAAGAAAGAGGGGATGGAGATGCTGAAGGTGCTGGGCAAGGATTTCCCTGTAAAGAATCACAATGGGTGCAAATATCCGCAGTGCGGCCCATGAGGGACCCACAACAGAGCAGGTGGATACTTTCTGAAGGAACTGAACAAAGTATCAGAGCCATTTTTAAAGTATTTCGCCTCAACCACAGAAATCAAATCCGTAAAATCTCAGGAAAAATGTTTTTGACTGGTTGGACAGTCTGATTTTAAAAAAGCGTGTTTTTTTCCTCTGGGGAAAAAAAAAAAAAAACAGCCAAAGAAAACCAAGCCAAATAACAAACTCACAAACCACAACCCAATAGAGGAAGCCCGACTATTTGCAAAGGGAGGCACAAAGCAGCAGAACTTGCTGCTTCTGCTGCTCTGGAACGCTTGCAAGAAGCCAGGTCTTCTGGGGCAGCCCTTTCAGGGAGGCGAGCACGGCGGTGGCACGCGTCCCGAGGGGACCGCGCCAGTGTATCCATAAGAAAATGACGAGATGCAGGGTTAGTCGGTTTGTATTTACACGCCGTACCGGGCATTTTGCCTCCGACTTCCACAGCTGAACCCGCACACGGCTCCGGGCGGGACACAGGTTTCACCTCGGGAGAGCGCTGGGTTCAGGAGCAGCCTCCGGCTCCTCCGAGCCGCTCCCGCGGGACGGGCGGGGGAACCCTCCGCGGGGCGAGGGAGCGATGGCGGTCACTGACACAGCCGCACTGCCCCCTCGTCCCCGGTCCCCCGGGTGCGCTGCCTCGGCACCGCCCCGTCCAGGCGCCTCCGCGGGCCGGAGGCGATGGTTGGAGCAGGACGGGGCGGGGAAGGGGAAGGGAAAGGCGGGGGGAAATGTCGCGGTCGCTACGGGAGACGGGGGAAAACCGGAAGCCGGCGGGGCGGGGCGGCGCGGCGCTGGCGAGCCCTTTCCCGCTGCCAGCCTCTCCCCGCCGGGCGGCGGCAGCAGCGCCATGGGGTGCTTCTTCTCCCGCCGCAGGAAGCCGGCCCAGGGCGGCCAGCAGCAGCTGCAGGGAGCCGGGCAGGATGCGGCCGCCGGCGAGCAGAAGGCGCCGCAGTACAGCTGGGACCTGCGAGCCAAGGTACCGCCCCGGCTGGGGCTGGGGCTGGGGCTGGGGCTGGGGCTGGGGCTGGGGCTGGGGTATCGCCTCTCTCAATGGGCAAAGTCTCGCCCGCTCCTGCCGCCCGGGGTTTAAGCAGGGTGTGTGCTCCAACAGGGAGCATGCCTTCCCCCGTCCCGCTGTTACGGCTCGGTCCGCGCAGTTCAGTGCGTTAATTTGAGCAATTAAAAAGTGTTTAGCCTAAGGATTTTACCAGGCAGTCTCAAACTGTGCGAGCGGAGAGGGCGGCGCGCTGGGTGCCGCGGCTGCCGGCGGTGCGAGGATCGGTCCCGCTGCGGGGCTGCTCCGGAGGGGGCTGGCGCTGCCTCCCGGTGGGACAGCGCCCTGTGGGCAAGCAGCTTGGCTGTGACAGTCCCCACGGGTGTCTGCCTGCCCTCGGGATTCCTGATGCAGCGCGGAGTCCCCTGGGTGCGTGCTTCACTCGAGCAAACCGGGATTAATGGCTGGGGATCTGTGCCCGGGCGAGTCACCGCACCTGGCATTGTAGCAGAGGCATAAAAGGCTTGCAGTGTGTCCTGGCTGTCTACATTGATTCTTCCTGCTTGGGTGTTTGCGCTGGGGTTTTTTTGGTTTTTTTTTAAGAGGAAGTAGAACTAGCCTATTAGCCCTTAAAATTACAAACCCTTCCTCATGCTGTTTCCAGAGCTCCTGGAGGACTCAAGCGGGAAAGCATTTAAATGCTGGATAAAATGTATTTCTTCCTAGGCTCATTTCAAGTTTCACTTCCTAAATATATAATGAGATTGTAGCCCTACTAGGCCTCTCTTCCTCTCCTCTCCAGCTGCCTTCGGGTGGGGAAAGCAGAAACTGGGGTGATAAACTTAATTGATGTGGTTTCAACAAGCAAAATCTGCAAACCTTTAGGCCATATTTTAAAAGTACGGAAAAGAAAATGTGTGAACTTATTTGAATGTTTAGCTTGCTTGTTTTCTAAACTTGGCCAGGTGCTCTAGGGTGTCCCTTAAGTCTTCCAAGTAGATTAAGGCAAGCTTGGAGATGAGCTAGAGAGCGTGCGCATGGCCTGGAGGAATCGTTCCTAGAGGATAAAGATGAGCAGTCTGTGTTGGGCTTGTTGCTGTGACTGGATATTTAGGGAGCGGACAGAGAAGGGGAGGATAACAGCCTGTCACTTGTACAGAGACTATTATCGCAACAGGAGGGGCTATAGTGAAGCCATATTTTAGAGCGACAGAACAAAACTTTGTCTAAAAGTAAGTGACTAAATATGGCTTTGGAATACTATTTTTCAATTTTAGAGCAAATTCACCAGTTAAAGCTCAACAGGTATGAGTTTTTTTTCTATCCCCATCTACTTATATACAGTTAACTTTGAAAACGAAAAGAAGGAAAGTTAGGATATAGAAAGACTTGATCCACAGAATAGCCGGCCTTGTTGCTAAGGAGATGATTGTTGTTAACTTGCTGGAAGTAGGCTCACACTAACATATGAAACTGTTACAGCTCCCACAATCTATCTCTGTGGAGCAAAAAAAACCCACAGCCATGTATTGCATGTAAAACTTCCTCCCTTTCTATAAAAGACTCTTTGAAACCAGAAGAATCAGTGAATTTAGGCTGTGCTAGTGAACAGTGTGAGCCATCAAATTAGCTGCTTAATTTTGTACTGTACAGCCTAAGAATGGCTATTTAACGTCTAAGTTCATTTCTCTTTCTCTTTGCAGCCTTATTTTTCATTGGGCTTTTTTTGGGTGTAAGATTAATACATTAAACCAGGAAAGCATCTGAAGTCACCTTACCTTGGAGGTGAAAGAGTGCTGAGCACTTGGTTCAACAACTAAACTTGTTGATCCTAGTTTGTATTAAGCAATACCCTGTCAGTGTTCATGTAGTAGCTTTAAATGTTGTCTGTGATACCTTGTCCTGTTGTCTATTACTTTCTCATTTCTGACGCTTCACATATATTTCTTTCACAAGTTTGTGTTTGTATACAAAGTTAAATTGAAGTCGGAAAACTTGTGGCATCAAGGCTCCTTTATTTTTTCATCAAGTGCATTGAATAGTATTCTAAACCCTGAAAACCTCAACTCTGTCAACAAATGTGCTAAGTTGTCTTTTGATGTTTTTTTCCACCATTTGAATTGGGTATGTGTTTCTAATTTTAGGCTCTCCTACTTGGTGATGCAGTTGTGGTTATATAGTGCACTTTTACAAGCAGGTTTGGCAATTGTCTGTAGTTTTTGTAAACTATGCTCTGTATGTTCTTACAGGTATGTCTTGCTGCTCAGACACTCCAGCTGTCTTCCTGTAAAATAATGCCATGCTGACATGGCAGAAAAATGTAGGCACACTTGGGTGCATATTTGTGTGATTAGGGATGTCTAGAGGGGTGACTGAACCTGAGGGGTTCCTCTAACAAAACTATTTTTTCTGCTTCTGAAGGTCATCATTGCTAGTTGAGCCTATTTTAATCATGTTCTGATGGCAGAAGATGATTAGTAGTGACACTCTGCTAGTGTAGCCCTAGTCAAAGAGTAATATGATGATATCCCAGTGACCATGTAACTCTTGTGTAATAGTCCCAAAAATGGACAATGTGGTAGAAAATTCTAAATAGAAAGTATTATAAGATGCTGATAGTTGAATTGAAATTAAGGAAAACATATGAATTTGAGGAGCCTTTTCAGATTTCTATGTGGCTTTATTAAGTGAGGACAGAAGTTTTAAGGTATACACAATTTAATCAAATTTAGATTTCATTGTAGATCTGCTGTAGTCTCTGTAATGCTTACTGAGCCTTGGGTTCAGAGAACTGTGTGAAGATTACTTATGGCACAGTAGAAGAACCAAAGGATGAGATTATCTTGAAAACAGAAAGGAGAAAGACGAATATTCAGTTTCTTGCTGCTCTGGGATTCTCAGTCTATGAGTGTAAGTAGAGCACACTTTATTTCAGAGTCTGATGTTATTGCATCCTGAGGGCTTATTATGTGTCTTGATGTCTTTGGGCTGTCATGAGAGTCTCTTTCTGACCAAGTGTAGGAGAGGAACTTAGTAGTGCTCTGTCCTTCTCAGCCTTCTTCAGCTAGCTTTCCACATGGATTGTTTTCCTTTCCCACTGCATGGCTAACAGCAGTAACTGAGTGTGGGGATGTACAGACAGGAACTGGGGCTTTTGTGTCTTGTGATGGCAGATACACTCATGACTTCCACAGGAGAAGAAACAAAAGGACTGCATCATCTTTTTTGCTGTTATCTCATGTTCCAGTAAGTAAGATTAGATTAATTATGATCACAGTTGGCATTTAGAGCTTAGAGGAACTTTGCTTCCCAGATATTTTTTTTACTTTTAGGGGGAACAAGGAAAGTTTTGTTTTATGTCAACTGATTCGCAACTCAGCTGGTTTAGTTGATAGGAAACATGCAGTGATCATTGGTGTCGTGCTATGTAGCTGTATTTAAACAGTTAAAAAACCTCGAGAAGTTTAACTTTTTGCCTAAATCATAGATAGTCTTTTGTTACCTTACTTTTGAGGATTCTTCATGAATGGTCTGAGCTGACTTGGGCATCTTGAATTGTCTAGATATTGTTTATGTAGCCATTTAGTATTTTATTTTGGAATATTAATACAATAACTTTTTTTTTTTTTCTCTAAACAGTGAATTATTTTGTCCCTAAATCCAATGTATCTCTCTTATGCTTCTCAAAATGTGGTCAGATCAACTGAGAAGCAGTCAGAAGGTTGATATTAAACAATATTTCCAGTTAGATCAAATACAGGCCTGTGGTAGCTTCCTTTCTTCTTTCACTTTTTCTGTATGCAGAATTTGACAGTGGTTTGCTGAATGTGAATAACTGTTCTATGCTGTTATGGGCAATATGGAAAAGCATGAACATTCAGACTGTTGTATTGGCCACTTTTAATGTCAGGGTGTGCAGGAGATGCTCCGAAACAAAAAAACCCCCTGTTTGCTAGTGACAGGAACCTGCTCTACTCTTTACACCTTTTCTTGTGCAAGAATCTTGAAATCTGCCAGTGGCTGAGTAACTTCAACAAGCAATCTCCAGAGGATGTTGCAACTCATTACTTGAGGGCACCAAACCCATGCAAGTATGAATATGCAGAAGTGTCTAGGCCTGGGAATGCACTTTTCTTTCTTATTTCCCTTATGTTAATTCCCCTGCTGACAAAAATAGTGCTTAAAGCTTCTTAAGTTGGTATGCCTATCCTATAGCTGTAGCTTTTAATGTCATTGGGTCAGCAGCCAACTTTTTTATGTCATCAGCTATATATATGTTCATTTCTGAAATGCCATCTGTAGTGACTTAGAGAGTTAGGGGATGATTTTTTGAGAATTATGTTTAAAAGAAAAGACTTTAGTGTAAGTGATTTAGAAACACTTTACAAACTGTTTGCTCAGCAACCTAGACATGGGTAACTAGAGGAGAACTGTAACATGTTAAGAACAGCAGTAACTTCTCATATTTTTAGGGGCATGTCACTGTTGACTGAAATTCCTTCCCTGATGGACCCTGTGAAAAAGTTTTGCTAAGACATGAACTCGTACCAGAAACACTTCGAGATGTTGGGATAATTTATTATTCCAGGTACAATTATCACTAATAACTGTGAAGGTCTAGTATTCCTAAGTCTTCTTCCAAATGGGAGCTGCCCAGTTTTGGTGCCAGTAAACTGGATAATGGTGGCTGAAGAGAGGTATGTCACATGCAGCTTTCACATAGCCTCTGACCTTCTTGCTAGACAAGTGTTTGCAGGAAGGAAAGCTACTTAATACACCTTGCACTTGTAACAGGATGTCCTAGAGCTGTAAACAGTCATGACAAACTCGTTTGCCTTCATTTCTCTCCTTTTGTTTGTTCTTTTAAAATCCTTGCTCCTTACAATTTGTCCTCTAGCCCTTTGTAACAGACTTATCATCGTTGTAATTGCTAATAACCAAAACTAGGCTTCTGTGCCTGTTTTGAGAAGAAAAAAATGTTAGCCCTAAAAAAGGACTAACTTTTTCATCATCACATCTGGTTATTTTAGGTTATTCTATGGAGTAATTCCTGAACCTGTGTGCATGGCCACTTCAGATAGAAGGTTTCAACTCCTGAGTTGTGCCAATATCTATTAATGTATCACTCTATCTACTGTAAGAATATTTTAAATTCAGCTGAAGATATTGGAAGTTACCACTGTGAATACGGTTACCTTTTGAACTTATATCAGCTTGGGGAAAAAAAGACATTTAAAAAATCTGTTAAGGGCTGGAGAGTAAAGCGTCTGTCTGGGTGAGATGGGTGGGTATGGACAAAGTGTTTTGAACCTTTTACCAAATACAAAGGACAAGTAGATGAGTTATCAAATAGTTGAGTTTTCCTGACCTGCCACATGCTTAAGATTTTATAGGCAGTGGACCACCAAATGAATGGGCAGAGAAATGTACATAGCCCTGGTTATGGTTGTACAAGACTGCAGATGCTGCTTTCTTCTGTTTCTTTTTGCTTTCCTAGCCTGCGTTTTTTCCTATGTTGCCAAGATGGAACTTAAGGAGCAGTTGATGTTCACGGTCAGGGGAAGGAAAGTGGTTGCAGTGATTTAATATTAACCTGTTGATGATACCTGAACACTTCAGAGATGGTGAACATGAACTAAGAAGGCTGATGGCATCCTGGCTTGTATGAAAAGTAGTGTGGCCAGCAGGACTAGGGCCATGACCTGTACTTGGCACTGTTGAGGTTGTACCTCAAATCCTCTATTCAGTTCTGGATTCCTCACTTCAAGAAACTGAAGTGCTGGAGCATGTCCAGAGAAGGGTAATGGAGCTGGTGAAGGGTCTGGAGCACAGGTGTGATGAGAAGCAGCTGTGGCTGTTTAGTTGGAAGAAAAGGAGGCTCAGGGTAGACCTTGTTGCTCTCTACAACTGCCTGAAAGGAGGCTGTAGGAAGTCTGGGTTGGTCTCTTCTCTCAAGTATCTAGTGATAGGACAAGATGATAAGGCCTCAAGTTGCTCCAGTGGAGGCTTATATTGGACATAAGGAAAAATTTCTTAATGGAAACATTAAGCATTCCCTGGCATCCCAGGGAGGTGGTTGAGTCACTATCCCTGGAGGTATTTAAAAGATGTGTAGTTGTGGCAGTTGGGGACATGATTTAGTGGTGGACTTGGCAGTATCAGGTTAATGGTTGCGCTTGATGGACTAAGAGGTCTTTTCCAATTTAAACTATTCTGTAATCCTATGAGCATATAAGGACCTGTTGAATGCATCCTCAAAATCATAGCTCCACCTTCAGGCCTGTTTCTCTGGCATGTTTCTTTTACTCAGAAGTGAAATATTTATATCTGCTATAGTCTTATATTTCCTCCTCTCAGGGGCAATAACCCAATGGAGGGAGAGAGTATCAAATCTATTTAATGCAGTCTCTCCAGTCTATACTGCAGTGTTAATCAATAAATACTCTTAGTCTTTAAAAGGGTATTTGCAAAGCAAAATTAAAGGAAATGTGCAAATTTTCCCTGGCATGTTTAACAAACTGAGACGTAAAAGCTGTGCCAGGGTGGAACTCTTAGTTCTGGAAAACAGGCAAATAAAGAGGAGCTCCTGAATCTGATAATAAGCTGTTATCTTTAACTTGATTACTGTTCTTACTCAAAAACTCTTATTTGAAACTGTCTATAAGCTGTGAGTTTCCTGACTAACCAGTGTTTTTCACCTAGGCCTAAATGAAATTGCAAAGTAAAGATTTGCATGTCCTTGCAAAGGCCACTGGATCGGATGAGCTAGTGCTGCTTCAGAGGCTTTGTAGAGCAGAGCAATTCAGAAAGAAGTGCTTAGGTTCCAAGTTTAAAAAAAGCTGTAAGTTCTGGAAACACTCAGCTTCTCATTCCTAAGAGAAGTAACTGTTCCTCTGTGTGTCTTTTGAAAGCAGTAAGTCTGTCTCCCATGGTTATTAAAAAAAAACCAACACCAACAATGCATAAACACACAAACATATATAAATGTTCTAGGAGATGCCTGGGAAGAATATGTTTAAAAGAAATTTTAGTATTTATGTTTTCAAGTAAGAGAGAATATGAGGGTAAATAACTTGTAAATGGATCAAATATGTAACATTGCTTGAGACTCAAGACCTTGGAGAGTTTGAATCCAAAGCATGCTGTGTGACTGACTGTGGGACTCCATGAGGTGTCCCTTACCTTTTAAGTCTCCCAATTTTATTTGTAACACTTCCAGCTAACTTTCCTGGATGTATACTAGTGGTATTAAATATGATTGAGGAGAAAATTCTAGGAAGCCATCTTCATGGCCTCTACTTGCATTTTATTTGGAATATTCATCAGCTGCAAATCTCCTTTCTTGTCTGAAGGTCATATATGTTGCATAGAATGAAACACGTTTTATCAGGTGGTAGAGATTTTTAGATTCCTTTGGCTGTTCCAGTCAAAAGCTACCTGGGCTGGTTTCATGAATGTCTGGTGCTAGCCTGTTCTGGTTTATGCCTTTTGCTGGTCTCTGAATATTGTGTCAATATTTGACATGCTAGGAAGAAGCTTTTTTTAGAAATTAGACTGCACTGAAACTGTGGTAATGCATGATAACTAGTGATAGTACAGCTAATTTTAGGAGCATCAAGGCTGATAATCAAATAGCAAGTTGCTGAATTGATCTTGTGTTAGTCATTCACTCGTCCACTTCTAAGTGCTATTGTAATGAGCTTTTACCAGAGGGCAGAGAAGAATTTGCTCCGGGAATTCTGGTTGGCTTGAGACTTAATTTATATCTAGAAATAAACCAGCTCAGATTCCTTTGGTTTTAGGACAGCATGGGCCATATTATTCATGCTTTCCACCTGTATTACATCCATCCTAGGTGCTGTGTGGCTCGTGAGTTGCCGCTCCCTAAAGGAGAGACTCAGGGAAAGCCACAGCCTCCCTCAAGTATTCTGCCCCAGTGAGAGGGATGCTGGAGTGAAGAGGAGATCTGCAAACATGTCCCCTGTACCACCACTGCCAGTTTTTGCTTCTTGGACATAGTTAAAACAATCTTGTATGTTTTGTTAGCACAAAAATCTTCTCATTGTTAGCACGAGATAATGCTGTGGCGCAGAGTAATGAGCTCTCTGTAGTTTGCAAACATAGTAGAGAAGATACTGCTTGACAGCAACAAGGTTTCCTTGCAATGTGTTGAGGTGCCCTAAAATATGACCAAGAAAGTTACTCAAAAAGGAAATACTGTGTATCTCTGGCTTGTGGGGCACATATTGAGAAAGTAAGAAAATTACAGCCTGAAAAATATTCCAGGCTGGAGCTTTACAGCTGTGTTCCCAGCCGATAAGCTACCCTAGCTCAAGGCTAGGGAGAATTTCTCCCAGGATGATAATTTGGTCAAAATAAAAAGGAATTAATAACAAGACAGAACACCTGTTGTAGTACGTGACCAGGCCCTGGAAATAGGGTGCCTTCTCTCTGAACCAATCACCTTTTCTCTACTCTTGGAATTGCGAGTCATGCTATAAAACCAAGTCTGTTTCTGAATAAACTTGTCTCTTTCTTTCTATCATGAGAAACGACTATGTAGCTGTACATCTTATTTCCGCTGCACTTAAAGGGTTAAAAGCCCTTTCCACAGCTACACTGGCTTTATGAATCTTTGAGTATGTTGGACAATTGATTTATTGCATTTATTACTCTACCAAGAATTGTAATCCTTGTTGAAACAGTTTAGAGTCCATAGTTAAAACTAGCTCCCCTTGCCCCTTTCTTTATTAGAGGACAAACTGAGTTGTTGTTTTTTTTTATTCCCGTGGAGCATCTCAGAAGTGTAGTTTCATTTCTTGTATCTGAATACTGTGTATTCCAGTAGTTTACTTAAGAGTTGCTTCTGATCTTTCATGACTCATTGAAGACCCTTGTGGCAGTTTATCCTGTATAATTCAGTGGTACTTCAATCAGTGCAAGTCAATGGGCATTTAGCATTATCATATTCTCTGCATTTGAAAACTTTAACCTTGGTTTTTGTTTTATTCCTTCTTCAGATTGACCCCAAAGATTACACTTTCTCCGGACTTAAAAATGAAACTGTGGGTCGACTGCCTGGAAAAGTAGCAGGGCAACAATTTGTCATCCAAGACTGCGAGGACTGCAAAATCTACATATTTGACCATTCTGCTACAATCACGATTGACGACTGTGTCAATTGCCAAATCTTTTTAGGACCAATAAAAGGCAGCGTGTTTTTCCGTGACTGCAAAGACTGTAAATGTGTGGTTGCCTGCCAACAGTTCCGCACGCGGGACTGCAGAAAGCTGGAGGTGTTCTTGTGCTGTGCCACCCAGCCCATTATTGAGTCCTCCACAGGTATGAAATTTGGATGTTTCCAGTACTATTATCCCGAGCTTGCTTTACAATTTAAAGATGCTGGTCTGAGTATCTTCAATAACACATGGAGCAACATCCATGACTTTACCCCTGTGTCTGGAGAAAATAACTGGGGCCTTTTGCCTGAAACTGCTGCAGTCCAAGATTATGTTCCTCTTCCCAGCTCTGAGGAGCTGAAAGCCGTCAGGGTTTCTACTGATGCTGCAAAGAGCATAATACCAATAACTCGAGGGCAGAGACAGAAAAACAGTGATGAATCGTGTTTGGTCGTGTTTTTTGCTGGTGACTACACAACTGCAAATGCCAGGAAGTTAATTGATGAGGTAAGCAACCTTTGTCTTCATTCAGGTTTTTCAATTCCTAATTAAACTTTCTTTTGGACAGCCTCTGATTCTCCCTGAAGGGGGAATATAGAGACTCTGTTTGTCTACTGACCATACTGATCAACTTCATTGTTTAAAACCTTAAAGCAAGGTAGGAGGCTGAATCTCATCTGATCAGTCAGTTGCTTTACAGCTGACATCCTGTGAGTGGCACATCTATGCTCTGACAGTTCTGGTGTACTTTTCCATCATGGCACAGCAATGTGATGCTCTGAAGAAAATGTGTAGTTGATTTGATGAACTTGGTCAACTATAGATTAAGTGATTGACAATGCTTGTGAAAGGGTTGTAAGCAATTAACTTGTTAGCTATTGTCTTGAAAGTCTCAGCTAACAAGTCTGTCCTGAAAGCTTTTCCAGTACTAACAGAGAATCTTTAAAAAAAAAAAAGTGTTAAAATGTATCCCCTGTGTCATCCGGTGTTGGAACTTTTGTCATAAAGGGGCAGTGAATATTTGTCATGGCTGGTCAGCTGTCTTCAATGACTTAAAGAGCTTTTTTATTGGTCTTTTTTTTTCCCTTTTCCTTAGTATTTTATTTTTTTCTCCTGTGAGACAGCAGCTTCCAAACTTGGCTGAATTTGTACTTTCCTGGGGCTAAAACCTGGGAGTGGCTGGCTGCTTTCACCATTCTGAAGTGCCAAGGATGTCACAGAGCAGAGCCAGTAACCATGGGCTACAGCATCTGAGAGTGGTATCTGCAGAAGCTGCTGATCACAGTGTTCTACAATCAACTAAACATGTGGTGGAGCTATTTCCCTTGGGTTTTTATCTTCAAGGAAAGAAAGCTATAGGGTGTCTCCTTGCCTCCCCACTGCCCAGCTGGACTTTTATGGGACTGAGCTACTGAGTTACTTGGGTGAAGGGAGATAATGATGCTTATGGGTGATTTCTTTTCTGTTGAAGGAATAGCTAAAGGAGGAGGGTACTAGATGTGTTCTCCTCTGTTTGTAGTTATTTAGAAGTTGGAGTTAAGAAGATGCTAAAGGACTAGTTAGTGAGTTTCTGTGGAAATCTAACTGGGTTAATGGATGTTTTGGAAGTAAAAATGTATTTGCTCCTTTCCCACATGCTGTTAGTTTCATATTAGACTTGGAATAAAAATGTGGGGATGGGATGTATATATGTGTTTTCAAACATTAACTATTGCTCCAAAAGTGAAAACTTCAGCAGTGGATAGATGAGAGTTTGAGCTAATGCTTGACTGAACTATTTAGGCTATTGCAGACTAAAGAGAATTGACTGCTTGTTTCCAGATGCTGAATGCCTTTAACTCCCATTAGTTTCTGCATGTGAGGAATTGTGAGGAAAAACACATAACCCTGGGCCCTAATATATGAAACAAAAACATTCACATTTATTCCTCTAGGTGCACTAGGGCAGAGGAGAAAATATGGGTGAATGGAATGAAAATAAACAGAAGTGTAGAGAAAGCAAATCATGTCTGAGAAGAGCTAAAAGGGTCCCTTTGCTCTGAGACTTAATGTGTATGGGTAAAAAGAGTCTATGACAGTGTAATATGGATACTCAAATTGAACTCTGCCTTAGAAGCATTTTTAACATGAATTCTTTCTCTGTTAACAGATGACTAATAAAGGCTTTCAGCTGGTACAGACTAAAGAAGTCTTAATGAAGGCAGAAGATGCTCACAGAGTTTTCCAGCAGAGTGCGTTAGAATTCATTCCACTGCTGGAAAAAGGTGAGTTTGTGTTTTCTTTCTCCTTGTGATATAGAAATCTGTCACTAGAGAGTGCTGGAGAAGAAAGACGAATGAAGAACAAATTTATGTTTCAAGGGCATAATGTAAAACCTGTTGAGATGAGTTTTGGAAGCCTCAGTGAGGCCCTAAACCAGCCAAAACTCCTGAAGGCATCAGAAATGAGTTATTTCACAAGTATTTTGTGTTTCTGCTCTCCCTCTAGTGGTCCAACTGCATAGCTCAGGAGCAGTGGCACATGGAGATCTGACAGGAGAGGTCAAAAGAGCTCATGCTTTTAGACTCTTTCTAACTTGTCACCAGTGCTGCTCAGCCACTGAGCAGTGTTTCAGTGTTTCTGTATAAATTATTTAAATGAATTAGTATAGATGTATGTAAAGCAGATAGGTGTTCAAAATTCTTGTTTATATCTGGTGTACTGTCAGAGAATTTCAAAAGCCTTTCTATTGATATGACCACTGCTGGGTTTTTTCTCTTCTTACAGAAGTACTGACATTTTGTTATCTGTTATTTGCTGAAGCTCACTACACATTCCCAAACTTGATAGCAAATGCAGCTTTTTTCATGGTGACATGAGAGGTGCTCATTGCAAGAATAGGACAAAAGTCATTGCACTTATGATAGTCTAACTTATGGGCTGTATTGCAGTTATGTGGGAAGAAATACCATGTTCAGAATGAAACCAGAGAAAGCAGATCTGCAAATAGTGGGTGAGAACAAGTCTAAAAATCAGGCAATTCGCTATCTTGGGGCTGAGGCAAAAATGCTTGAATGACTCAGTCCCATTCCAGATGTCTCTGAAATGGCTCACTATTTGAGCAGCATAGTCTGACTCACTTCCATGATGCCTTGCACTCCTTAGCATTTTTGTGCTATTGCTGCCTTTCAAGAAGTAAAACTGGAATCTTGCCCAAATCTCTGGGAAAAAATAAAAAGAGCATGGAATTGCAGATAACACTATACTTTTTTTTTTGTAATGTGTTTGAGCCTTTTTAATTCTTTATCTGCTGTTATGGGGCTGCTCAAGCAAAAAAAAAATGCTTCTTGCAAGCTTCACAATTCCCTATGGGTTGAGAAATCTACTGTTTCAATGCCAAGCTTAAAAGCATTATTGATTTTTAGATGAAACTATTTTCTAGGTCCAGTGGTTGCTTTGGAATTCAATGGAGATGGTGCTGTAGAACAATGCCAAAGCACTATAAATGAAGTTTTTAGTGGGACCAAGGTAAGCTGGTGTATTGCTTTATTCACAGAAAATATTACAGAACATCTGAGCTATTTCATGGTCAAGATACAGTGTTGACATACTACACAATCTCTGTAAGGTTCATGGGTAGTAAAATTGGAATATCTTTTTGTTGTTGTTTTGGTTTTTTTGTACTGAAAACATGAGTTACTTGTTGGTGACAAGAACATTGTCCTAGGAAAGAGAGTTCTGGATCCCCATATCCACTGAAGAATACACGATTTCCACTTAAAACTGCTACTTCATATTATAGCAAAATCAAATTCTAGAATTATAGTACAAAAAAGTTCCACTTCAAGTCTTGGATTTAGTCACTTAACTTTGTAGTGTCCTGTCTATTAAACCATGACAAAGAGAATATGATGGGATTTCAACTTTTTTCCATGTTTACTTTTGCTGTGCAGGATACCACAGAATGCCTTCCTTCAAAGACAGTATTCTTTTTTCTTCTGTCAGCCTCTTTCACTTTAGCTTTCTTACACCACACCTCCTCTTTCCTTGCTGTTCCCTTACTCTAAATGGCAATGGCTTCAAAAAAGTTTATGGAAACATTTAGAGCACTCCTGATAACAGGAGAGTGACAAACCCTTTGCTTTCAGGCAGCTGTTCAAAGAAGACTAGAATAATGTCTTTGAGACATTATTGAGACAGCTCCTTGCTGTCTTTCAGTTCCTTTCAAAAGACTTACTTGGAACTAGGCTGCCCAGTTTCTGGAAAGCAGTCATCTTGTAATAAGTCATCTCGTTTAATTTTTTGATTGAGGCTAATGCTTGCATGCTAAGATGGGTGAAGAGCCACAGTGTTCTCTGTTACACTCGACTGTTTGGGTATAGCCTAAGACAATTGTTGTTCATCTGCTGAAAGCTTTCAAAGTGACTGTTTTGGAGCTTGGACTTTAACATACATTGGTAAATTTTTGAAGAATGCAAAAGTAATTGAAGTTACTTAAAAAAATAGGCATCTGCTGGAGAAGCAATGAAGTTTTTTGAGGGTAATATAGCACAAGGAAGTCTTTCTTACAAACTCTCCCTTTCTGTTAAAGGAAAGTAGTAGTCTAAGGATTTTGTGTATTTATTTTTCCTCCGCTGTCCTGGAGAGAGTTGACTTTATCAATCAAAATACATCTAAATAGACACTAACTAAAGCTGTGACCCCTGAATAATGAAGCTCCAAACTCCTGATCCTGAAGGCAAGGGCTAATGTAGCCAGCATGTGTGCTAGGAAAGGGGGACAGCAACAAATGGTGGATGCATCAGGGCTGAGAGAATATTAGGATTTGTTCTGTAACATAGTGGGAACCAACAGTTTTGTCTCTCATGAAATGCAAAACTAAAAATAAGCATTATTGCTTCCAAATGAGCATGACTGCTTTTACTCATGCATAACTATTCTCTTGTTTAACAAAACAGGTTTTTGTATCAGAAAGCAAAGCTTCAGCATCTCAAGATGTAGACAATTTCTACAATTTTGCTGACGTGCAGATGGGAATGTGAAGTTTAGCATGAAGGTCCTCATGTACGGTTTGTCTCAGCACTTGGATGTCACTTGGCTTGAGCATCACAGCAGCTTTATCATTTAGTTTTGTATTTCTCATATATCCCTTTTATAAAGCCACTGGTGTGTTTTAATACCACCTTATCTGAACTGGAGTAAACTGCATAGATAGCCATGTGCATTATGTTTGAAATGTAAGTTTAACTTCAAAAACAATTGAGCTTTTCTACTAACTTTTTTTACGGTGATTTCTAAACATCTATTGACACTTGAATGTTTCTTGACAACATCTAATGGTTATACATATTTTAAAAGTGCAGTGCTGATCCAAGTTTGATGCAACAGTAATTGTTATCTTTCACTCAGATATTGTTTAGAAAGTGTATTTATATGAAACTTGCCCTTCAAAATTTTCTCACATGCAAATTTGTCTTCGCTGGGGGTCCAGGAAGGAAGCTGTAGTCATTGACTTTTTCTGAAAACTTAGTCTGAAATGAACTTTCCTTGTAGCTTGCTTTCAAAAGTGGTTTGTAACTTTGGCTTACTCTGCTTCGGCACACTTTTTGAATGAAGTTGTTTGCAGCAGCATTTATGGTAGGAGTTGTCTCAACAGCATTCTGCTAAGTGAGAACTTGCCAGGCTTTTCTGCTTTGAGGTGAATCCTGAGCATGAATGCTCTGCTGAAGCTACACCAAGATCTGCTCAGGTTCTTTGGTGATACAACTGCCTCTGGCATTGCCAGCTCACACATGGGGAGATTTCTTTGCACTTGGAGCAATAAACCTCTAGAATATTGTTGTTTGCTAAAAGGGACATAGCCAGTAGTCAGAGAAAGGCTTTGGCATTAAAAACCCCTTCTTCCTTGCAAGACCCCAGGAGATGGCTTTTACATGGAGAAGTATTAAAGTGTTATAAAGTGCTACACACTGCCATGGGATTTATTTTGTATTAATTCTAAAGACAGACTGAAGAAGTGCTATCAGCATTTTGTGAGATGCATTTCAATAGTGTTTAATAATAATGCTTATTGCTAAATAATGCATATTAGAATGCAAATCTATATGAGTATTAAATACATGATTGATTTATTTTTGCATATTAAGTCCTTACTGATTTTTCTACATGAACTTGAAGCTTAAGTCCAGGTTTACAAGCCCTCTTGAACCAATTGTGCATGGAGACACACAAAACCAAATTTCATAATTAAAACATGGCTTGCAAGTTTGCATAGCCTTTACAATTCATTGAATGGATTGGGCATGTGTTGAGGTGCTAAAGCAATTTCCTCATTATGGTCATCCATCAAAAGGGAAGATCTTGCAAATCTTAACTGAAAATGAGTCTTGACTCATCAGTTTCACAGCTCTGGAGCTCCAAAGTGGGTGGCTAAAAACACATCTTTTTTTTTTTTTTTTTTTTTGAGTTAGCACATGAAAGAATCTCTTCTTCTGAAATTCATAATTCTGTAATGCCCAAGAGAGGTTCTAAGCTGTCATTTTGTTGCTACTGGGCAAATGCTTGCCATTAGTTTAAACTAGAGAACATGTTCTTAGGACCTCTTGTTATAGTTATGCATAGATTAAATAAGGAAGAATATCTCCTGAATAAACAAAACCATTGGTGTACTGGAGGTAAGAAAATTGCTATTTCTTTGAAATGTTTTTATTTGACAAAGTGAAAGAAAATCAAGCCACCACCAGAACGAACTGGTAGCAGAAATTATGACTTACTTGCACTTAGCCAGCCAAAATTTTTTCTTTTTTCTTTTTTTTGTAAGTATGAGGTAAGGCTGTAAAAAGAACTAAAATTTTCATCTTGCTCTCCAAAGTACGAGCACAACTCATCAGTCAAAACGTACAGAAATTAATCTAGATATGTACAGTAAATGTATTATTTTGGTATTGACAGTACATTGAAATTGTATAATGTACTTCAGAGCCGTAATTATGTGATTTGTATCAGCAGTACTTATACAAGACTACCTTGGTCTCTAAACTTTTACATATAATATTTCCAAAGTTGCATGCTGACACTTGATTATGTGTATGTTTATAGCTTATTTTTTGTATCATCAACTTGCCCTGGAAACAAAGTGCTAAGCGGACTTTTGTGGCTCCTTTTGCTGGAGGACAAGATGATTAACTGAAAATTAATCTAGGCTTGAAACAGTGGAATAACTTTTCTACATGCTGGGAAAGAGCAGTGTTGGTTTTGTTTTTTTTTTAACATGGATGGTCTGTTTACCGACATCAAGAATTTTTAATTAAAAAATCCCTAAATAATGAAGGAGCTTCTCAATCCAATTATTTATCTATCTTTTGATTTCCCTTTCTTGCTAACAGGTGTTAAGAACACTTCTAGCTTAAGAGTCAGGAATTCTATGCATTACAAAATGGTACGTGTTTCATGTATTCTTTGTACGTTTCTCGTGTAGCTTTTAATGTAATTTGTATTACAATGTGAATGTGATTCATAATAAACATTTGAAATATTTGAACTCTGGACTCTGAAGACTTTTAAAAATAATAGTATATTGAAAAATATAATTACATTTTATTAGGTAGAAAAACTGATTTCCATGTTTAAACAGGGATATATCTTGAAATAGATACTCATAGCTAATCGAAAACAAGCATTAACTCTTTAGGCATTCATCCTCTGAAAAAGGTGATTTTTTGACAGCAGAGATTTTTTTCCTCAGTTAGAGATTGTGGTGGTTATAGTAGTAAAATTGTTGATTTAGAAAGTAGGTCCATTTAATATCTGAAAACCAGTAAAATCCTTCTGAAAATAGGTAAACATATATAATAAATTTCCAAATATGGCTTTAAACTGGTCAGTAATGTGACTCTTTCAAGCTGAGTCACGAAGCATAAATGTTTGGAAAGAACATAAAGTACTGTATCAATACAATTGTCTTTTGAATACATTGAGTAAAATTGTGAAGCTTTAAAGTATCAAAGCTTTTGGTTTACCTTTCACTTTTATTGTACAATTTTACAATTTAAAAACCATCTTGTTACCCCTGTTGGATCCAAGTTGCCTAATAATCTTTTATTTTTATGTAGTGTCTGAGTCATAGCAAAGCTGCCCTTAAGTATTTTCATCATTTTTACCAATCACTTCTTTAAATAAGAACATGAAGAAGTATCTGTGCCTCAGTTGCTAGAAGAACACCCACTGTCTTTTGTCATGTCTAATATACATGCATTTTTTGCATGACTTTAATCCACGTACTAGGCTGCACTTGGACAGATTTTTTTCAATTCCATAAAGCAGTCTTAATCTTTTATTACAAAATACATGCTTAAGTCATTCTAACTAATAAAGGGAAAAAAGTTTTACTGACTTAAGCATGACTCTGTAGCTGAATATTTTCTTATTTAAATGCTGGCTTTTAAGTATTTAGATTTTATTAATACAGAATTCAGTATTCTGCACAAATTTAAATCAGTGTTGATAATAGTATCTTCTAAAATATGTTGATTTCACAGGCTGTTTTCCTAAAAATTTAATGCAGGATATAGTGAAATAAATCTTTTAATACCTAAGAGCAGCCCACTTGCCTGCCTGATTAATTCCTAAACTCTAGGTCTTTTGCTATCAAGTTCCTTGTTGACTCATTGGGACCTTTGTGCCATTTCTTTTTTGAATTAATGAATAAGCCTCCTGAATCCACAAGGGTGACATAGGTCTTTGGAGGTCTGCAGGAACGTCTCTCCTGAGGTGTATTTAAATCTGATCAAAAACATAAATTCTAGTCCAGCAGTTTAAAAAGCTATGAATAAGTGCTGATTGCAAGTATTGTCTCTAGCATCCATGGATTTGAGTGGGATGGTGCAATGGGCTGTAGCATTTCCTGAAGGTGCGTGTTGTAGCTCTGCATTTTGCTGCAGTAAATGTTCTAAGGACTCTGGGAATCCACCCCATTCCCTGGGCATTGATTGCAGGGCTTGCAGTATAAGCTACAGTAATTTGCTGAGGATAACAATTTCTGAAAAGTAATCATTTGCTGTATTGCCATCCTGGAGCTTTTTTCCTAAAGCTGTCTATTCTGAGCTCTGTCTCTCAACACAACCATGTACATATGGCAAAACTTTGCAAACATCAAACCTGGTAAAAACAGGATGTGCAGGAGGATTAGCTGAATGCCTGAGAGTCATGGAGCATTAACAGTCCAGACATTAATATCTTGATGTCCAGTTTGATAGAAGAATGCTTTTTACTGCTTTCATCTCTTCAGAATACCCAGTTGCCGTAAGACTATTGCTGGTAATGTTTGTGGTTGGAGTCTTCCTGAGGCACATGTACTCATCACTGCTTATGAGTAAGAGAGAAGAAAAGGAGGGGGAAGTGAGAGAAGCTTTTAAAAGAACTCTGAATCTTTCTGAGTACATAAAGAAAAATGTGCAACTGCTCATTCCTTTTCTTTAAATTTTTTAAATGAATTTAGTGATAATCCCCAGCTATGTATGATTTCATGGCCAGAGTATCTGAGTATTTTCCCAGAATGTATATTAAGCAATATAACCAGCATATGAAAGTATAAGTCATCCTCTTTCCAATTGCTCAAGGCTTTAAAATTGCCAGTGCTGCAAGGGTCTAGGAGATCTTTCAAATATCTGTGGATTTTGTTTGTATCCTTTTGCTAAAACAACTGTAGAAAATTTGTCCTTCAAACAACAGGAGAAGTTGATAGGAAATTACAGTGATGTTAAAAGGCTGTTGAACAGTGTTTAAATGAGTGTTTGTCTGATGTTCCCAAACTGCAAAGGCTATTATAGGTTCTACCCAAATGATGAAGCTAAATTTAAGGCAAAGCACCTCTGCAGTACGGGTAGTTCAAAGGACTGTGCTAGATAACAGTGGAATGTATCTCTCTGCTTTTCCAACTTCATTTTAGCACAACTATTGTGGTAGTGAAGTCACAGTTCATAGACTTGTGCGAGAATCTACACTTTTATTTTTGGGGGATAGGGGAAGGTGGGGTGACCACAGAGCTGTGACTTCTGAGTTGTGAAGGGAGCAGCAGCCCTGCTCTTCTCTACCTACACAGATGCTGTCTGCTGTGGTGAGATTTCCCCCAAACTGATCTACATCACCAGAGAGGCAGCTAACTTTCCAGGTCTTTTAGGCAATTTTATTTCCTTACTAATTCAAGCATAAGATGTATTATTTGATTTTTTTTTTTTTTACTTTTTTTTTTTTTTAGGTACTTACTTCCATGCATTTAAGGTATGGAACTATAATACAAATCAGTTTTGAAAGCTACTGGCAGCCCTCTCCATTCTGTGCTACTGTCTTAGAAGGAGAAAGATAAATCAAAGATCTCCCTAAGCCCAGAACTTTGAACTTGTCACTTCCTGGGAAGTGAAGCTGGTACATTTTGCTCTTAAGAGAGTAAAAGGTTCATGATTGTGAAAGTACAATTTTTTTTTGTCTGAATGTGCTGATCTTTTTATGAAGGAAGATCTTCCTCCCCATTTCTAAAGTCCCTCCACAAAAAAACCCAACACTTTATAGGGTCCTATAGGACATAAAATGGAAGGGCCGTACTATGACCTGAGGGCATCTTTTGATAGCTGCCCCAACAAGTACTAAAAGATTGGATTCAGTGTTTAAAGACTATCTTTTGAAGCTCTGACTGTTCTTTGCTTCTGTTTCTACTAGTAAGTATCAGAAACATTTTTAGTCACAAGGGTTTAAAGATGGCTAGCCATCCTTATCTGAGATTCTGCTTTGCATTTTTTTTCCACAGAAGAATGAAACTTTCTCCGCAGTCATAATTAATACTCTTGTTTGCAGGTGCACGTTTGTGCTTTATGGTAACAGTTCAATAGTTTTGGTCACTGTGAAAGGAAAATAAAGAGAGTTAAGCTTTCCTGTCTCTTGCCAGTAACTGCCAATACTTGCTCTGGTTTCTAGGACATTGTATCAAGGTTTCATCAACGGTATCTGCTATGCTGATAAAGGGAGTTTTATGCAGCACCTCTGCATTTCAAAGAAAAGTGGTATACTAGCCTTTGGTATCTGTGTATTTCTTTAATCAGAGTCAACTAGAATCACTGGCCATGGAGGCTTCTGTGTGCAGGCTGGGAATGCCACAAAGACTTGGAGGTAAGGGGTTTGAATTAACTTACCAGCCCTTTCCAATGCTTATTTCCCCTGACTACTCCTCTGTGACATACTTGTCTTTTTCTTCTCTGGCATCTGATCAACGATAGCAGATGCAGTATTAAAAAAAACCCCACACCTTTTTATTGTTGTTGTTGTTGTTGAAATTCACTGGAGTACTTCTAGGTATTTCAGTTAGAGGTGCTTCTTTTGTGCCTCAGATCCGTGTTAAACTCTGCATGACCATCTTCTCAAATGTTAAACGCTACTTGCAGTCTAACTTTCTTAATATCCTAATATACCACAGGCAGCTTTTGTACAGCTGAGTTAGGAGTTGGTTCAACTTGGGTATGGTGTATGTGCATACATTATTTTGCCCTGATCATACCTCTTCTAGTTTCCAGTTCATTCTGCCCTTGGGAAGACTTCCTGTTTGTGCTACATTTTATCAACATGTTAACATCTGGCTTTGTAAATTCTTTATATTCTCTAGGTGCATAAGAGCATCTGTAGTTCATCCTTTTGAGAGCAAATGTAGAAACTGTGCTGCATACGTCTTTAAAAAGAACAACAAAAAAAGTGTACAATCTGCTTCCTATTTATTCATCTTGCTTGGTGTTCCTATAGAAATACACAGTGAATGTAAAGCATTTATTGAAATTTGTAGCCCCACAGACTTTCTGATATGAGTTTCCCTATGTTATTTATCTTTTGCCTATGAGCCCACCATGTACATAGAATTAGAAGCTTGGGTGTCATTTTCTCCTGACATGTGACAGCCAGTGTAGGGAGATGTGTGTGATTCCAGACATGGGAAATGAAGATAGCTGCTAAGCACCTTTCCTGGTTTGGGTGCATCTGCTCCTGATGAGGTCACTCATATATAAAGTAATCTAGCAGGAAACTTCTTGTCGGAATGTTTCCTTCACCGATTGGAATATACATTTTTTTATTGTCTTTCAGAATTATGGATACTTTAAACACTATATGCATGTATATATATACTTTACTAAGCAGGTTTCATGGACACTGAAAAAATAGAAATTGTTCTGAAATCCTAATGAAAATATTGGTACTTGAAAATCGTTTTTGTTTAGTTTAACTCAATCAGACTTTATTTATTTTATGACTAGAAAACAGGTCTTCAGTTCATGAACTTGGTTTTATCACTCTAAATTCCCTTCATTTGGGTCTTCAAATCTCTTGTCTTAAATGCAATATTGCCTGCCCTGCTGCCTGGTCCACTACATCTATATCTAGTTGGATATAGAGCATTCCACAAGTGGCAGTAGTAGGGGCAGCATTCTTGGTGTTTTACTCGATATTGTGGTTTTCTCAAGCTGCTAGAGTGCTTTTCTGGCAGGTAAATGAACTGAAGGCAAATGAGGTAATTGCTGGTGTGTGAAGGAAGTCATATGTTCAGCACTGCTGTTTAGTTGTGGTCTAACTGCACTTGTAGAAAGCTATGCCTCATATTACACTCAGGAATATGAACCAGTTATTCCAAAGGAAAAAGACTATTTTCATTTTGCAGCAGGTAGTAGATGCATGGAAGTCCTTGCCAGCAGTGATTTACAGTCAGAAGCCTACAAGAATTCAGTGAGAGCTGACTTGGACAAGTACTTGGAGAAGTGATTTGTTGAGGGTTACTAAAAACAGACGCTCCACACACCGCTTGGGAAATGTGATTAAGTACTTGAAAGCTTGGAGAGTACTCAGGGGAAGTATCTGTGGATGCCCACATGGGCCAAGAGGAAGTCAGTGCGAGGTGCCCATGACTTGGTAGAGTCATGGTAGGTGGGAGGCTAGGCTGAGCTAGATGGAATATTTGGCGGAAACAGTGTCTCCTTTCTTATGATCTGTTTCTCTTCATCTTTAGGCTGCTGTCAGGAAACACTGTAGAAATACAGCTCAGGCATGCCAAACTATCCTTTCCATGCTTACTGCTTATCTCTTCCTTTTTCTCCTTTGTACTGCTTATTATAATCTTGCTGTTTCTTATCTGTGCCTGGCCTCAGGAGAAGGCCTGTACCCCAGATTTGAGTCCCCAGGTTCCATAGCCCTTCCATGCCTCAGCTACTGTGTGCATGGAGAAATGAGGCTGCAGCAGCCAAAGGATGATCTCCAGCTAAGACTCTTTGCAGAAGTCCTTCCGGTAAGGAAGGCAAAAGGGGTTTCCAGGGGGTTTGATGCAAGCAATACTTGGTAACAGCAGTATGAGAAATGAGTGTGGGTGTAGGGCATAACAATGGAGGAGGTTTGCTGAATTTTTGCCACTGTTTCCTTTATTCTGATGCTTCCTACTGTGCTTTCTACCTAATGTTGTTTCAATGTCATGGGCTGAATGATTAACACTGATAGCTGGCTGAAAGCTGCTCTAAGGTAAACTTTATGTTCATTATTTTACAAATTGTGCCACTTAGGCAATATGTTCTCAGTTTAATGCTGGACTGGGCTGAGATGGGTGCGCTGTGCCCTCAGAAGCTGCTGGAAGGTAAGAGGGATGTGTTGAGGTGCCTGGACACCTCTATCCCTGCCACTAGATTCCCAGTCCAAAGCTGAGTATCAGTAGTCAGAGGCTTCAGGGATGAAGACCAGGCATTGTCCCTTGGCTCATCTTCTGAACTGGCAAAGGGAAGAATAACACATGGGAGCGGCGGGAGCCAGCTCCTGTTTCTGCTTTCAGGTATGGTTGTCTCACCTCAGCCCCTGACACCCACTGGAAGCGCTGAGTCCGTGACCTTCCTTTCCAGCCCCTTCACAGAATCACAGGATGAATTAGATTGGAAAGACCCCTGGGAGCATCGAGTCCAACCCATAACCAAATACCATCATGTCAACTAGACCACGGCACTGAGTGCCAGGTCCAGCCTTTCCTTAAACACCTCCAGGGATGGTGACTGCACCACCTCCTTGGGCAGCCCATTCCAATATTTAATCACCCTTTCTGTGAAAAAATTCTTTCTCATGTCCGACCTAAACATCCCGTCATAGTTTTAGACTGTGCCCTCTTATCCTGTCGCTGGTTGCCTAGAAGAGGCCAACCCTCACCTGGCTACAGCCTCCTTTCGTAGTTGTAGAAAGTCATAAGGTCAACCCTAAGCCTCCTCTTCTCCAGGCTGAACGAGCCCAGCTCCCTCAGCCGCTCCTCACAGAACGTGTGCTCCACACCTTCACCAGACCCGCTGCCCCTCTTCCTTCCCCGCCGTCCGCTTCCCGCTCGCTCTCCGGGCGGGGGGAGGCTCTGCCGGCGCAGCTGGCAGGAAGGCCCGGCGCGGGCAGGGAGGGAAGGGGAAGAGGCGGGGCCTGGAGCCCAGCAGTGTCAATAATACAATAGGGCTCTTGTGCGGCCGCTGCCGCCGGAGGAGGAGCGGGCTGGGCTGCGGGCGCGCCGAGCAGCCGGCACGCAGGGCGGGAGCCGCCGCCGGCCACGGGCCCGGGCGGGCGGGGGCGATGCGCGCCGGCGCGGGACGGCACCAGCAGCACCCGCAGCAGGAGCCGCCGCCGCGGCGGGAGCGCCAGCCCTGACGGCCGCGGCCGCCCACGGCAGCGAGCAGGGCAGGAGGAGGAGGAGGAGGCGGCGGCGCGCCGGGCCGGGCCGGCGGCGGGAGGTGAGTGCGGCCCGGGCTGCCCGCATGGAGGCGGGGCGGGGGGCGGGCGCCGGGGCCGCCGCGCCGGGCCTGTGCGGGGGAGGCGCCGGGCCTGCGGCGGCGGCGTTTGGCGCCAAGGCCGGGCGGGAGGGAGGAGGAGGAGGAAGCGGCGGCGAGCGCCGGGAGGCGGCGGGCGCTGCGGGTACGTGGGGCACCGGCGGAGAGCGCGCGGAGCCGCGCTGGGGGCGGCGGGCGGGCAGCCCGTCCGGTGCGGGTGCTGCGGCCCCGACCGCGTCCGGAGGGAAAAGTTGCGGCGGCTCCGGAGCCGGGCGGGAGCTGCACCCGCGGGGGGCGGCAGGGGCCGGGCGACCCCCGGCCAAGCGCCCTTTTGTTCGCTGCAGCCCGGAGAGGCGGCGACCCGGCGGTGCCCGAGCCGGCGGGGCCCTGCGGAGCGCGGCTGGGCGTGGCTGGCGGGCGGGCAGACAGACAGACAGACAGACAGCCGGGCGCTTGTCCGCCGCCGAGCACCGCTCCGCCGGTATGTCGAGGAACTTGCTAGAACTGAGTTTGACAATGAAGCGCTAGCGCAGCCCTCCCGCCTGCCCGGCCGCGCCGCCAAGGTAAGTTTTTTTCGGAGCGGCGGGGGCGGATGGCGCCCCAGTGCCCCCTGTGCTTGTAGGCAGAGGAGCGGGAAGGTCCCGACTTCACTTCTGCAGATTAAACCTTCCTCCCTTGCGCGGTGTTTGCTTTAATGCTGTTCATCTTTCTGCAAAGGCATGGCTTCGTTCTACGGATGCACCGCGACCGGTGTGGTTAGCGGCTGTGGATGTAGAAAAAGTAACGCTCGCAAATAATAATGGGATGATTGATGGGAGAATTTGGTATAGGGCACCCTAAAATACATCTTAACAGGCAAATAAACGCCACTTTTTTCTGTCTTTTAACTAGAATTATTTTATAATAAGCATTTGTAGTTACTTGAGGAGTTCGGCTATTGTTTGCAAATTGTTGTAATGAATACCTGTGTATTTTTATTAAAATATCACTAAATTTGTGCTGTACTTCAAAGCTCTATGGTTTTTTTCATGTTCAGGAGGAAAGGGATGCTGAAGACAACATCCAAGTGCGATAAGAAAACCTTCAATTACTACACACTAGATACTTGAAAGCTGTTGTGCCTCTCTGTTACTGTAAAGGAGCCTTTGCACTAAAACTGAAAGATTAAGAGCAATGTGTTTTGTCCTGGTGCTTGCAAGATGCTTAATCAGCAGCTGACTTTTTAACATCAGGTTGGTGCTTGTTGTGGGCTGTTCTGTAGAGCATCTCGAGCACACCTGCTCATCTCTATACAGTGAGACCGCATCATAGTGATGGTTAGAGAGCTGGCTTGAAAATGTGAGAGCCTTAGGCCAGAAAGGTCGACCTGGATGAAGGCACGTTTGCATAACTTTCAAGGTTGCCACAGTGTTCCTTAAGGAGATATCAGAAAAGTCTTTACCTGCACTTACCAATGGGAGAAAATGCAATTTGAAGTCTCTTTAGTTAAGAATGTACCTTTTCAAAGTAAAAGCAAATTGGTACTTCTAGGATCTAAAGTTTGTGTTGTTTTGTTGTTTTTCTTTTTTAACTGAACTTCTGACCTCTTTTCAGACTAGCCATGACATGCCTTGTTTTAATTGCAGAGAGCAGAAGAAAGCTTTATTTGTAATACTTGGACTTTAGATGCAGTAAAAGTAATCAAAATAGCAGAACTGTTTCTGTTACCTATCCCTCCTTTGATGTTTCCTCTTTCTAGGTTCCTTGTACAGAACAAGTCTCCCGCCCCCAGTGGGAAAAATTCCTCTGAGTTGGGTCTGGCTGTAGGTCTTTTTTTCTTATATTTGTGTTACGTGCGTGTAGCAGATACTTGCAAAGGTTTGCTAGAGAGCTGATCTAGGAGCATATGCAGTGGCATTTATTGGCAAGGATGTATGTTCATTTGGGATCTCATTAAAACCATGAAAATCTGCTGTGAATATAAGTGCCTGGGCTAGATAGATCTCAGTATAGTGTTAGAACAAACCCAGCTGTTTTCTTCTCTGCGGCTCTGTGGACTTCCTCTCAGTGGCAGACAATCAGGAAGTTTGTATTTGGGATTTATTGGGATACCTGGGGTTGTTTTGGGCTTTTTGTTTTGATTTTTAAACTATACATGCTTTTCATAGACCTGGATGATTTGCTTATGGAGAAGAACTTATATGACGCCTTTTTATCTTCAATTCAGTATTATTTTTACCTGTGTAGTTTTATATATATAAACACATGGGCAGAGACGTGTGCAAGGTCACTGTAGTAGCTACCCCATGCTGAATGCTGTAGAACATTTTCCCCAAGAGCTTGCTGCAGCTGGCCTGGGAGATGTCTTGACTGGTGACCTCAGCTCCTGGTTAGTGTGTTGGCAGGTGTCCAAGACCATGGTGAAAATGGCTGAATTTGTTAGATGTGATGGGGAGAAGTAAAGCTAAACCCTGTACAAGCTGACTTGAATTTGAGACACTTGTACAGTGTTCTCTGTGGTCTATTTAGGTAGCTTATTTCAATCTGTAATTAATTTCTGACTATCATGCCCCAGTGGGTGAGAAGCAGGGTATGGTGCCTGCATATTTTTGGTTAGCTTAGCAAGACATGGGACGCATCTGGAGAAGGAATGTGCACCCATTTTTGTAGCGCATCTTTTATCATCCATGGATGGTAATGTCGTGTAAACATCTGTTTCTGTGGTTTGTCTTTCTCCTTTAGTCCCTAGAAGTCTCCTTCAGAAGTTGGTATGTACTTTGAGGGGCTGTTACTTGAATGGGTTTGATGGTGCAGTGTTGTGCCCACTCTTCAGAAAATACCAGGCAATTTCATAGCAAAGAACGTTGTATTCAACTGAAATTTAAAAGTTAATATTCTGATAAGTATAGGTATCATTGTCTCTGTTTTGTCTAGATCAGTGGTGGTGTTGTGTTTTGGTTGGTGACTTCTTTTTTTTATAGATAGAAATGGACTGAGTCAAAACTTGCTATTTGAACATGCTCCTTAATCTCTCCACTCCCACTATTTTTGTGGGAGCTATAGCTAAGGGGACTTGAGGTCTTTTCAATTCTATGGAGAGGGGAACCTCTGAAATTGTGTGCTGTTTCTTTTTTCCGAAGATTTGAAATGCCTGTAACACTCGAGGCTTCATGTAATTGGAGACATAAATGCAATTTTTACATACTTTACTTAAAATGGAAACTAACAAGTTAATAATAGCTCTTATCGAGGGTATTTATGTAATGGAAGCCAACAGATGCTATTTGCATCTTCAAGAGCTGATGTACAAAATGTTATGTCAAGGCCCTGGCAGGTTTTGTGCTGGCGGAGGCTGGGTCAGGTGGGAGTGGGAGATGCTGGAGATTTGGAGGGCTTGATGGCACCTCTGAAAAGTGATATAACTGTATGAAATTTTCCATTTTAGCATATAGCTTACTTTAATGCTGCTAATGAAAAGAACAGAGTTTTGATTTGAGAATTGATTTCTTTTATATTTATTCATGTGAAATGATCAATTACACCTGTCACTTTAAAAGTACTTTTCTTTGTGCTATTTTCTAGATACAATTGCAGAACACCTAAAAATTGTGTCTATAGATACTATTTTATTGATACTTCAACTTATTTTGACTACAAGAAGGTATCTGGCAAAGAAGTTTCAGAAATACATTGTGACAAACCGGGTGTTGCCCTCTGTGGAGAGATGCCGCTGTAATTACCAAGCACCTCCCTGTTTCCCTAGGCTGTTCACTCTTTCATATTCATTGGCTTCCAAGTTGCCCTTCTCTGGGTACTTGAAATCTGAACTTTTCCAACATTTAATATCTTATTTCAGTGTGTAGGAGACCAAGAATTTGGGGATTACAGCAGTCTGGGATGCGTGATTTTGGACCTAAGGAAAGCTCCTACATTTGTAGAGCTCTAATGAGGCTTTACTTGGATTTAAAGGAATGGAAGAGACCCCGAGCTGTGAGCATGACTGCGGAGGCTCCACTGGCACTTGCTTAGTCGCCCTCTTCAGAGAAGCAGGAGAAGGTGGGAGGATAAGCTCGTGACTGCTGATGCTATTTATTCAGACTTTCTCCTGGGTTAAATACTGGTATGCTTGCCTTAGCTTGTTAAACTTTGTTTGAAAACTTTGGAGTGCTATTCTTCTTCAAAGTACACCTGTTACAGCTTTAAGAGCTGTGTTTCTTGATTATTGAATTCAATGGTGAACATAACATATCGTGTCGTTAATGTCTCTTTGTGTTTTAATTAGAGCTCTAGGAGATGTTAAAAAACAGGTTTATACACATGCCTGACTGGTTGCTAAACTGAATATGCTTTCACACAGTCTTGAGGGAATTATGTATTATTTTGCTAATCTACTGCTCTGGGCTTCCCCCAGCCCTTTTTCTTTCCTTTTTCCTTTTTTCCCATCTTTTTCTAAAAAGTCCTTGCTTGAATATTTTCTGAGGGTCTGTCTTACCTGCTTAAAGCTCCTGACTGTTGATAGCCTTTGCTGGTGAAAAGCTTAGCCTCTTGCTCATGTCCTAGAGAGCAGTTTCATGCCTGCACAAGTGGTTTGGTGCACAGCAGGTCCAACAGCTTCCAAGGGTTAGTGCAGTGCAGTGGGTGAGTAGAGACTGAGATGCCTGAGATCATCCAAAGGGAGGGGTGATACTCCACACACCAGGTGCTGCAAAGTGAAACAACTGACCAGGAACATTTACTGCAAGTAGTTAATTTTGTATGACTGTGTTATGAAGAGTTTTCCAAGCTGTGTTTTATATTTTCAGGTAGTTCTTGTTTTGGAATATGCTGTTGGGTTGATGACAGAATAGTGAGAGGAGAACTGCATAGAAGTTCTGCCTGGGTGCTGTCTTTTAATTGTGCTATATAGTTTATCACATAATAGTGAATTACTGAAATTCTTTAAATCTGTAGATAAGTGATGGATTTACTACAAGTGTTAGACAAGAGTTACAGTAACATGGCTGTTCACAAGCCCTTGAAAACCATAACTAAACTATAAGCTTTCATTCATACTGCTTAAAAATTTAAGTTTTTGGTTTAACAGACCAGACAGTTTTTAAATAATGCTTCCTCTATAGACCATGGTGATATTGAGAAAATTATTACTTTTAGTGTGCAAATATTTAAACCTTCCCCTACATATCAAGTATAGCAGAATAAAATGGTAGTATTTTCTATCTACTGACATGTCAGAAAACCTGACTTGAACCACTAAATACACAAGTGTATAGAAGAAATGTGTACCCTGTCAAGGGAGGAAACAAATGTCCCTAGTGGGACTCCTTGTGTTGTTTAGTTCTCTTCATTTGTTCTGCTTTAAACTGCTTGTATTTATTTAATACTCTCTCAGTGTTAATTTGCAGGTTTTGATATCAAAGTGGCTGTAGAGGACTCATCATAGGAAACAGTGCCTATGTCCTGTCCAGGTTTTGGTTTTAATGAAAAAACGAGCCAACCAAAGACTTTGTGGAGCTGAAATACTCAGTATGTATTAGACATACATGGAAATAAATACTCAGCATTAGAGACACACAGGCTCAGCAATTATCTGGCCAGAAGGAACCTCAGCAGAGAGGTAGGACTAATACCTCTCCCACTTTTATTAATACTTAGATAGAAAGAGCGGTAATAAAGTGGTGCTCCTCTTCCTGCTTTCATGCTAATAGACTCTTTTCCCAGCTGGAAAATAGTGACTGAAATAGTGATAACGAGTGATTACTCTGCAGTGCAATGTAAACTTGTTAGATGTTGTTTGATAGGAGGGAGGAAAAAAAAAATGCTCATTTCAAGCACAGATAATAGCTTTTTATGTCAGCTTTCTGTGTTTTTTATTTCAAAAACTGCTGACCGGAGCTCTGAAAAAGGAAGGGGTACTGGTTGTCAGTGCTGCTGCTACACTTTGACATCGTTAATCTTGTTTGGGGGAATTCTAGCAACTCTTGGCTTGGGCCTAATTCAAGAGCAGTTGTGTTCTTTTGCAAAAATCAAATTGCCTGTCATTTAAGTAACTGAAAGGGAGATACTTAAACCTGATAATGAAATTGCAGTCTTCCTTATGTTAACAATGTAATCATTTCCATTGTAGCATGAAATGAGCAATCCTAAGAAGTAAGCGAAGCATTTTGCTTGACAAATTTGAACTTGCAGCTCTGCAGCAGAACGTGAGGGAGGAACCAAAAAGTTGATCTTAATAAATGGTACATGTTTATGAACAAAAATATTGTAATGGGTGTTGGCATACCTAGGAAGTAAAATTCACCACTTCTTATGGTACTGATTCTTTTTTGGAAGATATTTTTTCAAAATATTATGCCTGTATAACAGATACTAATTTTCTTCTCTTTCTTTGGTTAGTGCTTGTTCACTTTTTTGGGCCAAAAAATAAAAAGATGGAAAAAACCGTGGGATGAAATAATTCCGTATTTTTATATAAATAGAAATGATGCAAAATGATGTTGTATGCCCTTTGCAACTGGTATCCATAAATTCAGGTGGTTTCATTTTGATTCTTGTAATTTTGTACTTTTTAATGTATCATACCATAATTTCCAGTGATATTTTATGAAAATTGTGAAAGTTGTTCTTTATTCAGGTATTTTTCAAATGCCTAAATTTGCTGAAGTTAGTAGTAAGCATATTTTTGATCCAAATACTTATGTATACAGCTAGTGTACAGAGGTTACTTAAAATGGGAACTGAATGAGATTTTGCCAGTGACTGGCAGGTTACATTCATGTGTGTTTCTGCAGTTTTGATATTTGGTTATATACACCTATTCAGAGACAGAATATCTGTGGTATAATACTGTAGAAAAGGGAACTCTGCCCTGAGCTCCATGAAAGAGAATGTTAAACTCTGTTTCAGTGCTTAGTATTCTTAGTAGTCTTTCCTCTGTTGCTTAAAACTGAATATATATGGATCTGATGCATAATGTCTTCATTTTTCTTCCTCTGTAAATGCCATAAAACTTCAGAAGGTGGGACATAAGTTATTAGAAAGCTTATACTCCTGCCAATCAGCTCAGTATCAGTTAGAGCCCTGTGACTCCCATTACGTGGATTAATCTGGCTTAAGTGCTGTCTTAGATCCTTTGTTTGGCATCTTCTATGTACTTGTTCTAGATTTTCAGAAGCCTCTATATGTAACAGCGAACAGGGATGTGCATTAATTTAGGTTACTGAAATCTAGTAGCTTTTGCAGGTGCCATTTCATTCTCTTTTCAGATTTTGTGTTCACTTCTGTGTGCTTGACTTCTACATTTGAATTAGTCCATTTTTGAAGTATGAATGAGTTAAGAGTTGGAAAAAAAAGTCTGAAGAAATTTAAGGGAAAAAGTAGTGCCTCAATTGCAGATGAGAACTTGAACGTGATTTGTAGTTCTTACCTCTCTCAGCCGTCCATGTCTTTGATGTCTTTGTAGTCTCCCTTTGGCCATCCCCTCTTCTTTTTGACTTAACTTTCCAACCTTTTCCTTACTATTGAAGAAAACAGTGTTTCCAGTGAGTGTCTCAGAGTCCTCTTGGGACCCTATAAATCACCCTATAAATCAGGTAAAATTAAATTTGTCTCCCGTACCAGACTACAGACAGTATGGACTTCCAGATTATTTGCAGTCAACCTGAAAGTATTTTGGCAGACCTGTTGATTTGGGGTTTTTTTGTTGTAAGTTTTCTCAGTCTGATAAAGGGGGCTTTTTCCTTCATCAGTGTATATTTTGTGAGGTTTTATTTTTCGTGGCTGGTACATTTGTGGGGGTTTACATATGTGTATGTACAAAAGCATCAGGCAGTGCAAATTCAAGCTGTATTTTTAAAAAATCATTAAAAGAAATGTTTGTGATAAAAAGCTTTTTCCTGGTGAATGCTGATATTGGTGTGATGACTAGCTAGTGTTTAACAAAAAACCCTTCAGTGTTATACCTGTACGTAGGTAAACTTTGCTTGGTTAAGGAGGTTAAATCTGTATATTTGACTTAAACACACATCAGAAATTGTATTTACTTTGGTACAGATAATAAGAGTGTTTCAAAACAAACTTGCTTTTATAAAGGGAGGAACTGCTAGAAAAAGTGAGACAGTGGCAAAGCATTGATTTAGTGAAGTAACTTTTAAAACATTTAAATGCATCCTGGTTACTTCTGTCAAATCATTTTTTTTTCTTTCCCCCTCTAAATAATTGTAGGGAATCTATCCTAAGCTCATTCTATGAAAAAAGTCAGTTTTCATAGCAGTTTGAAGGTGTTGCTCTAGTGTAATTCAGCTGGTCATGTACACCTAATTCTGAAGTAGTATCAGTGTCAGCCTTTGCACAGGGGCTGTACAAGCTGAACCAGATTCCTTTGGCCATAGCAAAGTGTCTTTAGATCTATCTTTTAGGGGTTTTAATGCCACGTTAGGGCACTCTATGCCACCTCTGCCTGTTTGTGGTCTCTTATAGGTTTGTAGGGATTTAATCAGTCATAATAGTGGATTTAACTGCGTGAGGGCAATTCTCAAAGGAGTAAAAGCTCAACTTACTTCCACTTTTGAGTTTTCCAGGTCTGGCAGGATTATAGAGGTTTTGGTGCTTCAGGTAAGCAGAAGTAATGTAAAACTAAGTGTGCAAACCTATTAAGGCAAGTGTTCTCTTTTATTTTTTTTTTAAATGCCAGTGTATTGTGAAGGGCAGTGTTACCTGCTGTCCTTCTTGGAACTGGTGGAAGCCCAAGCATAATGATGTGAGTAGGAGACTACCAAGTCTAGTTTTATCCCTTGTTAAACAATATCAGAAGTTTTACCTCCTTAAAGGCAACAGCTTTGTATAGTGGAAGTCTTATGTTAATAAACTACAGGAAATCAGAAGAAATCAGAAAGGTCTAAATATTTTAGACAATTCTATTAAAGGTTTTTTTCTTTTGATAGTAAGTTTTTCTGACAGTGAGTGCTTTAAAAAAAGAATAGTTTTCTTGCGTTACAACTTGGTCTTGCAATCCCCCACTCTTCCCCAATATATTTGCATTAGAAGAATTTAGGGAGAAATAAACTCAGTTTTGTCATTTAGGAAATTCATCAGAAAAATGTATTGCTAATTTCTGGCTTTGTTTTGGCACTGGCTTTAATTCCCATTGACTCCATCAAAACCAAAGTTTCCCTGCTTGTTTCTCAGAGCTTGTCTTGTGTTTTGTCTGAGTGGGAATGACTTTGGAAGAGGATTGATGAAAGTTTCTTCTTCATAGCAGTAACAAAAACCCCAACACAACCCTTTCCAACCATTTAAGATCATCTTCAAGGAAGAAGGCATATTTGGTTGCTGCTAAGGGATTTGCAGCCACCAAGGATGAAGTTGATGAAGTCTTGTTTACTGCGTTTTAGTGTCTGCTGCTTCATTAATCGTCATTTGATTGTGCTCCAAGCCTTGTGTTTTTGCGGTCTAAGTGCAAAGCTTGGGTGCTTTATTTATTTATGCAGTTTCTTTGCAGGGGAAGGTGTCAATTTAAGTGCTGATATGATGTCTGACTGTGAAAGAATGGAGAGACTTTCCTTATGAAAAGTCAGAAATACCAATGTCCCTAGTTTGATAAAGGATATCAGGAGTACTTTAAATCACTCTGATAATCAAGTGAAGTTAACGCTGTTACCTTTTTCTTACCGCCTTTTTTTTCCCTCTGGGAGCTGCCATTCAGTTAAATACTGACTAAATGTTTTTATGTGAGGTGAGCTGTTTATGAGGGTTATTTTTCTGTGGCCACTGAGATCCCCTTAAGGGCCAGGAATATTCAGTATATCTACACTGCTCGTTACTCAAATTTTACATAGCTGGAGCAGTTGAAGAAACTCGTAAGAGTGTGCTCTGTAGCCTTTCTGAATCCCTGTGTTGTACACTGGTGAGCATCACAACTTAATGTATCCAGAAAAGGAGATACAGTCTTTTCTTGCTGTTATCCAGTTGTGAGATAGCTTTCCTCCTGTAATCCAGGCATAAATTATTCTTAATCTTTTTGTTTGTAGTTCCTTTTTTTGCCTATTTGCATTGACTAGGATTGTAACAGAGGTTCAGCAGGCTCATTTGTTGTGTAAAAGCAGGTGATGGTTTGAGCCACGAGTTCCTCCTGACACTCTCCAGCAACAAGGTTGTTGGTCATCCTGCAAGTAAATGGTTGAAGCAAAATATCACAACGTAGATAAGAAATGCTTGCACAGAGTGATCTTTCAGTGAAGTGATGGGAATGACCATAGATGCTTAAGTGCTGTATGTAGGCAGCAGCAGAGTGGACAGGGTTTGAGGAAAAGAGAAAAAGCTCTGGGGCAGACTCTTGGTGGATAGGAGAGGAGGGCTGGGAAGATGGGGTGAAAACGAAGGGCAGCCTTTGCAGGTGTGGCAGCTGCTGACACTTTGTGATGCCGAATTTGATGCCTGAAGAGTGCATGTGAGGAGAGGAGGAAGAAAGGTCCAAGCATGTATCTGATTCCTGGAGGTATCCATTTACAGGACTGCAAATCAGTAGTTGAATCTGTGAGAAGAGACATTTCTGGCATCATTCCCTATTTGGTGTGTGAGCTGCTGTCCTGAACATGCTGGGCACTTTGAATCCCACTGTAAAGATTTCCATTTGCTGCATGAGGAGCTAAAACCTTGTGGGGTTTGCTGTTTCTTGTTCCAGAGCTCTAGCTTGAATGCACTGAAGTGCACAGTTTGGTATTGCTTTGGTCCAGAGTTTAAATATGTCACTTCATATTTTATATTGTCATTCTGTGGAGGATCCACCTACTGTTTTTAGCTTTTGTGACTCTCTTGTGTGTGTGGTGGGGTCGTGGGACTTACTGTGGAGAATATGGAAGTGGCATAGCTGTGCCATCAGAATTACCATACTTTAGAAGTTCTCACACTTAAATAGTTTTATTTTTTATTTTAAGATCTCCACTAAAGGTCCCTAACTGTGTACAAATATAGTTGCATTAAAAAATAGAATTTGGCTATGGAAAAAGATTATTCTAGGTCATCTAGATTATTGCTTCTGAAATGATTGTTTGAGCCTCCCTTCAGAAAATAGCATGGAACAGTACTGCCATCACTCAGCTACAGGAAATGCACACGAGCACATCTGTTTAGTACAGGAGGTACAAGTCAAATGAGGTGGATTGATACTTAAAATCCAACTGGCCAGCATGTGGCTGTGGCTAACAGCAGGACATGTAATGTTCTCCTTCCTCAAGAACTGCATCTATTTTGTTTTACTCCAGCTCCTCATAAATAGCTTGTTTTTGCTGCTCTGTGGCCCATAGACCTGTTTTCAAGTTCCTAGTAGTTGGAAGTGCCAAAATACTTTTGTTATTTCTGACTGTACCCCATTCCAAGCTTTGTGGATAAGGAAGCCTCCTGCTAGTTTCCTATTTTTATATTTCAGTTTAGATCTTGTACTGCAACCTTCTGCCTCATGCATTTGTATTCTCTTTCTGCTACATTGCTCTGTGTTGAGGTGCATCCTGCTGCAGGGAATACCCACTCTTTAGAGAGAGAGAGATGCATGCTGCACCAGGCTGAAGTAACACGTCTCCTTAACGTTTCATCCTGCAAAAGAGGAGCAGGGATCTGAGCTGCTGTGCACTAACCTATATATATATCTATATATCTCAGTCTCTGATATAGGGAAGAGAGATGGACTGGTGGAATAGTTACCTGGGATTGCTTAGCTCTCACCAGCGTGCAGCAATACACATGTGTTCTGTGGAGTAGCTGATGCACAGTACTTGCTGCTGCACAGCATCATGTCTGCATGGTGAGGTGCAGTCCCCAGTGCAGACAGTCCCAACAAACCACTTTGTGCAGTGCTCTTTATACTCAAGTCTCATTTATTGTTGCCTTGCCCTCTGGCTGGGTTGAGAAGAGCTGAGGTCTGCCGAGCATGTTGTGTTGGCAGTGCAGCAACCAGGACTCTTGTCCAATCTTTGTTTAAACGTCAAGAGCTGCAGCCTCCAATCGTCCCCTTGGGGACATGGGTCAGTAGTTCTGACTCTCAGGATATTTCCTTAATGCTAAGCCTAAACTTTTTGGGTTTTGTCTTAAATTTATCCCATTACATTTAATCTCTTACAGACACAGGCTTTTGTTTGACTGATTCTAGTCTCCTACCTGTATATGAAGAATGTAAACATCTTAAAGTAGGTGTTGGTCTATGTGGGTATTAGTAGCTTTTCCCTGTAAGGGCAGTTTTTTCAGCGTGACTCAGTTTTATGCATATATATGTTACTTACATTGTATAACAATTATTTTCAAGTAATCGATAAGATGTTGAGTGTTTTGCAGAATGTTTGGCACTACACACAAACTAAGTAACTACTGTGTTGGGTCACCATCTGAGTGCCTGGGGCCCAGGACTTCAGAGCATTTCATAAAATGTCTTGATGTTACTTGTTAGTTGCCTTGTGAAACCTATCCTTCTAGACATCCTGCTGCATTGTTTGTCTGAAAGTGGGGAAATTGTTTTCCCAGCAAGTTTTAATTGATTGCTGGGAATTACTAAATCACTGGCTGTTATTAAGAATAGGCTTGTTGCTGCATAAAGGTGTCATGAAATAGTTCTGTGACAGTGGAAAGAAGTGAAGGTGCTAGAGAATTGCAGGCTTTTCTAAATGATCTATCTTAAGGTGAGATGGACTATCTTTAGATTTTTACAATGAAATTGTGAATTTATGCTGAATTACTTTGTTGGCTAAGCCAATGTGGAAGAAAGATAAAAATTAAGAAGCTGCAGAGTACTCACTGAAGTCAGGACTGTTTAGAAGCTTGTGAAGAAGAATAAACAACAAATCAGTTTATTACAAGCGAAAACCCAGCACTGTTTGCTACAAAGACTTTGCAGGGATTTTACAGGACTTTTCTTAAAGCTTACTGACTTTTTCTCTTCTACCGCTAATGCCTGTAGGATAAGTATTGCCAGGAAATAACTATTCAGTTAAATATGATGGATACGGTTCTGGTATTTGGATACTTGTTCTGTTATGATTTTTCAGAACTATAAGGGAAAGAGTACCATTACCTTCCTGTTTCATACTATAATTATAATCTTAAAAACTATTGGCTTTATTTCTTTTGCTGTCTTGGTAGTATTAAATTTTTGATCTGCCTTTTATAAGAGGTCTATGTGATGTTTACTGGTAGTCCATGGGGAGCTCTCTGTATGTGCTAGATATCTGAAGCAGTCTGTAAAAACCCAGGAAATTATAAAATTATTTTCTAATACCTTTCCCACCTAAGCAGTGTTGTATCCCTGGGATTATTTATGAAGGAGATGTGAAACATCACAAGACCTGCTTTATAATTCAGTTTTGAAAGTAATTTGTGAGGTCGGAATTGCACAGTAGATGATGCAAGTTATCAGGCAATCCATATTATCAAAAGCTAGCTAAGGAAGCATGGATTAGCTGAAATGCTCACAGGAATGTTTGTAGCTGCTGAGAAAACTGAGAGGATAATTGCTAATTAGTTTCAAACAAGACAGGTGAATTTATATTTGCAATGAATGATGTGGGTGAAGGAATGAGGACTCTGTTCTTTCAATACCTGAATCAAGCTGGGCGGAGCTGCATATCTACTTGAGAAGATGCTTTGAACTCAGAGTTACTTTGACAGACTGGAGAATGAGTCTGGAAGGAGGGGTTGGATGGGGCTGGCAGGGCATGGAGGGGCAGCTCTGTGGCATAAAGGTTTGGCAGCATGCCTGCAGGCTAGGAGCAATGGGTCCCAGCAGCAATAACTGCTCACAGCCAGGGCTTGAGACAACAGTAATAGTGATGCAAAAGCAAATGCACTGGCATTTATATGTAGGATTATTATCTGCAAATCATGTGACAGTAATGGATATTTTTCTGTAAAAAGAGAATATCCTTTTCTGTGTAGGGAAGGATTCAAGTGGTAGACTTTGTCCAGGACATCACAACTTCGCACTGGTTTTGTGTACCAGCCCTGGAGAATCAGAAATGTAGACAACATCCTATAAGCAGAGGGTGAAAGAACTGGGTTCTTTCTAGTCTGGAGAAAAGACTGACAAGAGAGTTAAGCTGGTGTTAAAACTGTGCCAAGAAGAAAGAGATGAGATCATCAGGGTCCAGTGCTGGGAGAGATCTGGTAAAGGCTTGAGCAGCATGGGGAAAGGTATGCTTAAAGTGCTGGGATAAACTTGCTGGCACTAAGGGTCACACAGCATGGAAGGGGCTCCCCTGGAGGGGCTGAGGAGCCTCTGTTACACAGAGTTCTTGGTCTTACTTGGCTGTCCTTTTTCAGGACCCCGGCAGATCTGTTTTCTGTGACCATCTCTCTTTTTGCAAATGGCAGTGCAGTGTGTGGGATTGTTGATGAGAAAAGCACAAAGCTCTATTTTCAACCAGTCCAATTCTTGTTTTGGTGGCTTGGCTGTTGGTAAGCACTGTGGTAAATTACAGAGAGAGTGATAGTATAACAGTAGTGATAATACAAAAATAGATCTGTGTTCCAAGTGGCCTTCTGTTGTTATAAGTTGTATTTTAAGAAATAAATCTTGCTGATGCTTTTTTCCCTGGTGACGCTTAGTTTCCAGGCAGTATTTATGAAATGCTACTGTGCATTTCTAAGTTGGTTTTCTGTGTCTACACTGTCCTTTAGTTCCTATAATTTTTTTTTGTATTCTTCATGCCACAGTTTCTTTTGCTGGCCCGTTACTTTTTCAAATATACCTGGAGAGTAAGAGTTAAGTCTATTGGCAGTCTGTGTGGAGGGGAGGGTGAGCATCTTCTGTGCATTCTTTACCCTGCTCCTGAACTTGCTGCTCATGGGGAGGTTGGTATTCTTCCATTTTTTTAATCTACTGATCTATTATTAATCTATTTGATCTATTGATTTAATCTATTTAATCTATTCTTCTATTTTTTTAATCTAATGATCAGGGGGAAGATCCCCTGATCATTAATTTGAGGTGACTTAATTTAGTGTTTCTCAATCAATATGTTAAGACAGCTCTTAAAACAAAGAGGGGGAAAATAATATTTTGTGGGAGAAACTGTATTTTTCATCTCATTTTGTATATTTGTTCATGATTTGTGAAATAAGTAAAGTTGGGAGTGAAGATTATGACTGTATACTGTAAGCATTAGAGAAAGAAAAAAAAAAATTAGCTGAACCTTCCAGTATTTCAGAGTTCATTTTGGCATTTGACTGAGCAAATAAATGTGTTTTTAATGAAGAGTTCAAAAATATATTAGTTTTGTGGTTCAGCTGGGAGGCAAAAGCTGTAGTTTTGTTCACACTTAAAAGTTGTAGGCTGTGTTGCATTTTAATGATGCCATTTGAGCTGCCACAACCAGGGCTTTGCCTGTGTTTCTATGGAAAACTTGTATTAACTAGGTTCAATCGGGACATTAAAGAATTATCCCATAATGAAATATGTCGTAAGAAAAATTCATTCGAAGTCGTGTTTGGAAAACATAGCCAGCCATTTATTAATTATTTACTTATTTTCTTCACTCGCCCTCCCTCATTTTGTGGGTGAGGCTTTTGGCATTTCTTAGCTGGAGGCTACCAGGCAGGGTAGTAGCAGGCAGAGCAGCAGGGGGCTGTTAAAGCGAGCCCCTCTGGTCACCCCCACTCCCCGTGTGCCAGGTGTTTCTGCTGCCCCTGAGCTGGGTCCCTCTGGATGGAGTCAGGAGGCTCCTGCGCAGACCCTGTGGATTGCTTCGGGCTATGTGTGTGGTGGTGGTGGCGGTGGCAGAGTGTGTCTGCTTATCTCAAGTTAAAAACCCAACCCACGTAGTGTGATTCATGTTTCAACAACCTTGGCTCTAGTACTGCTTTGATCTACAGATCTTCTTGTGTTGCTCAAATTTAATTGCTTAATGTGGGGTATAGCCAGAAAATGTCAGGAAGATAGGAAGAAGAACTTAGGAAGATGAAAAAAAACCCAAAACAAATCCCCAAACCAACCAAGCACTTCTGCTCCAATCCCCCTCAACCCCCCCAAAAACCCCCAACAAACACACGAGCACAAAAAATGCCCAAAAATGAAATTTTAAATCAAAGAGAATTAGTAGAGCCAAAACTTCAAAATTTTGCATGGTTAGCATACAGGAGCTGTAATATATTATGTGTTCCCCTTCTCTTCACACCCTCCCCCCCCCGATTGTAAGGAAATGTTTTCCTTTGATGCCACAGCCTAAGTTGAGCAACAATAGTTGTAATAAGTAATGGGATCTGTGCCACTCCTCAGTGGATGGGTGGTTGTATCTTTTTCTTGTACTCCAGATGGGTGGAGGAGCGCAGATGCTGGAGTATGGTGCTGACACTTTGGCCAGAAACTGCCTTATTTCAGTTAGAAAAACATTGTCATATCCCCCCTTTTAATTCTTTTTCTTCTGGCAGGGTATGCAGTTATCGCTTCCCTGGTTTTTACATGCATTTTTGCTCTCTAATACTTTCTTCCACAGCTTGTAGCTGTCCTGTTTTTGTTAACTTTTTGCTCCGGGGCATGGGGTGGACTGCCTGCCGGGACAGCCCCGGTCGGGCTGCTGACATCTCTGAGGAGTGCTGCAACTCATCTGTTGGGTGTGACGGCTTTAATGCCTTTGCCATGTGCATTACAATAGGGCACAAAACATACATGTGCATGATCCTGCAGGAGGGGAATGTGGGCAGTTGGTGGAGGGAAAAATTCCTTCTATTCCCATATTTAATATTGCTCAAGGCTCAGGACTAGATTAAAAAGGGCGAGTAAGCAGAATCCCTGCCAGGGAAGCTAAGCTATTCAGGATTGTCAAGGAGAGGTCTGGAGGAATGTTGTGAGGAATTAAATCAGGAGCCACATGGAGCTTTCCCTCTATGCTTATTTTGTTTGCCCTCCTATGAATTTCTAAGCATGTGTGGTTCGTAGAAGACCCTCTTGAATGAAGAAAGCATCAGTGTATAAGGAGAAATCAACACCTTAAGCCTGTTGAATAAATATGCATCTATCTGAATGTGTTTGTTGAAGTGTTTTTATTCCCAAAACAGGATAGAGAAAATACTAATTAAAATTTCATTTTGTTGGTATTGGTAAAGTTGGTTCCCATTCATGTTAAGAGGATGGCAAAATCAACTTTGAGAATATTCTTATGAATTTGTTTATAGCTGTAGTACTTACTGCATTTCTATCATAGTATGTGCACATATAGCTGATACATTTCATTTTTCCACATGTCAAATGAGAATTGTGGAACTTCAGGCTTTATATTATGGGCATATCATTTGCTTGGGAAAGTTGCAATAAAAATAAAATACAACCTTCACTTACGTGCCAAAAATTAAATTGTAGCTCAAACATGAAATGCCTGATGTCACTCCTTCTACCTAAAAGCACTCCTTTCATTTTTTTAGGAGCTTGTGATGTGATCAGCTGAAGCGAAAACATCTACCTCATGACCTGGCATGTAAGTGAAGGAGGAACTGGTACTTATAAATAAATAAATGTGTGTGTTGGTGTTTACAATGTGTAAATTGAATCTATATACCTTCAACTTTCAGATATCACCTTTTAAATGAAAGCTTTCTGAATTTTAAAGGAATATAAAGTCTTTTAAAGGGGAGGAAGTAATAAAAGAAGCTGTTAACAGTAACATTTCAGCCTGCAGGACTCCTTAATAATGTTAGTTAAAATCTCTTATGTATCCCATAATGCTTGAAATGTTGGTAGGCATAGATGGAATAATTTTATCTTACCTCAATATTTACATGTGCTGCTTCTAATCCTTTTTCTTCTGTGCTTCTTTTCTGGATATAAATTCTGATAGTTGTGATGCATGCATACTATACATGGTGATACCCTTCCTAAAATTAAATACTCTGCTTGTGCAGAAGATTTAGATTCTTGATATTCTCAAGAGACTTCATAGTGAACTTTCTGCAGCTTTGTGACACTTTTATTTTATTCCCTTAAGTAAGCAAAAATATTTCAGTCCTCTGCAGAGGCATTTTTAGATTTTTTTTTTTTTGTCTGCCTGCTCTGCTTTTCTTTTATGTGGCTTAGAGGATTAAAGTGCAGTCAATGCTTTGAGGGGCCAATGTCAGTGGTGAGCTGAGTGTTCCTAATTGGTGCCAACACCTGTCCCTCATTATGAAGCCTTGTTCAAGCTGTCCGGTGAACCGAGGTAACCGGTCTCCCTTGCATGTCTCTAATGTGATTATAAAGCCCTCTCCTCATGCAAGTTTTATTACTTATTCAACTTTTGGACTGATGTGGAAAGTGAAGCTAAGCTGAGCCATTTGGCTGGCTACCAAAGATCATAAGGAGTGGCAAAGAGAAGGGATTCACTCATCTCAATTTCAAGAATTTTAGTTCAAAGCTTTTGCTTCTGTTTTGACTGTTAACTTTTTTTTTTTTTAAGGGGGAGGATTGTTTTTTGGGGTTTTTTTTCTTATTTTCAGTGTCAAATGCTCTGAATTTAGAGACCAAATCTACAGACTCCAACTGAGCTGTGAACATCTGAGTGCAGCTGCTATTGTGCATAACCCATTGATTTTCTGCAAATAGAGCTTTGGCCTTGACTACTCTTGCACCATTGCTTTGTCTTCGAGGGGTCAGGGCTTAGCAATTCTTTTCTACACAAAACCAGCGTCAGCCTCTCCTCCCACCTGATTCTGTACTGTTAGCAGAGTTACAATGCATTGTGCTTTGCCATTGCAGTTGGAAAAGATGACCTCAGACATATTTCACCGTTAAAATTGATGGATCACTATCATGTTTGGGCTTTACAGGCAAAAGCTTAAGCATGGTTACATTTTTCTAAGTAGTTTAAGTAAGTTTTTAAGCATTTAGCTTGCAAAATTCAAGCATGCAGCACTACAGTGCTGGCTGGAGGTTTTGGGCTATTTCCTTATGAGGGAGGAGAGAGAATAACTTCAGATGTGTATCTTGGAAACGTTTGAGATAATAAACCTGTAAGAGTCACAGGAGAACACTGTTAGTTATCCAGATTTGGAAAACTGTAAGAAGATGAAAGAGTAGTAGATTCTTAAATTTGAGACATGGAATTGGAAGTCTGGTTATTAAAGGGATTGAATCTCTGAGGAATAGAAGAGAACCCAAATGAAAATCCCAAGTGGATAGGGCCCTAAGGTGGACGTAGGCTGTATTTGTACAACTGTTTGATTTCTCCTTAAAGAAAAACTAAAAATCAGCAACTCAAGTACACTGGGAATGATGTAATCTTTTACTCAATAATTTTGACCAGAATAGTTCCATGATCAGCAATCAACAAACTTTAAGGACAACAGTATGTCAAGCGTCAGAATCTGCTGGTTGTGCTCATCAAAATCTTATCTGATAAACATTCTCATTTCAATATTTATCACGGCCCTATATACAACCATCTGATTTGTAGTCCACAGAGGTCAGGTTAGGAAGCGATGAATTAAAAAACAGTGAAATCCATAGCACAGAGAGGGATTAATGGGCTGTGAGTGTGTGTGGTTTCAGATTATTTACCTTACTCAATTAGGCCAGTTGCTGTCGCTGGTAGTGGTCAGCAGTGGACAGCTAGGGAAAGAAAGCATTGTAAAGTTCTATTGACTCTGTTTCTTGCAAAATTTTGATTTTGGGATTTCCAGCAGATTGACATGACATTGTGTTTAATAGGCTTTGTTCTCCATTTTGCCTAATTTTCTTCAATCTGTTTGCTTTTCAACCTCTGCAATATGCCATAGCATGGAGTTTCTCAAAGTCATTTTGTACATAATGACTTTTTCCCTCCATTTAATTACTTTCCCTTGAAGTTTCTTCTGTGACTTTTTTGCTTTCCTTGTCTCCTGTGCCATGAGAAGCTGTGACTAGTCTCTTCATTCTGTTGCTTCTCTTTGCCACTTAAAACAGATCTCCCCTCTTCTGCATCCTCCTTTCACAGATAGTCTGTTTAATCTCTTACCGTAAAGCCATGGCAAACTTTCCTTAGAGCTGTAGTTGGGGGTTTGCATTCTTCAAATACTTCTCCAATGGTGTTGAGGGAGCTAGAAGATACTGCCTTGCACTTAGCCTGAATGAGTGATCCACTTATGTTGCTCATCCGTAAAGCTTTCTCTGTGTAGCTGAGTGGGTGTAGCAAATGAAACCAGACAGGCTTGTGTCAGTGCTTGTTGCTGCTGCTGCTCTTGGGCCTTCCCAGACAGATGCCTCTCTTGCATCAATGTGCTACAGGTGATTTGAGAATGTCCAAATATGGTATTTTAAAAGACATTCAATTAATGTGTGTGTTTTCCTTGTCTTTAGACACTTCCTAGAAGTGTCTCATAAGTGCTGTGGTGTGACTGTGTATGTATTAACTGGAAACCATAGTCGGTGTTGGGATAGGCCAACAGCACCCTGACTCACTGGCAGGGATGTCTGAGCTTCCCTCATGCCTGATCTGTGATCTGCTCCCAGATCACAGCTTCTTTGTGAACAGCCAGTCACTTTTGGTGTTGCAGAGCTGGGGAGGTGGATGGCCGGAGTCTGGGGTGGCTTTATCCTGCCCCAGTCCAAGTGCAGGCTTGATTGTGCCTTCTCTCCTTTGCAGAGCCCCTGGTAACTGGTACAGCTGCAGTCTGCCCCATGTCCTGCAGCTGGGCGAGGTAAGAGCCTGCAGAGAAGGCAGCTTCTTTACAGGTCTGTGAAAACCTCCCAGACCAGGTGGAGTTGCAGGTACAAAACATATCAGCTGCTGGTTTTGCATTGCATCGTGGAGTCTTAAGAGTGATGCTGCTGTTTGGTTTGTTTTGTTCAGCTTCATAGTTGTACTTTCAGTTGGAACCTCTTTTCCTGTTTCTCAGCAGAGATTTTAGTATTGCTCTTGACAGCATGGGATTCAATTGCAGCAGCTGCACCATCTTGTAGCTCTTACCATATGAATAAATATGTGGTGAAACACCTTCCTACTTCCATGGCTTGTAAACATTTCCATTCTTGCCAGTAGAGGAGTGCAGACAAGAGACCTGCTTTGGAGGCAGATTCATTACCTCATGCCTTGGCAGCTTTGGAAGGTCAGCTGTGATAGTTCCTTATCCTCAGGGGATGGAGTTTCTCTATTTTGAGTCCACCTGTTCAAGTCCCCATGTTCTTTGTGATCCACCTTATGGGTTGGCACCTTTTCTCCTTTGCCAAAAAAGCCACCTGCAGCAGCTCAGCTTCTGCACAATTTGAGAAGGACATGTTTTCTACTAGGAACAGTAGAATAGTGATGGTCTAGTCTTACTCATTTAAATCTTGTTTATTTCCACAGGGCAGAAGAGGAAGGAGGAATTCAGAGGACTATTAGTGGTCAGTCTTGATCAGTGTGTCCCCTCATTAAAAAATATAAAAGTGCTTTGGCTTCAGTTTGGCCATTTGATGAGAAATTGAACCTTACCTGGTTTTCAGGATGCATCTCTTGACTCTTCCCAAACAAGATGTGACATTTTTGAAACCTTGGGCAAATAGAATCATCCTTTCCTCTTTTCAGGGTAGCATCAGCCCCAGTGGACATGTCTGTAATTTATTTTAGTCATTGCTACAGCTCGTGTTATGACAGAGAAAAATACTTTTTTTACCTCTATTTTGTACATAAAAATGGACAAACATCAGTTCTCCTCAGTATCTCTTTCATAATGTTTTTTTCTCCACCTTAGTTTGGTGATATAGAGAAACCTGGAATGGATAGATTTTTATAAATCTATTTTAAACCTCTTTGACTAAAAGACCCTCTCTGTCCTTTGACGTGCTGTATATTACATTGTAGTACATAGCATTAATTTAATTGACCAGACATCAAAGTTAATTTTAAATCATTAGTTATTAAGACAGATTTTTTTTTTGTCTCTTCAAAAGGTTTTTTAAACTAAAAGGTGTTTTAAGAAACCTTATAGTAACTGTTTTCTCATGCTGTGATGTTTTGACGTGGAGAACCAAAATAATAATGCAATTGCATATATGCATGTGTAAAATGATAGAAAATGTAGGAGAGTGTTAGTATTCAACCAGAGATTTGAAATATTCCAAATACTATTTAGAGTTCTGGCTGTGACAGTACATTCCCTTTAATTGTTCCTATCTAGTGATCCCCAGTGCACTCTTTTGTATTTGAGAAAAACTTTAGCATCCAGCTTGTTTATTTCAGCTTGTAAATGACAGCCATTTCTTGTCAGATAAAGAAAGAAATTATCAACCTAATGTTTCCTGCAGGAAAATATTTGTGTTCTTACTTTCTTTGAGTAGGGTATAAAGATGCATATTGATGTTTTCTGCCTTTTGCAATCCTTCAGGTTTTGTTGGTGATGCAAAATTTGGTCAGCTTCCTCACAGCATTATAAGTAAGGAAAAAATGAGTCAAAACAGATAAAATATTTAATGCAGGCTGCTGTCGTTGATTCTTTTATTTGAGATTTGAAGAGAACAAAGCAAGAACAGTGAAACCTACTTTAATATATTTATTAGCAAGTACAAAAAGTTAAATTATTCTTTTAAGCAAGTGTTTTGCAGGATATAAGAACTTTTGCCTATGCTATTAATTGGAAAGTTGTTTTTCATAATCCCAAATAGTGCATACATTTCTAGATCCTTCCTTCTTTGATAATATCCCAGCTGCAATACTAGTTCCTGCACCTGTATTTTGTCATGAAAGCATGCATTAGTACAGTTGAAGTACAGAAAAAGATACAAGTGGGCAACTGCTGGGAGCACCAGGCAGGTGGTGCAAAGTGGGGCTTCACTTGAACTGGTATTGGTTATTGCTTAATTTTCAATTAAGTAATGACACTTTTATGGGGGTTTTTTTGTCCCCATCTTTCCCCTCCCTTCAGTTTCATCACTGTGCAACAGCAGAACAATACTTAGTGCATCACAGGGATTTTTCTGATTTTTCTTATGTTTGTTTCCATGTGCATCAGTGGGAAGGGCAGTGAGTGGCAAGGTCACAGAATATGCGCTCGGGAGACCTGGGTGCAGCTGCCTGCTGATGCCGGAGGCTCCAGCATGATGTATGGCTGCTCTGCACTGCAGCTCTGAAATGTCAGGGCTTTCAGTGCTTGCTTAATATGAGCTTATCATGAGGGTAGATATGGTGAAGACTGAAAAACACTTAGAGCCAAGGTAACGTGAATCATACCAGTTCTTAAAATAGAAAGCCCAGCTAAGCGCTCAGAGGTTTTTCTGCTCAGTCATATTGGTGAAGCGTGTGCTGCTCCTGTTTCTCACCAGTGCTTGGCATGCCTGTGGCTGCAGTCTCCTTGCAGATACAGGGCACCTGGCAGTCTTTGGGTGTTGAACCCCCGGGCAGGCAGACCCTTGTTTGCCCAGCTTAGCATAGGGTGTGATGACCTGTTCTGGTCCATTTTTCTAACAGTGCATCCACAGCAGACTTTCTTCAAAGCAGACGTTGACCTTAGCTTTTTTCAGTAAGTGGGCTTTGTGGAATTTTCTTCTTTTGTCCCTTGGTTCTTGAATGTTTTAGTGTTAAGTCAGGTATGAAGGGAGGAAGCCCTGTAAAACAGAGCATGATCAATAACTGCGTCTCCCCGGCTGAGGACTCTTCTGAGCTGGATGAGCTTCCTGAGCATGAGTAACTGGGGTAGGTGCTTTTCCATGGCACTTGGTGCAGGTGCAGCTAGAGGGTTGTATGTGAGCTGGCCCTTGTCTCCTGGGTGTTTCCTTCAGGGATCAATTAGCTGCTCTGTCGTTTCCAACAGCCTGACAAGAGACAGCTTATGTGATGTTGAACAGACCAAGTGAGAGCTGTAGTGGCATCCCTCTGTTGACAGTGTCCTGCTGGCCACCTCAGCAGATGGTGGTTGCTTGTGTGTTCAGTATCACTGTGACTTTCCTGTTGGGAGCTTGTTCCTCATTTCATCATGCTGGGAACTTCCTTGATCCCCCAGGGAGGGACCTACAGCAATGAGATGGTCCTGGCTGGAGTGGAGTGGCACAGGTACCCTGCTGAGGGCCATGGCTCCCTTTCCTGAAGGATGTACCCTCATTTTAGCCTTTTCCCTGCCTGGGAGTGATGCCAGGAGGAGGGTGAGAGGAGCTGGGAGGTGGGTGTGAGGAGTTGTACCGGGCTGCAGCCAGGCAGACACACTTCAGGCATGTAAATGTGGCAATGCCAGGCAGCATCAGACTGGTTGTGATTCTAGGGAAGAAAGTGATTTGTTTCTTTTTTATTTTATATTAAAAGCAGACTTGCATTCAAATGCAATATGGTGTTTTGAAGGAAATAATTTTGTGTGTCCAAATCTCTGCTGCTGCTTTAGGAAAACGATAGTCCTGTTAATAAACAGCTGGTATAAAACCAGTGTTGTGTTCAGGAGTAGAAAATTTATAATGAGGACTGAAGCAGAGAGTAGCTCAGAACCACATACACAGTGTTGTATTTTCTTGAATTAATGACAGTCTGATGTTATTTTTGTTTTAATTGACTCTGCCCAGATCAGTATTGTCTTTAGGATGCTAGTGCTAAACTGCATGTAATGGACAGAAATATTTCCATGTCAGCCTGGCCCACCTGGCTGTTCTGTGTACAGGCTAACATGTGTAGCTTGCCTCAAAGATGAAAATAAAGCTGCTCAGTCATTGCTGGGTGTCAGGAAAGCACTGGGAAGACAGCACAATTTAATTTCTTTGTAGCCTCTTAGAGAGTTTCTGCTTAGGTAATGATGGCGCTGCATGTGTTGCTGGTGATTTGTTCTTCTGAGGATTTCTGTTTTTTGACAAGCTGCTGGTGTGAGGCAATTTAGAAGGCCTCTGGTGTAAATCTGCTCCCCTGCCCTTGCAGTGGGTCAATGCATGGATGTGATACCAGAAATTAAAAACTGTACTTTTGTTTTCAAGGTAGGAAAGGTACTTGGGGTGTGCTGTATTTTATCATGTTGTCAAAGTGTGTTCTAAATATGAAGTAGCATCACTTACCCTCTATTTATACTTGGAAGGCAAAGTGATGGTCGTTAAGTACTTTGTACTAGACTGAATGATGGATCATCATGGTAGAAGGGCACATGAAATGATGTCAGGGTTCCCTTTTGGCCCATAATCCACAATGAATGTGTGTGTGATTATATTTGGAGTTTCTTCATCCTAGTTTTATGATCTATCAGATGACTTCAGTCCAGAATTTAACAATTTTTTGAAAAATATTTCAGGGGATAAGACATGTTGGAATATGATATTTTTGTCTTTTTTTTCTTTTTATTTTTAAACCTACAGTACCTTTGAGGCAGCTGCCAAATTGCTTTATATAAAGAGGTAACATACCAGGGAGACAGCATTTGAGACTACGTCTTGTTGCTACTGCATTTCATATAGACTCATATTATTAACCAGATTCCTGTAATGTGCACTTCCTTGCTTGCTACAATTATTTTTTGCCCAATGACTAAGGAATTGGCTGTTGCTGGTACTGCTGCTTCTAAAAACTGGTGCATTCCTCCTCTGTTGAATTACAGACTATTATGTTAATCAAGACTTAGTAAGAAATAGTAGTAAGAAAAATTTTATTTTGTGGAAGGCCCAGAATAATCTTCACAAAATAATTCATTATTTTATCTTGGGAGTTAGGGGAGACTAGTATAGATGTGGTCACTATTATGGACTTCTTGAGTAGAGTAGGAGTATAGTACAAATTTTTAAAGAATTTTCTGGTTAGAGTGAAATAAAAAAGCAATCATAGAATTGTTAAGGTTGTTACTTTGTTTGCTGAAAATCCTCTCCTGTGAATAGTTTAACCTTTCAAACCTTTTCAATGTAGCAAATATTGCTACACCAGGTTCTAAGTGAGTGTTTTTTTCCAGTTAATATAGCCTTTTTGTGAGATTGGATAGGATATTAAAAAATAATAATAAAAAACCCAAACACGAGTGATCTCTCTTCCTCTAATTATTTGAAAGGTTGTATTAACTCTATTCATATTTTGTAATTTCCCTGGCAGTTGACTATGAAATCTGACCTATTTAAATGGTTTTACTGTACTACATTTCCTGGAGACCTTTCAAGATAATTTGCTTCCTAATATAAATTTAACAGTTACATAAACCACATTTTGGAGACTTGGAAATTGCTACCTACTGCCTCTGCCTTTTTTTTTGTAGACAAGCCATATTGTAAAAATGTAAGTACAGAATTTTAATCTGAAATTTGCATGTAGCCTGTCATTTGGTTTTCATACATGGATGCTGTTTTTTTAAAATAAAATCAAGTAGGTTACTTTTTGTCCCACTTGAAAATTTCCATAGTGTTGTGGCCAATTCCATTTTTGTCAGGCTATTTTAAAATGTGAAGAAGTAAAATCTCACAGGTCTAAGATATATTTGCTTAACAGTTTCTTGAATTTTCTGGTTCTGTTTTTTCCATCTCTATAGGTCCTAACAGGTACTGAGTAGGGTATGGATGTATTTAACTTTTGTCTGCAACAAACTGAAGCTAGGAAGCACTGCTATTCCTTGGAGATAGTGTTTTGTTCAGAAATTTTGGCTGGCTTTAAGGATTCACTTTGTGCTCTTGTCACTGATGTCTTGCCTAATATGCTGTACAAATACAGACTCGATGTGATATCCTTGTGTCTGCTGTTACTGATGAACTATCCAGAGGAATGCATTAGAAAAAGAGGCTAAATTTAATAGTTTATTTGGTAAATTTAGTTGTTTACTCTGATGCAAATTGAAAATGAGAAAATATTTGTCTTGTTTCTGCAGGTATTTTAAATGAGTTTTTGTTTTGGATAAGGCTCTGAAATTTTGTTACCTGTCTGCTACTTATATTTGCTCCTTGAGTGATTTTTTTGAGTAATTCATGGTAACTAGCTGTTCAAAAGAGGGAAGTGCCTTAAGTCAGCACAACATTGATTTTCCTCAGGGGCAGGATAGAATGGTGGTAGAGGCAAGCAGCTGCTTCTTGTTCACTTTGGCAGTGCAGATACTTGTGAATAAGCAAAAAGGAGGAAACGTAACTTAGAAATCATTAATTACAAAACGTATCCCTTGGATTTTTGGAGATATCAGTGTTACTGCCTTAAGATTCTTGCACGTGCTGACTGTGAGGTGTTGATTCCTCTTAATTTGGGATCCATGTTTTAATTTCAGCCAGGTGCATGCAGGGTGGCTTTTTCCTGGCTTTCCTTGAAAGTGCAGTGATGTGTTGGATACCAGCATCGGTTCTGTCTCCAGGGCAGAATTCCCAATATGTACAGCGGCCTTCTGGAAGCCAGGGAAAGCTGGCAGCACAATGTTGCTGTCTGTGGCTGAGATTTTCCTGGGGTTGTTTTCTGCTTAAACACACAAAAAGGTTCAGGGCATCTTGACCTGTGTTCAGTTGTTAAGGTGACAGCAGGCAATGAAGCTGATTTCTCGTTTTTAAAGTTGTAATTCATGTCTTAAGCTGTTTCAAGCAGATTGGGCATAAATGTGCAGCCATGGCTTGGCAAGTCAGAAGTACAACAGGTGCAGAATATGGTTCAAGTTTAGGAATAACTCTGGTAATTCATATTAAAAATGATGCCAGCAAATGCTTCATTGCAGTAATTGCCTGAAGAGTTGAACATCTTTTTCCTTGTGACATGATGATTTCTTACTGCTTCTTCTGTTTTTCAGTTTTCATTTAGAAGATCCCTGAAGGGGGGCATCTTTAGAATTTGTATATGTTGTCATACAAGTGATTAATAAGATGTTAGTCTCTCTGTGGATTAAAAAAAGAAAAAAATACAGGTACAAAACCACTTAGTATATTATGTTTGTATTTTAAATGATCATTTTTGAGGTAATCTGTGCTTGCCTATGATGCCTGTGCACTTTTCAAGTCCATAGCTAAAGCACCCCTACTTACTTTCTAAGGTAGTGAGAATCATGATCCAGTGACTGAAAAACAAGGATTTTCTCCAGGCATTTTGGGGGGACGGGTGTGGAGCCACATCTATTTTGCTCTGCAACAGCGTTTCAACCTTGAGTTGTGTTACACTCCCTTAGCTTGTACATTGGAACTGCTAGAAAGTGTAAATGTTAGAACTTAAGTCTATTCAGTCAAGAAGTTCAGGGTGCCTATTTGCAAAATGCCTGGATAAACTGAGGAATGCCAGTCTGCTTTGGGGATTTTGGACTGAAGCTGGGAAAAGCTGACATCAATTTTCATGGATGGGGGGTAGGTGGGGGGTGTCCCTTGAATTCTGAATTGAGCAACTTCTGATTCTGCCATTCTTCAAAAAGGCAAGTGAAGTGAGGCAGGAGCTTTCCCACTGAATGGGTGTTACTTTGGGATCTCTCTCTAGTGTCTAGGGAATGGAAGCATCATTATCGGGGAGCCTTTCTGATGAGCCCTCGTGCTTTGGCGTGGAAATGAGCTGGAAGTTGTGTGGCACTCCCAGGGTACAAGGGTACAGCAAAGGGATTCTCTGTTAAAAGAGAAAAGTGAAATCCCCTGTAGAAATTATCTCTGCTGTATAATGCTGAGGTTCTGGGTCTCCTCCTGTGTCATGTGGGGACATAGGGTGAACTTGTAACCTTGTAACTTGTTAGGGACTTAAATAACTTGATTTACCAAACATAGCACACCCGTAATTTATTGTAACTCTGTGGATTTTTATACACTGTTGATGTGGTTAATATTGCCGAAAAAATCAGGCGGGAATCCAGTACTATTACTATTCAGGGCTTTTTGCCCTCACTGACTACTTTTTCTGTGTCTGCTATCATGGAGGTGTAAATCTCTTGCCTGAGCTGCTACAAACCCAGTTCTCAAATAACAGCTTGTTACTTTTGTTTAGTGTGTGTTTGTTTTTCTACTCTCATGGAGTTGTTGGCAGGGGTGTGCTTTCTGTTCTAAAGTTTTTGTTACACTTGCCATTTCTATGTAAGCTGTCTTTGAAGTGTAGGCATCTCTGTTCTTTCCTAGTTGCCTGAGCAGAAGTCCAGACTTCCTGGGTGTTCTGTCCTGTAGTTGTCTCTCTCAGCCTCATGTTTGACCCTGCTTTAATTGAATGCTCATGTTATGCTCTGCAGATAGCTGTCCTGAGTACAGAGTGAAAAGGTCTTATTGCTGCATGTTTGTATAGACTCTAAGAGATGGGAATTGCCTGCCATAAGCTTTCAGAACCTTATCACAATTGCTCAAAAATTCACCTGAACATAAAACCAAAGCAGGTAAAATACTGCTCAGCTCACCTAGACACTTCTTTTTGTTGTCTCACAAGGTCTTATAACGTACCTGATGGTCTTTAAGCCACGTTGTTTGGAAATGAAGCCTGCCAGCAGATAAGCTATTGTGGGCAGACCTGCATTTTTTAGGAAGACCTGCATTTTCCAAGGGGCTGGGTTTGGCCTGGAGTGCAAGCTCTCAAACGGGCAGTAAAATTTTATTTGTTCTTGATTAAAATCCATGCCTTTAAATTTCACAATTTGGCAATATGAAAGTAGTCTTACAGACCTGCCTTCAGTACCCTGAGCAAACTTCAAGTCTGGTGCCCCCAAAACATGTAAAAAGACAAGTCGTCCTGACCCAAGTGCCTTCTACCTGTCAAACAGCTTTTGTCCAAGAGCTTCATGGAAGTTTCTTCATCTGTACGAGCTACCTTACATTGCTTACTGGAAGCAAAGCCCTGTGGTATTTTGGGTATTTAATTTTTGATGTTGCTCTTTCCTTGGACACTGGTTTGCACACATAGCATGGCTGCCTTGTCTCCCCTATTCCGCCTGAGCTGTGAGAAGGTGGATTAATGTGAAATTATTTGTTATGTAATGGAATTTTATACCTTGCTTAAGTGATGATGCAAATGACCCTTGGCCTCTGTCTTTCTGTCTTCTCCATAATACCTGTTAAATACTTGACTCAGAAGTTCTGTATCTCCCTTCTTGAAAACTGGAAGCATTGCTTCCTTTGTCAGCTTTCAGGAGTGTAGGCAATGTCTCTTTTTATAACAGGTTGAAAAGATTGATTTAAACTTCCAGTGATCACTGCATTTAGATTCAGTAAACTCACTCTCTTAAATACAAAGACTGCTGAAATTTTCCACTAAATTAAACACTTGTGCTGCAAACAATTCAATTGCAATCTCTTCAAAGCCTTTAGGCAGGCTTCTCTTATCTGGAGATCTTGTTTATCCCGTGGTATTTGGATAATCTCAAGACCCATTGTACAGTAACTAATGTGGAGTGCTTATCAACTGGGATATTCAGCTGTGTTGCTTTTTTTTTAATAGCATGTGGTTATGTTTAAGCAATGAAGCTGCTTACATTTCAGGTGTAGCCAAGCTGGCACTTAGAGTACTGCAGACATTTTGGGTTCAGCTATCTGTAACCTATTTGAGTATATCTTCTGCTTAAAAACAAGCAAAAAAATAGTTTTTGTATATTCCTGCAGAATTACTTTTTTACTTATTTTCTCTATCGATTTTCTCATTCAATCCATTACAAACATGGGGATTTTTATTTACTGCTATTAATTGTAAACTTAATTGAACCTTAGTTCAATTATTGAACCTTAGTTAACAAATGTAACTAACATTTAATATTATAGAGTGGCAGGACAGAATAAGAATGTATATGGATTTTTCTTGGCAGTTGTTTAGAGTATATAGCTGATAACTGTTTTGATTTTTCTTTTATTAAGTAGAGGTGCAGGAAGTTCTTCTTCCCCTCTCTCTGTAGCATTACATGTTCAAAAATTAATTTTGAAAAGTTCAATACCTTTTTTTAATGCAACTGGGGCAGTGCCACTGAAATTATTTCTCAGTGATACTCTTGATCACTTCTCAAACTCCTGAAAACCGCATTGCTTGTGAAATAAATGGTGATGAGATGACTTAAACAGCATCAGTCACTGCTTTCTATGATTGTCGCTACTGAAAATCTGCCTTTTGCTTTGCATGGATGCCTTAAGATTTCTTTGTGCTTTTTTGTTTGTTTGTTTAGGTTTTTTAAGGTGTGTTATATTTCTAAATCTTTGCCTTGCTGTGCATCCACCTTATTTCCTGGCCTCCACTTGTCTCTCAGCTAGCTACTGCCACCATGGCAACTCTTCCTCCAGCTGAACAGATGGGACATTGAGTCGAGCAGTGCACCGCTCATGCCCTGCCGGGAATCAGCTGGCGGGTTGCACTTCTTTCTGCAAAATTAAAAGCAAGCTCTGCCCAGCAGAGGCATGCTGGTTTTGAGGGTGCTCAGTTTCACAAACAGTACTGTGATCTAATAGTTGCTTGCAGAAATAAAACATAATGACTGAACAGGGATTATTTATATGCCTGAGACCTCTTCAGAGGAGCTTTGATTTTAGTGTGAAGAACTTGGCGTCAGCCAGCAGCCGGTGATTTTCTGGTAGAACGGTTGCCATCAACTTTTTTTTTTTCTCTTTAGGATGCGTCAGGATGAAACGCCACAGGCATCTAAGCACCAGTGACAGTTCAGACAATGAGAGTAAGTAATACCTGCTAGTTTTCCTTTGGTCTATCACCCCCTTGTGGTTTTCTTCTGTGGTTTGAGGGCAAAACATTTCACCTCTTAAAATTTAAAAAAAAAGGTTTCTTGATTGATTTCTTTTTGTATTTGTGGTCTTTGGTGTTCTGAATCATGTTACAGGAGGAAAATAAGGCAAAGGATCTTATAAGGGGAGTTTTGAATATACTTAGAATTTCAAGAGAGACTTGTATATATTTCTCTTTCATAGCAGGCAAGAAGAAATTTGTAAATCAAGAGAAATTTTACTGCTCAGGATTCTATTCTGTGATTCTTTTTTAAAAAAGAATCTTGTTGTCTCATGATATGCAGAGCTACAACGTTAAAATAGTTGGAGGTGGCAAGTTATTTGAGCATTAATGTGTTAGAATTATAACCAGTATATTGATCGTTATGTTGTGTCATACTGGTTCTTGATCTACTCCACTTCAATCTGTTCAACAATTTAGTAAAGTTACATTTTAAGTGTTCCTTGGCAGACATGTACCTGAATATCTTCCCATTTTATCTGCAAGAAACCCAAAACAGAACAACCCTGTGTGGCAGGGTCTTGTTTGTTTTATAAATCCATGCCTATCTAATAGCTCTATACATAATAACGATTCATTGTCATAATCACTATAAGTCATTGATGAAGTTGCTCTGCTGAAATAATATTTTGCCAGAAACATCTAAGGTCACACTATGGGGTTTTGCATCTCTCATTAGCACATTTTAGTATCATTGCTTTGTTCTTGGACGGAGTTTTTTTTTGAGCATTTTAAAATTCTGTTTTACTCTTCCTTCCACTTTGTTAGAAGGGAACTAAATGAAGGAAAGCAGTCTGTCTGCTTGTTTCTGTTTACTCATGCTTGTATTGGGCAGAGCAGAATGTACTCATAAACTTGGTGTGCTGTGGTTTTATAAAGAACGAGTGGAACAGGAGGAGCTGAAATTAAGCCTACAGACTCCCTAACAGGTTTTTTTTTGCCCACATCTTGTCAAAAATTATAATTCAAGAGATTGGAGTGCCTTGTGTTTTACTGGAAAAGTTAAATGAATTGAACCGAGCTATAATGATCCTTTTTAATTTCTTTTTTTTTTTTAAACAGGTCCTTCCACTTCCTTTTCTTCTTGTTCTAAATACAGGAGCAAGTCAAAAACACCAGCAAATGAACAAAAGAAGCCTGCTGAGGTAAGAACTGGGTTGGTCACTGGTAGTTTTCTTTCATACAGTTTTCATGTTTCTAAGCCTTGAAGAAGTGAGCTATGAATCTAGTGCTGGTGAGTCCTTTTGTCACCTGTAAAATTCTCTGTGAACCTGCATTTTCCTCACTCTGTGAGTGTTACAGGAGCTCTGGTATTTGATGGACCAAAATGACTTATGGCATTTGCAGACAGTACCATGTAGTTTGCGCTTTCCCTGGAGTTTTAATGTAATTTTGAAATTGGTCAAAGCTGGTGTGATTTGAGAGCATAGCACAGAAAAGTGGTTCATATCGATGTGTTTGGGAAGGATACTGTCTTCTTCAGAATGAAACAGTGGGACATTTAAGTGGGTAGGATATATATATGCAGTGTTTGCTCTGCTACTTTGTTACTCTTGGCTTTTTACAGTGTAGCTTTTTTGTTTACTCTGCCATCTCCACCTGTTAGAACCTCAGCACTTACGGACCACTGTCACTGGACCTGTACTGGCCCATTTAATATGGTCATAATAATGTCACCATAAATAATGACATTTATGCACAATCCGGTGCCCAAAGCCATCTTGTCAACCATTCCATTGATAGCCCCTCTTAGTGGAAGATTTGTTGGCTACCTTCTCCAGATTTTATGCTTGCTTTCTTAAGGGCTGAAGTCAGATACTAACTGTAAATTGGAGATATATTTCTTGTAACTTATTCCCCTTACTTGTTATCATATTGCCTCTGAATGAGTCCTTCAGAATTTCAGTATGACTGCTGAAAAAAGACTGACAAACCCCACTTTATTTCAGAATTTCAAGTTATGTCCCAAAAATTATTCACTATACCAGCAGCTTTTTACCTGAGTGGTAACTGCTGTGCAGGGTTGTGTGAAATATGCAGATTGTGTTCCTACAGCTTGAGCTATTCAGCAAACATGCTTCATGCGTCTTTTCTAAATGCTGTTAACTAGGTGGGTTTGGTGTGGTAAGAACAAGGTAAATGATACAGAATGTGTCATTTCTTTGGAAGCTTAATTCTTATTGCAAGTCAATTCAAGAAAACTCACTCATTTCTAAAAGAAAATGCAAGAACGTTCTAAAAAGTAAAATTGGCTATAACTAACTACATAGTGTTTTATTTGCAGCCACCAAGAAGGTTAAGAAAAACCGATTAAGCTTTATGCCTTTAAGATGTTGTTATGATGATTATAGTTCTGTAAGAATTTAAATCTTAAAACAGCTTGTGGCTGCTGAGGTCTTGTAAGTGTTGCTCATGTGTGCCTAGGCAGTAGCTTTGTTACCAGCCAAGCTGTGCACATGGGAGCTGAAGCACATCTATTGCCAGGCTTGTTGCTGTTTCAGATACACCTCGGTTCTAGCCCCTTACATCCCTTCTTTCTGCCCAGCCATCCAGTTTTCTTCTTGTATCTCTTAATCTTAGGGACTTAGCCTTCTTTGAGTTTGCTCCATTCTTTCTCCATGTGCATATGTACAATAAAACAATAATTATGAAGATGTAGTCCAGCTATGTAGCATACAAGTGTTCTGTTTACATAACTTCTAGGAGTTAAAATGAGCAGTGTTTTCAGTTCCTCCTTTTGAGACCATCTTTGCTGCCTTTTACCAATTTCAAGGCAAAATTTTGATTCCTTTAATGCTTTGAAGAACAAAATCTGTAATATACACTTGAAATTTAAAAAGTGTGTTTCATAATGTAATCCCTCTAGTAATACTGGAATTTCTTTGTCATGTTTGATTTAAGATTCTCCTCCTGAGAGAAAAAAACAAGGAGAAAAAAAGAAATCCCAAACTTTAGAATATATCCTCTTTGAAAAGAGTGTCCTGAGTACAATATTTAAAAGATTCCTGAAACAAATTAAGTTCTCCTGGAAAGGGAATGGAAGGGAAGGTGACAGTAGTATGTACCTCTTGTACCTAGGACTTCTGGCTGTTCTTTTTACATTTTTGTTTTTGTTCTGCTAAAAGCAAGTGCTCCCTCCGACCCCTTGAAAAGCATATGCTGGGAAGTGTATTATGAAATGCTTTTGTCAGCAGAGCATTGAAATTGATTATTTATGCATCAAGTGGTGACAAGGGTGCAAAGCAAATACTGAAAAGGGACCCCACTACACACCCTTCCAAAAATCATGTTGTAATCTCACAAGCTTTTTGTAGTAGTAGTTGTCTAGTATCTATTAGATAGAAATTTAAATTTTCAGGCTGACAGCATCTCTTTAGCAAGACCTCTTTGTAACAAGTTGTCATTGCTCTCCTCTCATTCACCTCTGCTTGCCAGGCAGCAGGCTGTTTCTTGAGTTAGTGATGCAGAAAATCTAGAAGGTCAAAGCTATAAATAGCTGTTTGGGAATATTTTTGTTCATGGTCTTCATGCATTAACTTTTCTTTCATGCCAGTAAGCGTTGGTTTTTCAAATAAATTGCATGTGAATACATAGGCTTTTTTCCCCTTCCTTCAGCATCACCAACCCTACCTGAGTACCTGTGTCCTCTCCAAATAAAAGCTTGGGTTTGGTACTCCAATAAGCAAGTAGTGAGTTTATGTGCCAGTTCAGGACTTATCTAAATATGCCAGTGTCCTGTGAGGTTGCCTGTAAAAAGTGAGGAGTGGGTGCATTTGGGGACTGCTCTGCCTTGAATTGCCATCCAGGTGGGTTTGGGAACGGCCTCAGTCTGGTGTTACTGCCAGGCCAAGAGGTGTCGTGTTACAATGCAAATGTCAGGCTCATTTCCAGAGCCTGTATCAATCCCGAAGGGATGTTACTGCCTTCGACTTGGTTTCAAGTTATTCCAGTCTCCTCCTTGGAGAAAAAGGTGAGAACAAGGGAAGCCTGTAATGATGCTGCTTCAGACCATGGTGCTTCTGTATGTAATGTCAAAAGTAAGGCTGTGTTTCTTTCTTGCTGTTCCCCTTCTGGATTATAAATCTATCACAAACCACTGAAATGGTGACTTAAAAATTCTTTTATCCAATTATTTTATTTACTGTGAATAAATTAGCTGTGTTGAGGTTAGAGGCACACTAGTGATACAAAGTCATAGCTGGTTTGGAGACTTTTATGATGATGTTTAGCCACATACCATTTGTGGTGTTGCTCCTCAGTGGATTTAAACGTAGACAGGAGGGACTCTCAGGCCTCTGCAGTAGGCGGTGTGGGAGCAGCAGGGTAGGAGACATTTAGATGTCTGGCTCAGCGTGAAGCCTGTACTTGGCAGCTTCCTGTCTCCATGAAAGCTGGGGCAGAAAATGATGGCAGAGTAGTGGGAATCATTTTTGCAGGGAAAACCCATTAGCTGGACTGTCCTGAATGACTGACCATGTCTTTTCCCTTGTGCTTGCGGGGTCAGAAAAGAGCCCAAGAGATCTTCAATAGCACTCAAATTTATGTATATGTTTTTTCAATCCTGTCTCCCTCTTGAAACTGCAAAGAACTTAAGTTAGCATTGTGCTTTTTTTTTAAACCCTTTGCATATAACTTGGTAATATTTTACTTATCTTTGCAAATAGGGTTTTGAATCTCACAGCAAGAGTAGTTTTTAATCCTTCATTGCTGATTGTGACAGCTGTATTATCATGTGAAATGCAGCTTATCTTCCAAAAGTAAACGGTCTGCATTCATTACTTGGGTACGTGAAACTCTTTTTAGTGTCATTTAACTGCCACATAAATCGTAGATCTTGATCCTGAGAAGCACCCTGTAAGACTAGGCTCTTGGCAGCAAATTGACTCTTTTTGCAGTTTGAAAGTGTTTGTTTTTGTTCTGTGAATGAATGGGCAACGTGGTTAAACTATATTGCTTTGCATGCACCATGTGTTATAAGAGACTGTCACTTTTATGTGTGTGCTTGCCTTAGAAAATTCTGAATTATCTGGGACATATGTACAGACATCTCAAGACCTCTGGCAAGCATGCGTTATCCATGAGCTACTTTTTAGCCTGCTTGGGTTAGTTGATTTAAAAGAAAAAAGTAAGGTTGGAGGTGCAAACTCATCAGTTACTTCTATAATGCTGTATTTTTTGCGTTTGAGATACTGTCTCAGGCTATTTGAACTCTTTAGGAAGAGGTGACCGAAATGCAGGAAGGTGTGAAAGAGCTTGCTTGTAAAAAGACTGAGTTATTTTATCTTTGAAGTGAATGAACAGGCATAACAGTAAAGTATGAATGGGTTGGAAACAGCAGAACTGAAGTTCTTCAGTTCCCTCCTGTCCTTATGATGGAAGAACTGGAGAGAAAAGGCAGCTGTGAACATTGAAAAATGAGGCCAAAAGTTAGAAAATCTGTAGCAATTAAAAGGATATCCTTGTCATGCAATTAGGCTGGGAAGCTCATCTGCTACAGGAAGTTGTTGAGACTGAGAATTAAACAAGATTAAAAAAGGAATTGGACAGATGATAGCAAGTACAGATTTTTAAAAATATCTGTATAAATTAATACCACTTTAAAAATTGATTGTTAGGATTAACCCCAAAATCCAAAGTTTATGTCTGATTAGCAACCAGAAGGAAACTTGACATGTCCTTGCACATTCTTCTGGCACATGAGATACTGTCAAAGACATGATGTTAGGTAGCATTGATTTAGTATCCAATTTCCTGACTTTTCCTATACATGCTTATAAAAGGAGGCTAGGAAGATTCATGGCTACTTAAATGAAAAGTACAATATTTAATATGCTTGAATCCTGGATAATTCATTAAAATAGTTATAGGGAGTAGGGAATTTTAACATTAGGATTTAATGCCTTGCTTGTCCAAATAGTGTGGATGTTTGAGAACTATAAATTTAATTATACACATATTCCTGTCTATCACAGCATTTTGCACATTTTAAGTTTCTCAGTCCAGTTGGCATATGTGCCTGGAACTGTAGTTTCATTTCCATTTGAAATTTATGTTGCCTTTTATTGACTTTGCTGCCAAAATCCCTCAGCCAACCAAAACCCAAAGCAAATTTGCCTTAAGTTTCTACACTTCTCTGTAAGTAACTTTCTTAGTTCAGAAACTTCATGCCCAGGTTGCAATGTATTAACAAGAAAAATTTTACCTTTCCAGGATGAGCTCATCAAATTCTGTTCTTGGAGCTTCATCCTCAGTAAATAGGCAGTATTTTGTACATACTGTCAAACATCCATACAAAGATAAACTATGCTCAGATACTATGTGGCTGTATTACATTTGTAATAGGTCATATTAGAATTTAAATTTTGTTTTATTATTTATGAGGTGATTTTAGGTGTAAACCTGCTGCTTCCTGTGTTTATTGAGGGCCTGTACTTGAGAGCTACACTAGTAGAGCCTTAATGTTTGGGGGTGCTTATGGGAATAAAAGTCATTAGATCCTTTCAAAGGAGAATAAAGAAGGATGATTTGACCCTCAACATGATGGAAAACCTCTTGCGTAATTTACATTTCACATAAATTCAACTGTTTGACAATGGAAGTTCAAACTTGGCCTTTGAGATAGGTTGGGAATGACACCAAAAGCTAGGAAAATGCTAGCTGTTGTCTGGTTAGAGAGGATGCTGGCCCTCATTCCATGCTGTTAGCTGTAAAAGATTTAATGTACTTTTGCAGGGAAGACAGGACATAGAAGCTCCCTCCTGCTTTTTAAAAAATCACAGCTGTGTTTCTGAGCAATGAGTCTTCTGACTCCCTTAGTGATGAGTGGGAGCTGAAAATCCTGTTGCTGAGTTCTGCTGGGTGCAGGGGAAGCCTCAGGACTGAAGCAATTACATGCAATCTGGCATAAACTGGGCTTTGATTGTAACAAAAGCAGTTAATCCATAATTTACTTAAGCCTTGGAGGTGTGGTTCCCAGTCATTGCCTAGGTGCCTGTGACAAGTGACTTACCCGTGTTGGGAGTTTGTAAGCAGTTGCTCAAATTACCTGAAAGCATGGAGAGCATCACAAGAAGAAGTATTGGCTTTCATTTCATTTTTAAGAGATGACACAATCCATCTATTGTTCCTCACATGCATTTGGGCAAGACATGGTGAATGAACAGTGTCATCAGTCAGCTTCAGTAGTAGCTTGCAGAGGAGTATTGGAAAAGGTATTTCACTAATTTTTTTATTTTCTTAATGAGGTTTTAAGTTTGCAGTGGTCATGAACAGAAGGTGCCTGATAGTCTGTGAAGATCTGATGTTTGAATTGTTCATCAAAGATGGTGTTTGTAGAAGGCCATTTTGTTGTCGAGACCATTCTCTGTATCCAATGCTAGTATTTTACTTTAGTTCTCTATAGCATTAATTGTGTTCTCCCTGATATCTTTAATGGATTAGGATACTTCATACAAAATAATATTTTTGTTTCAGAGCCTGATTTATTCAGAGTAAGCATAGGGGGTCCAGTGAGGAAGATTACATATTGTATTTCCATAGAGTGCTTCCAGGAGGAGTTTGGGTTCAAATCATAGATGGCTTTAGGTGAAGCTTTTTAAAATAAATTCTAAGAAGTTAATTTTCCTTGGACGTATTCTTCTAACATAATTTCCAAATAGGACTCAGAAGTCTGAAAAACAAATATAATATATGAACCATATCTTTGATATCATTGTTTCTTGGTGTATTAGTGCTTTGGGGGAGCAGAGCATCCATATTTCACAAGACTTTTGCAAAATTTAGCTTTTAAAGGCTTTATAGATGGCAGTGTGTCTGCATAGCTGACTAGGAGGTTCTCATTTCCTCAGAAAAAGCAGGCAGACTTCTACTGCAGAGCAAAATGCTAATGTTGACCTGTCCTGGTTTCAGCTAGGGTAGAGCTAATTTCTTCTCAATAGCTATTGCAGTGCTGTGTTTTGCATTTGGAATTAATATGGTGTTGATAATGCACTGATGCTTTGGTTATTTGGTAATTCATGTTTATCCCAAGTCAAGGACTTTTCTTTTTTTACATGTCTCATGCTCTGTCAGTGAGGAGGTATGCAATAAAAAATAAACCACGAAACCAAAAAGACTGGGAGGGAGCATAACTGGGACAAGTGACCCAAACTGACCAAAGGGATATTCCACACCATGGAATTGTTATATAGACTGGGGAGTTACCGAGAAGGGAAGCTGGTCTGGGTTTGGGAAGCAGGGTCTGACATTGGTCACTGAATGGTGAGCAGCTGTATTGTGCATCACTTGTTTGGGTTTTTTCTTTTTTATTATCATGATTGTTATTATTATTTACTATTGTATTTTATTTTCAATTATTAAACTGTTCTTATCTCAACATATAAGTTTTACTTTGATTCTTCTCTCCATTCCATCAGGTTTGTGGGGGGAATACAGGGGAGGGGTTGAGTGAGCAACTGAGTAGTCTTTCATTTCCATCTGGGCTTAAAACCACAACATGACTAAAGAACAAGGTCTTTTGTTCTAGATTTAAGCTCCAGTTCTAAAGCATGGAATATGTAATAGAAGTTCTCAATGAAATGGTAACAATTAGATTACGAGACAATGATGACATAAGTAGACATATTTCATTGATGTAATTTACTTTAAGTGCTGCACTGTTTGTGGTTAAAGCTAAAAATTCCTGGCAGCAAAATGAAATTTTAAGTTCAGACCAAGCAGTCTTGAATGGCAAGGCTAAAACTCATTTGTAATTTCATGCTCTCTTTGCTAAAAAATATTTTTAAAAATTCCCACTGTCATGCAGTAACTTCTGTGGAATGCTCTGAGTGCTGAGGAGTTTCTCACTTCTGTGTGTACGCAGCTGGCTGTGGGAGCTGCACTCAATTATAGCTCAGCTCTGCAAGGCCTTGTTCTGTTGTGTGCTAAAGACACTCGGCACCAGCTGAGTCTGCTTGTGTGGAGTGATGTTTCTGGATGGGAATACTTTATAGTCCTAGCCTTGGCAGGCTCATTTTTCAGGTATTTTCAATATGTATGACATTACAGATGATGTTAAAATAAAGTTGGGGGGTTGTGCTTTATATAAGGTAAGAAGTAGAACTACTTTGGGATGATTGAAAGATGACCACTGTGCTTAATGGGCTAACTGGAAGTGCTGGTGGCTCTTGCCAAGAGGGGAGAGTGTGTGCTGTGGAGCAGACTAGCTGTTGTTCTAGGGACACAGTTAGTAAAGGAGCAGCATTGTTTTTCAAATAAATGTTGGAAAACAAAAAGCCATGAGGAGAATCTGGCTATCTAAATCCTGAAGATGTGTGTGCTGCTCTGTGTGTAGATGGCTTAGTTCATAGCCTCGAGGCTGAGTGCTGATGTAGAATTTCCTCAGTTTGTTAGAAAACTCTGTTTGGGTCCCCTGAGTGTTTTGGTTTACTTCCACAACAAAGGAAATACAGACTGAGTGTTCTCATACGTTTCCCTCTGAGAGTATTTTACTGTTGGAAGACCTTGCTTTGCCACACGTGGAGAAATGAAGAATGACTAGGGCTAAAGACTGTAGTGATTCTGAGTGTCTGCAGGAAATCCTCAATTGCACTGTTAATCATAAGTATGAACAGGCAATTCTTAGGAAGTCTTAGCTGAGTTTTGGAGTCCCTTAATATTTCAACAGTTATCTTTTCATTGATTAAATCTTTGACCTTCAGTGCTACCTGTACTGTAAATCGTAGAAATCTGAGGCAGAGAGCTTAATGTTGTGGTGTGGTGATGGTGTGGTCAGTACTTACAACAGTCAAAAGAAACCCAGAAGAAGTTCATGCTCCAGGGGATTTGTGCTCTAAAAATAGAGATACAGTTTGCATACATAATGGATGACCAGAAGATTTGCTACTAAGCAATGTAGTTAGAATACTGATGCCTTTAATAGCATTTTTCATCTCGTCATTAAGAAATAGTGGGTTTGATATGAAGTACTTCACTTTTATATGCTGTCAGTGGCTTAAAAGGTAGTTTGTAAAGCACTTACCTCAGATAAGATTTGAGAAATATATTTTCTGATAATTAAAGCAGCCATTGCACTTCTCTTGTATCATACTTTTTCCTTCTGGTGTTCTTTGGAATTCTGCCATGTTAGTGCTTCTCATAATCCTGGCTCTGTACCTGTAACACAGAAAACTAAAATGCCTTTTAAGTGTCATAAATCATTTTACATTTTGTTTTTGGTGTGTACATATAGTGCTTGAAAAAAATGGCTGCTTGCAGTCTCAATACTTTCACTCTTGACTTTCAGATTTTAATATAGGCCTGTTAGGTACCTGAGGAGTTTTATACAGAAGGAACAGTGAACAGTCTGTTCTGAAGCAAGGCAGAAAACACATTAGGAGCAAATACAAGACCCTTGAGTCTGTGGGTTTGAGTATCCTTGGTCAGCTTGGTCTTCTGGCTGCCTGTATGAGATGCAGTTGCACAACATAATGAAGTAATGATAATGTTCCAGTCAGCAGCAACTATTTCAATACCTTTTTAGCACAGAGGTTTTTTAAAACAATATTTACTTGATGATTTCCAAGAACAGCTGAGAATTTTTGCAGTAGGCATAACCAGTCTGGTACTGTCAAATTGAAAAGGATACATGAAGATATTGGGCTCTGCAGTAGTTTATTACTTTGCTGGTTATAAAACTGAATTAGTAAGAAGAGAGTTCAACCTGTCACAACTTATTGCAGAGATATTTTCCATTTCATTTTATTGCCCTTTGAGGATTTGATTTCTCATTACAATAATACAGCTAATTAGTTGCAATGTCTCCCTAAAACCAAGTCACAGTCCCTGTTTTGCTTTACTGAACATTAAGCTGGTGCAGGGTAGCAGTGGAGGAAGAAACCCACAGAGGATACATATGCCCTTTATTTAAATTGTACACACCTGTAGTTGACAGATATTGATGTTAAGTAAGCTTTGAGATGACTGTAGATCATGTTTACATGCTTGTAAAAACTTAACTCTCTGGAGCCAAGCATTATGGCTGGAGATTGGCTGCTGTGGTTTACTGTGTATGGGGATGATGTTTCCTTGTATAGGGTTTGCTAAAAGATGCTGATGCTGGATTTTGTCCATTACTGCTTAGACACAGAGCAACACAGGTCTTGTGTTCCAGCAAAGGCAGCTGTTCATCTTTGCTCTCAGAGATCCTAACCAATAAAACTTCAAGTGGTTTTAATAAATGAGCAAGTGCCTATCCATCAGTTTTGCCATGGCAACTGTTTGTAGCCCATGATGAATATGACAGTTTAAAGTAGCTGAATTGAGTGAAAGAAAAGGATATCCTACCTTGTGTCTAAGTTAGGGTACAGCCTATACTGGCAATAAGCTGATTGAAAGTATGGTGAGGAGCCTTGAATCAGATGCAGACATCCTTTCTTCTCTCTCTGGTTGCCTGTAAAAACCTTCTTCCTTCTGGTTAGCCTTTGGGCAGCAGCATGGTTTTTAATTAGTGTAAACTTATCATCATACTGTACCTAATGCACTAAAAATTAATAATCTAGGTAGTTGCAAATTGATTTGTGTTGGTACTCTAAAAACATTTTCAGTGTATATGCACTGTTTCAGTGTAGATAAGAAGAATATCTGCCACATTCTTTAACGCAATGCTGTTTCTCAAATCTATCTTTGCCCTCTGTGTTTCCTGCAGGTGTTCCGCAAGGATCTCATTAGTGCCATGAAACTCCCAGATTCTCACCATGTCAACCCTGATGAGTATTACATCTTTGCAGACACGTGGAAACAAGAATGGGAGAAAGGGGTTCAGGTTCCAGCCAGTCCAGAAACTATTCCACAGCCTTCTCTCAGGTATTGGTGATCAGATGTGGATCATGTGCACAAAATGGTAACCTAGAAAAGATGGTCTCTCAAACCCAAGTTGTCTAAGTGCAGTCAGCTTTTCTCTGTTGGTATGTTTAAATCTTCAGTGTAGCAGCCTTCAGACATGTTCTTAAACCACACAAGTGCCAATTTGGAAAACATTTCTGTGGCACTTCAGTCCAGATCTCATTCTGTCTGCATGCTGTTACAGTATCTACATTGTGAGTGTAAAAAATCTTTTTTTCTCAATCACATGTTGCTATGGATTAAAAGCTGTTTTTTATTTGAGTATGGGGAGTTGAATAAATTAAAAATAAACCCATATCTTATGCATATTACTTGAAAGGTTTCCCTACACAGCATGATGTTATAGAGCACTAGGCATGCAGTAATGACTGATAACTGGTAAAATTACTCATTTGTTTATATAATCTAATTTTGGTTATTCTCAATGTTTTAACCCTTTCTACCTTCTCTCACCACAGTTGGCTGCTTAACATTATAGAAATTTAGTGATCTCAGATTCTGGAGATAGATAAAGAATCTTCTGCTCTCTCACACTGTGTTTAGACTAGGAGAATATAGCACTGTAGTCCTGCAACCCTTCCTGGTAGAAACAAAGTATGTTTCAACAGAGAAAGGTTAATGCCAGTGTGGTCTTCAAGAAGATGAATTAATTGTCTGGTGAAAGTGCTGAGCCAGCATAATTTAATTTCCACTAAGGCTATTGCCAGTACCAAGTTATTAAAAATAAGTATATTGCAGCTCATACCAGCAGTATTATATTAGAGGAAAAGAAATGTTATAGATTTGACTGGACCAGAGAAAAGAAAAGCTCACAAGCGAATTAGAGGGAAAAAATGAGCAGGGTGAAGGGAGATGGAGAATGGCAGAAGGACATTGTTTGTGCTAACATTGAAAATCCACATTGTCCAGTCAGAATTATGTGGGATACAGCTTGACAGCTGCCTCCTTCTTCTTTGCTGCCTTATTTTCCAGAGTTTTTATCTTTTCCTTGTCCTGTGGAGGGTCAGCTCCAGAAAGCATGTAGAGCTGCTTATGCATGGCACTGTTTCATTTTGTATCTCTCTGGCTTTCGAGAAAGATTGAACTTTTCCTAGTTAAGATTATTATTTCCATTCCAAAACCAAACCAATCAAACACTGAGTTTTATCTCTGAACATACTTAAAAGGTTGAGAACACAAATCTTTTCTCTCTTGCTTCTTGGATGACTTTTCCCCTTTACATTTTTGCTTGGCATCAGAATGTTTCTTGCATAACAAAAGTAATGTATTTGTAATGTGGATAAGGTGTCATTTACAAAATAAGGGTAGACTGAGTATCGCAAATGGAGAGCAAGAATTTTTCCCACAGACACTACAGCAGAATAAATTAAACTTTCATGAAAAAGCTGGTATATTCAAGAGATTGGTTGGCAGGATTTCCTTATATCATTTAGAATATAGGACAAAGATTGTGTTGGTTTTGTGGATAGTATTTTCTGAGGGTTTTCGAAACAGTTGCTTTGTTGTAATAGTAGCATTTGTTCAATGGAAATCATATGGACAGGCTTACATTTTAAAGAGGGTTCTGTATATGTAGTAAACCTTGGGGCATTTTGGGTGAAAAAATGACACTGAATCTTGTCTCCCTAGGCTGACTGTACTTACTGGCTGGTTTAAAATCTGTGAAACCCCAGCTTGCTTTGCACTTACAGCAAATATTTTATGTCTTGCAAGGATAGGTCTTAAAAAGCTGTAAGTATTTCGTTTTTTCTTTTCACTCCCAGGGTTGTAGCAGAAAAAGTAAAAGAAGTACTGTATACACGACCCAGGAAATACATCCACTGTTCCAGCCAAGAACCCACAGAGCCAGGTTACATCAATATTTTGGAACTAGCAGAATCTGTGTGTCGTTATGACTTGGATGACATGGACATCTTTTGGCTCCAGGAGCTAAATGAAGAACTTACAGAAATGGGTAATTCCACAACATGTTCTCATTTTAAAAGTTGCATTAATTTCTGCAGTTTGAGTTGTAGTCTGCTGTGTAAGGTCTCTGAAAGTTTGCTGAATGAGAATTGAATGGAAATGCTAAGATAAACAGGAGCTAAAAAAAGTAATTGCTTTCTTGATCTGTTTATGTTTTATATTTTACCTGTTGTGCCTAAAAATTTCTTGACATCCAAAATCATCTGCAACTTCTGCAGACTGAGGCAGGAGAGAAAAAGCCCATCCCAGGTGGAATTAATTTTAGGACTTCAAAAGTTAAAGATTTTATGTAGGGAAAGCAGATGTTTCCATTTCTTGAACTTGGAACATATCTACAAATTCAGAGTTCTGAAGAGCTTGCATGCTGGGTTCTCAACAGATTAATTAAGTTTCACATATGTTAGCCCATTCAAAATCAGCTAAATAAACTTTCTTTTGCCATGCAAGTATTGGGTATAGAGGTCTATGAGCGGGAGTGAGCTATGGAAAACAGTATTGGAATTATCACTGGAATAACTGAATTGTAGTGGAATAGCCTGTGTGGCTAGTATTCTTCCGTGGGTGATTGTAGGTCCTTTAGAAGGACAGATTGGCATCTCCTGGATTTGCTGTTAATGAAATAGGAAGGACCTGTAGAGAAGTAATAATCAATGGCAGCATTGTCTGTAACAGCATTGAAATTGTGGTGACTGTGATCTGGAGGGGAGTGAGGAGGAGAAACAGTTTTTCTGGTCCTGGACTTCAGGACAGCACATTTCTGCTTAGGTAACTGGGTGGGATCTGGAAGGCAGCTCTGAAGGGTGGAATTACTGAAGAGAGCTAGAAGGACTTTAAGAACACTGCCCTCCAAGCACAAGAAAGTTCCAATTATACATTCAGGAAAATGAGTAGATGTGTTGGGAAACTGGTTTGGTGAAGTAGGGAGTTCATGACTGAGCTCCAGTAACAAAGGATGCATATAAGTAAAAGCAAGGACAATAACTGCCCAGGCATACAGAAATGCTGTTAGCAAAAGCTGTTAGTTTTTCAAGGGGGAAGATCTCTATCCATGGAGATTTTCAAGATATGACTACATGTATCTCTTGAGCAACAGCCTTTTTTTGATTTCCTATTGACTCTTCCTGGAGCTTGGGAAGAGGCTGAAGCCCTCTGTAGGACCCTTCCTACTTGAATGGTTCAGTAATTGTTTTAATTCAGGCAATGAGAAAGTATTAGGGCATGGGAGAGAACACTTTGCCTCTCCCTATTTATTAATTGTAACAAGGAATCACAATTTGTAGCCTTAGTTAAAATATCAGCCTCTACAATTAATATTACATGAATATCCCAGCATTTGAAGGCCTGAGTAAATTGTAAGCTGTGGACATCATGATCATTTTTGAGCTAGGATTTTGATGACATGCAGTTCGGAGATGTCTTGTAGCTGTGAACATCCTAGGGTTTCTTACACAGTACATGTCCTGAAGCTGCAAGCTGAGGGCCAGTCTCATAGCAAATGCTTTTTAAGTGGTCCTGTTTATGCTAGTGATGAGTATATATAGTGTGTGTTGTGTTCAAGTGAACCGACAGTATGGATTACAACAGTATATTTATCTACTATTTTATAGAAAACGAAAATCAGAAAAATAAAAGCACTTTTCATAATCACGCTTTGATTATCCATCACAATGGACATAGAGGTACTGGGTAGTGCAACTTCTGTATCATTGTAAGATATGAAATATTCTTGGTAAGCTTTATTTCCTAGGATATTAGTCTTCAGAAGAACACAGTGTGTGATTTTTGGATTTCATTAGTGTTTTGTAAAATAACAGAGGTGCAGGAAGAGTTGTATAAGAGCAGCCTGCAGTTACAGCAACTGCTGTCTTTTATGCTGCAGTGCCTTCTTCCAGGTGCATCCTTCTGGTTTGTGTAAAATTTTTACTCAAGTAGTAGTTCTGCTTGTATTTATAAAACAATGTTATAATTAGTCTGTGAGTGAAAAATCTTGTCTATTTTATTTTATTTTTAGATGCTATGTCTACTGCATTAGTTGCTAGAAGTTGCCTTTTTTCTCTTCCTGCTTTTCTGATTCAGTCAGAAGCATCTGACTGTCCTCTAATTGCCCTTCCCTTTGTCTGTTGTAGGATGTGGTCTCCTGGATGAAAACACGATGGAAAAGACAATTGAAGTGCTGGAGCGGCAGTGCCATGAGAACATGAACCACGCCATCGAGACTGAAGAAGGATTGGGGATCGAGTATGATGAGGATGTCATCTGTGATGTGTGCCGGTCCCCGGATAGTGAAGATGGGAATGACATGGTGTTCTGTGACAAGTGTAACATTTGTGTCCATCAGGTTAGTGCCTGCAGACCACTATCCTGTGGTCTGAGTTTACCCAGGCTAGTGTGGAATATGAACAGGTATTAAATGTTAAGTGGAGGACTTTGCGGTTTTCTGCATATGAAGGGTGTGCAATACTGAGGTGAATTTTTGGACTCTAACAATTACAGTAGATTAAGTGGCCTAGTATAGTTACTAAGTGGACAGCTACAGTCTAACAGGAATGCAGAGTGTGTTTTTGGAACATGCAAGTATTTCCTCTGTGACTGTAAATAATTTTTTTCCCTATTACTAAATCTTCTTCTGAAGATAAACAGGATGGGGAAATACTGGCTTGCCTGTTTGTGAGAAATCTAAAGATCATTTGTTGCAGAGCTACTTTTTTTTTACTTTACTGACTAGTTATTTAGTCAGACATAGACTGTTCAAATTTAGCCATCTGGAACCATATGTAGGCACTTTAGCAGAGTGATTTTCTTCAGAAGCCATCAGCACCTGCAGAAACCATGGTCTCAGTCTGAATGGTGCTCATGTTCATAGTGTTTCAGATGTAGCCAAGACTTTACACTGCCTGAGCTCAGCATAGTCAGGTAAAGGTATCCTTATAATCAGAAAAGGGATATGAATCCTGTGGTTTCTGTGCATCCTATTCTAGGAGGGAGTTTTGCTATAAATTGAAAAGAGACTAAAACTCTTTTTTTTTAATGTATTTTTGTACTGACTGCAAGTAGTATTTGGAAAACATATCTGGCTGAAAAAAGACCTGTCATCTCCCTGCTTACAGTGGGCTGGCTTCCAGCTCGGCTGCTTTCCTTACCTGAGTCCGTGTGTGAAGCAGCCTGTGAGCCTGAGTTGGCAGTAAGGCGGCCAGTGACAGGAATAGGGCTGGCAGCTGGGCTGCCTGCTTCAGTCCTGGCTTGTGCCTGTTAAGGAGTAATGATGGATTTGCAGTCAAAGGCTCATGGTTGACAGCTGAGCTTGAGTTGATGGTCTGCTGCCCCTTTGCTCCTCACTCTTCCCTGTGCTGAATCTACCTGAAACAAACTGGGGAGTGTGTCTGGGCTAGAGCTGATCCTAACCATAACAACAACTTGTTTCATTTTTAATCTGGATCAGCTTTGGTTCAACAAGTAGCCTCAGGTCTGTTTGTAATCACACGGTTTGGAGGTGGAGGGGAGGAGGAGTGTGATAAAATTCCTCCTTCACGGTACCCTGTCGTGCTGGTTCAAACACATTGTGAAGTTACTGTTTTAGTAGTCTAGGCATCCTTTGCTTATCAGTTAAAATTAGAAAATAGTTTCAGTCCATTTCCAGCACCCTAGATATGATCTTAGATCACTTGTGCTATAGTAACAGAAAGAGTTGTGGTGGGAATAGGCCACAGAGGAGGGAAAGAACCCTTGTAAAATTTGGATTGCAGCTCCCCCTGTTGGGCTTTTACAGGAGTTGTCACATGAAAAAAGCATTTAGGGTAGTTAGTCTCGCCACATTTAATTCAGGAAAATCCCCCTCCCTACAAGCCTGACATAAATATGTGGTGTTTTATGTTATTGTTTAATATTAAATACTGAGATGTTATAACCACAAGGCTTGGAAGGCAAGTATGAAACTTTTATGTTAGATTTAATCTGAACGAATGGTTACAACGAATGATCCCATTCTTTTTAGTCTTTTAATCTTACATTACCAGAGATAGTATTAAAAATTGAGATTTACTGTGATATCCACCCTTTCGATGAAACTTTTATTGGAGTGGTTGAGTGAAATTAGACTTTAGTGGCAGCCAGTGATTTCAGATATGCTCAGCTTCATGGAGGGTAGTGGGGATATGTATGTACAGCAGGATCCACCTTGGTTCCGTTAAGAACCATGAGGAATTTGAATTGGAAATCAAACTATTTGTTTTCCTTTTTAAATTTTAATTCTCAAACCTAGCAAAACTTTAAAAATCTCTCATTTTCCGTGTGATTAAGTGCAATACTTGGGGAAATAGGCATAAAATATTTATAATTCTAATATATGGTGTAATTTTTGTTGCAATATTATATAAATATTTAAAGAAAAAAGTATACAGAACTGTAACCACAAACATTGCAGGAAATGATTTTCAGTCAAACAGCTCATATCCCTTCACATCTAAATAGAGTTACGTTAGAGGGTTATGTTTTTAGCAGTAGAAAATGGTGATTTTAGAAAGTATTAGATACAGAAGATAGTTTAAAGGAATATCCATGTTGTTTACTTCAGAAATTTAAAAGTCACTAAAAGCAAAGGTGAAGGTTTGTAACATCAGTGCTGTTATGCAGTCCCAATGGATATGTTTTATAAACAGGTGTAAAAACTATTGCTTTTGAGGCTGTTTCTCTCTTGGATTACTTGACTCATTTTAAGGTTAAGAAGTCACAGAGAAATTAAATGAAAGCCAGATTGTGCCTTTACTCTTTGAAAGCTTTGCTCTATTTGAATATGAATGCTTGTGAAGTGTGTGAAATAATTTCAGCACAATGATTCCAATACCTGTTTTTCTCCAAGGCTTGCTATGGAATCTTAAAAGTACCCGAAGGGAGCTGGCTGTGTCGCACCTGTGTCCTGGGAATACATCCTCAATGCCTCCTCTGTCCCAAAAGAGGAGGTGCCATGAAAGCTACCAGGACAGGGACCAAGTGGGCACATGTGAGCTGTGCTCTTTGGATTCCAGAGGTAAAACACTAATTTCTCTCCTGTCCTTCTCCTCCTTGTTCCATCCTCTGCCTTTTTACATTCTCATGATTTAAAGTCTTTGACATAATACTGGGCTTTATTCTGATAGGCCTGTGAAGTCTGGGAAAGAATCCAGCTTGTATTCTGTTAATGAGTCACTTTGTCATCTCCATTTACTCAGCAATCACTTCTTGGTGTTATTGTGGTATCTGTGACCTGCTAGAAAGGGTGACTGGTATAAGCTGTATCTCACAGCTACAGTTTCATTGTCTGACATATTTTTTTTAATGAATTTGTGTACTTGGATACATGTGTAGTTTGCATTAATACCGCTACTTTTTTTGGAGTTATGTTTGTTTGTTTAAAGGTCACTTGCACTGCATTATTTCTGTAGGATGTATGCTCAGATTTGTAGTTAAAGTTTTTTTTAATTAAATTTTTTCTGAATGGTGGGGAGATGAGAATTTTTATCTCCATGTTATATATAACTTATAAGTAAAGGCTTTTTTGATATGTGTGTGCATAACATATATGGAGAGTTTCATAATGGAGTTTTACACTTCCTCCTCCATTTTGAATCAAGTTTAGTATCACAGTGTAGTTCTGTAAAACAGAAGGTTCACTTAGGTATAGATGGAGTTTGTGTTTAATTTTGCACTTGGAATATTTATGTTTTATTTCTGGTAAGATTCACAAATCCATTATGGTGGGTGGTTTAATGCGAGACAGTAGCCAGATCTGTCAGCACCATGAAATCAAGGATACAATATTTTCTGAATCTTCTGCTCCCAAGTGCAGACAGGCCTGATGTGTGCATAACTTTGAGGAAGATGTTAAGATTTTGGTTTGGTTTTTTTGACTTAGCAACTGGGTACATCGTGTAATTCTTTCTTGTCTCAGGTGTATATATCTGCTTCTTAAGGAGATTATCTTTGCAATTGTACTTTTCCTTTCAGGCCTACTTGTTGTTTCTGTCATCTCTTGCACATTTGAGGGGAGAGGAGTTGAGAATAAAACAAAAATATTTATTTTTAGAAAATCACTTCTCCTCTTGTGCTTATGAAGTGTCTTGACTGGAAGCTCTCTGGGCTCTGAGCTGACTGGTTTTTCTAAGAGGTCCATTCTGTGTATGGTTGCCTTGCTGTTCTCATCAGCAGGAGAGGAACAGTGAGGTTTGGGAAGGAGGTGATGGCTGGGCAGGAAGCACATCCTGGCTTCCTGTCTGCCCATCTCCCTCTGACTGAGGAAGAGAAGCTTCTGGGGGGCACCCAGGGTGGGAGAGCTTGAATCCAGCTATTTGCACAGCCCGTTCAGTGCTTCCAGGACATCTCCTCTCCACACAGATGCCAAGTGTGTCAGGCATAGTGAAGAGGTGGCACGTGCCTGCAGGTATGGGAAATGCATTTTGGATCTGTTCTCTCAGGCTTGTGTGTAGTCACTTGTAAAACAATTCAGTTTCCAGACAAGCCAGGAAAACCCTTTGTAAATCTCTTCTAAAATGACAGGTCAGTTCCTGCCTGCAGTGGCCTTATGTGCTGCGGGGGACAAGAAAGACATAGAGTTTAAAGACCCAGGGATGGATGCCTTAGGGGAGAATGTATATTCTCATTTATCTGTTGTTTTTATTTTCTTTCAAGATACTAGCATGCTGGAACTCCATAAAAGAAACGTTAATTACAAAGTCACTGGTATTTCTTCTTATGGGCCTAACAAAGTGGAGCAAGGCAGAAAGCAGGGAGGAAGGGGCTATAAACATGTCTATGTCTTGTGGCAAATGTTTCAAAGAGGCTTCATAAGTCACCAAGTGTAGTCTAGCATTGCTGCACTGTATTGTGCCAGGTATTCTCCTGCATTAATTAATTCAGCACTGTATAAAATCTTTTTTCTTCCCTGCCTTCCTTGTGAGTTAATGCTGTTTAAAGGCTTTCTTTATGCTCCCTGGACTGATTTGGATGATTTAAGGTTTTTACTTTCCAAACTGTACTTGTTGGTTTATATCCTTTTTTTCTTCTGCCTTTATTTTAGTGTAAATGTGTGATCTATTTAATGGGTTTTTTTAAAAGGTGTTCTTCTAAATTAAAAAAAAATCAAGATAGGGAACACTGATGCCAGAAAACCTGTATTGAGTGTTTTGAAATTCAAAGTGGTCCTCTGCCTTAGATAATACCTTACAGGTGTATCCTCTGCCAGTCAATGTGGTGTTAGCTGAAGCAGAAAGCGATAACCCCCTCGGCTGTAGAGGAAAGATAAAATTGACTGTTCTGAGCAGCTGTTGTGAGTGGCTGTGCTCAAACCACCGGGCTGCCCTTCCCAGCCACTGATGCAGATCCCTGTGTACTGGTGCAGCTGTTGGTGGCACAGGTAGCAGGGAAGCAGAGGACAGCAGAGTGATTGATCTTGTGCATAGCAGTTGCAGATAATAGGCTTCAGCAACCCATTATCTTCACTCTCTCCCACTCCTAGAACTTCTTCAGAGTATAGCAGTCAAGATGTAACCTGATGCAAGGTGAAGAAATGGAAAAAATGATTACATGTTATGGCAGATGGGTCATTTCTGCCTTGGAATGGGGGTTCCTGGGGGATGAAAAGGTTGGCTTCTGCTCTCTGCATCCCTTGGGAGCAGCAAAGTTCAAATGGACTTTGCCTTGACTTCTCTCTGCAGAAACATGCAGGTTGCACAAGGCCAGTATAAATAAATCATACCTGACTCTTTAAGTGCCTCCCTGTGCTTTTACAAAGTGGGGTAATAGCAACAGTCAGCATTACAAGCTGAATGAACAGTATTTCCAATATAAATATTTCCTGACCTTATGAGTCTCCTCTGGGGAAGGAGCAAGGAGAATATTTAAAGGGGCAGAGAGGGACAGGGGAAAGGTCTGTGTCAATTCCCAGTTCCTGCTGGGAATCCCAGTGGAAAGCTGATATTACTCGCTCTCCAGAAAAAAAAGTAATTGCAGAGTCTGGTTTCCTTTTGAAAAGAACATAGACAACCTGGCACTTTGATGCAATCCCTTAATTCTTAAGAGAAGTCTTGTCTCTCAGTGTAGTGGTAACAGTCAATCTTGTACAATATTGTTTCAGAAATACCTGTGCAACTTGTAACCAGCTGTTATGAGCATGGTCAAGTTAGGTTCATGAAAGGCTCTTTCCTTTTGGAATTAATAAACCTATATTTGATGATATTGAAGAGCATTACCATGATTTTGTTGAACTACTAGGGCATTCCAGGGACAGTCTTATTACTTTTCCACCAATTTATAGGAAGGCCAAAAGAGGTTAAATTGTTAATCACGTCTGTCTCATGAGTGCATCATGTATTGCCTGACTGTTCTTCTTTAAAACCTGAACCTTCTGAAGCATCTCAGTGTCTTCCTAAAGAAGAATTTTGGAAATGCCGTGCAGCATTCTGACATCAGAATATTCCAGATGTGGGCTTGCACTTGGCAGATCAGAGAGGGAAGTACTGTAACAAACGTTGTCTTATTTGAGTCAATTTATGTCATTAATTCATGAACTGTTGGTCAACGGGTTTTTTTTTCCTAATGTGGAAATGATGAACCAAGTAATCTCTTGCAAAGATGTTTTTTCCACCTACTTAAATGATCCTTAAAGCAATGTGTGATTAGGAGAGAGTAGCAAAAATATTCTGAGCATAGCAACTGTGACTTAGCTCTGCTATCTTTAGGTAAGTCTACCTCACTGAGAAGGTCTGCTGAAGCAAAACTTTTCATCCTTAGGGCTTAAACAGGTTTTTAAATTAATATCTGCCTCAAATGATTGATGATGTACTCCCAAAGGGAAGCTAGGAAATTCAGCTTTGTCTACTGTCTCTTGTAAATTTGCCAGTTTAATTATCACATGTTAAACTAATTCATACAACCCAGATTTTCCTGGGTGTCTCTTACTATGGAGTTAATCAATGAAAATTACTGTAAATTAATGCTCTTAAAGTTTTCTTGAAAAACAAAATAATTGTTGTTCAGTTCTCGTCGTTAACTGCTTTTTTAAGCCATCAGATTTCTTCTGGCGCCACAGAGCAAGACCTAGGAATCTCCTTTCTTTGAGTTCTTAGGTTTGACCCCTTTGAGAATAAGCCCATATTCCCATCACAGGAAATACAGATCTGCTCTATTCAGATGAATTGGTTTTAGAAAGTATGGGGAGCTTCCTAGCTAGTATCAGCATTGTGGTTTTGGTTCAGCCAGATAGCCCTCCAAGGCACATTCAAAGAGTCTGAATTCAAAGAGTCTTGTAGAAGTGTCAAAATCCAGGCTTTTGGAGACTGATGTTCTTGGGACACTGAAATCTTCTGCTATGTGCCGTTCTTATACTGGCCCAGTTCTGCATGTTAGTCATTCAGAGCTGTCCAAGTTTTTGTTTCTGTGCTTGGATAAATCCTGTCAGGAGTGGCTCAGGGATGCCTAAAGAAATAGACATATCTGCTTTGGTTTCCAAATCATAGAGGAAAGTCCTAATTTCCCTCTATAGACAACAGGCAACTGAAAAACTTCTATCACAATGGATATGTGGAAGTTAATATAACAAAGAATAGGAAAAGCTTTTTTCCTTTCTTTTAGTAATATCTATAATCTGGTCTACCAGAGTCAAGTTGATCATCCAGACTAAGTCTGTGAAAACTGGCACAAGACAGTATATCCTGCTTTGCAATAAGAGAAGTTTGATGTATTTTTCTCAATTTTTATTGGATACAGTCCATAGTAAGGAAAGTGTATTAGGATTATCTTGCAGTGGGAGTCCTCAGTGGAGAGGCAGAGCAGGTAAGCAACACTTCTCCTGGCTGCTGACTGATAGATCTGGTTCTGTCCCAAATCTTGAGTTATAGATACTCAAGTAGATACTGTAGCAGATCTAGGAATTTTATAGCAGGAAGTTCTTGTTCTTGTTTTGTTCTGAGGGGCTTGTATTTTGGGACTTTTAAAGTTAGATGTGTGAAAGCAGCACAGAGGAAAAAAACAAAGGAAATGGAAATGAACTTAAGTATCACTTGCTGCAGTCTCTCAACTGGTAGTGGTTTAGGAATGGTGTTCCCCAATTTAGTGTTCCCACTGCAGTACTTCAAACCATGCACCATCCCCCTTCCCTTACAGCAGGCTGTGGAGGGGATTTGGAGGTAGAAATGGTAAGGATCATGGTTTGAGATAAGAACAAATTTACTGGAAGCAGCAGTGAAATAAGAAAAAAAAAAAGGAAAGCAAACAATAGGAGCTACGATATCAGTAACGGAAGGAGACAGAGCTGTCCGACCCCTGGCTTCACACCACACTTACCTGACCAAGAGAGAGCCCTTCCCCGCACTCTCAGAAAATGATATGAGCTGGTATAGAATAACCTCTGGGTCCTAGCCATGCTCCCTCCTGGCTATTGCAAAAATTAACCCTTTCCTGGCTGGAACCAGGACACTAGTTCGTAACAAGGGCATGCTGTAAGTGCCTCAAATGTTCTGAATAATTGCAACTTTGAATCACCAGGTTTAACTGATTGTATTCCACACTATTGTCTGCATGTGGGATCTTTCAGGCTCCTTTCTGAGAAGTATGAGCACATGGAGATCTTGCAGGAAGAGAAATGAATGGATAGTTTTCTTCTTCTGATGTAATTGGAGAGCTTGGTTGTTTTTTTTCCTTTGGTAACTGTTTTCTACACTGCTTTTTTTTTTTTACAGGTTAGTATTGCTTGCCCAGAAAGGATGGAGCCAATCACAAAGGTGTCTCACATTCCACCAAGTCGATGGGCTCTAGTGTGTAGTTTATGCAAACTGAAAACTGGTGCTTGCATTCAGGTATGTACTTGTCCCATAGCGACTGCAGAGATGAATCTGTCAGAAGGGCAATTTCAGTTTTGCATTTTGTTCTTCCTTTGTTCAGAGATGCTTTACAATGGAGGTGACAGGGATAGTTGTCTGCTTCTTCATAGCCATTTGCTATCAAATCAGTTGACTAGACAGAGATTTAAGAATTAGTCTGACTTGCTGCCTTTTGAATAAGGCTATGGTGTCTGAGCCACTACTATGTGTATCAAAGATGGGCAGAAAACTCCTTCCACTGAACACTCTTTGCAAACAAGAAAATACTATAGTGGGTAATTCCAATGTCAGAGGGATCAATATTTTTAAGAATGTGTAGAAAAGTGTTTTTGGTAGGGATGGACTTTCATGTAGTTGAAGTAATTATGTCATTTTTTTCTGTTCTGCTACTACTGTTAGTAATTGAGGCTTTTTGTCTGCAGTGCTCCGTGAAAAGCTGCATCACTGCCTTTCATGTCACCTGTGCCTTTGAGCATAGCTTAGAGATGAAGACTATCCTGGATGATGGGGATGAGGTCAAGTTCAAGTCATATTGTTTAAAGCACAGCAAGAACAAACAGAATTCGTTGCCTGATGTTGAGGAGCACCCCAAGAGTGTGTCAGAGCAAACAGAGAGTGAGAAAACGAGCCTGCGAGCCCAAAAACTCCGAGAGCTGGAAGAAGAGTTTTATTCACTAGTAAAAGTGGAGGATGTTGCAGCAGAGCTGGGCCTTCCTAAACTTGCTGTAGACTTCATCTACAATTACTGGAAATTAAAGCGAAAAAGTAACTTTAACAAACCATTGTTTCCTCCCAAGGAGGATGAAGAAAATGGCTTGGTGCAGCCAAAAGAAGATAGCATTCATACTCGCATGAGGATGTTTATGCATCTAAGACAGGACCTAGAGAGGGTAAGAATTAACTTGTAAAGTTTTGGAAAATCTATTTCCATGTGAGCAAGGTCTTTCTTTGTTGATGAAAGTGAGAAAGCAAAGTGAGATGATTTTTAAAATAATAATATAAAAAATATAAAAGTAAGGCCTTCAACTCCAGTTTTTTGATATGCTTCACTGCCTGCTGCAGACACTTTCAGGAGCTGCCCCTCAGTCCAGTGAAAGATCCAACGTGAAAGCAGTGCTTCCAGACTTGCTTAAAGGTTATTCCTTTATGTGTTTCAAGATGCGTATTTCTATGCACAATGGACATATTTGGTAATTGACTCTATGGCTTCAGCTTCAGTTGAATAAATGTTTTAAAAGATGAAGAAATTTATTTGACCCACTGTAGTGGTCAAATAAAGTGATACAGATTAAATGAGAAAAAATGTTACTTTTACTAAACAAAAAATAAGAGTAAGGCTTGTTACCACTTGGAAGCTACCTATTAGGTTGGCCTGTTGAGTAGGGGTCACCTGCAATTTTCAAGTGCTTAAAGGTAGGTAGTGAATGTAAAAAAGGTAATAAAATAGTTGTGGTGAGGAAGTAAAAGCAGAAGAGAGGTAATAGTGTTGTAAGAAAACGGGAAACAATATTGGGGAGAGAATAACATGAAAATGCAGAAAGATTGTTGGAACCAAGATTTGCACTTGTCAGTGTAACTGTTGTCTTGAATATATTGTAATCAATCTCAGATCTTTTCCAGGACTGCTTGTGGTATGGAAGCTTACTTTAAGAAAAAATTTAAAACCCATTACATGCCTCAGATGGAGGGTTGGTATTTGGGGGTGGGGTTTTTTTTATTTTTCAAGAGACCGTGTCAAGCTTTTTGTTTGATAAATGTTTTGTTTGCACCAAATTTTGTTGAAATTGATGTTCTCTTAGTGGAGCTGATTCATAATTTGAAATGCCTGTCTCTGAGTTTCTGAACTTCTTGTTCAAGATTTTCTACTCTGTTATATCTTGGGATAAATATAAATTTGGGAATCTTGCAATTTGGTTTCTAGGTAAAGAGATTCCAGTTCTGAACAGATGGAACTGAGTGCTTGGAAAAGTGTGCGCCTACGCTGTTTCTGTGTTCTAAAAGCACTTTTAGGTGTTTATCAAGAACTTTCAGTGTCTCTTCTTATTTTATTGCCTTAGGTGGAAATGTTGCTATTAACTCAAACAAGTAGTAGAAGTAGAATTCTGTGGAACTGAATCAGAATGGTTTGGGTTGGAAGGGACCTTAAAGACCATCTAGTTCCAATGCTCCTGCCATGGACAGGGACACCTTCCACAAGACCAGGTTGCTCAAAGCCCCATTCAGTCTGGCCTTGAACACTTCAGGAATGGGGCCTCCACAACTTCTCTGGGCAACCTGTAGCAGTGTCTCACTGTTAACAATGTCTTCCTTACACCCAATGTAAACTTACCCTCCTCCAGTTCAAAAACATTACCTCTTGTTCTGTCACTACAGGCTCTGGTTTCTCTGTCTTTCTTATAATCCCTTTTCATATAAGGAAGAACTGCAGTGAGGTCTCTCCAGAGCCCTCTGTTCTCCAGGCTGAACATTATTTTAAGTGCATAGTTAGGTACGTTCAGTAATATTCACAAGAACTTTACCAAGGGATTTTGCATGTAATATTGTTTTGATTCTGTTGTTGATACACTTTTTAAACTATGACTGGATTTATTTTCTTACTGCCTGTTAAGTCTCCTGTTATTCCTCCATAGGTAAGAAATCTCTGCTACATGGTAAGCAGGAGAGAGAAACTGAAGTTGTCCCACAGTAAAGTACATGAACAGGTCTTCAACTTGCAAGTCCAACTCATTAATCAGGAAATTGCTGCAGGTAATCATATGCAAAATACATATAAATCCTGCCTGTATTTAAACTAAAGCAGTGTATTCTCTTTATGTTCCTAGTTAGTGCTTTTAACATGTAAAAATCCCTTTAAGAATTTTCTTCAAGTACATAGTCAATCAAAGTAGCAACACAGAGAGAACTCTATAATTGCTTAAAATATTTACTTGAATTTATTTTATGGCTGTTTCTGGTATATGCCTATTGCTTAACACTGTGGCATCCAGAGAGCAGAAATGAGCTGGTGGTGATCTCTAGGTTTCTGCACTGTTGGGTTGCTGGTCTGTGACACTGGTTCCCCACAGTAAGCGCTACCCCACTGTTTGGTTCTCCAGCTGAGAAGGCTTTTTTGCTTGCTGTCAGTAGTCAGTTCCTTCAGGCAAGAAAAGAGTGACTGATGGGAATTGCTGCTGTTCTCATGTGCCTTGTGCACATCATGAGCAGTGCAGATTTTTTAGTTTGCCATCTGCAGTTGCTCTCCTTCCTTCAAAAAGAGTTTAAATACTCTGGTTATTAATGGGGACTAGTAACTGTTTAGGAATGCTGAGGTGCCAAACCCCATTCTATCCTTCGCATTTACAGCAACTTTTTAAAATAAGGAACACAGTATTTGGAAAGAGGAAGAGCGTATGCATACCAGTGTAGTTAATGGGATTTTTTTTTTTTTTTTTTTACTGGAAAGACAGCTATTTTTCTGTGTGAAATTAAGATCTCTCTGGTCTTTCAAGGCACATACTTCACCAGTTCAGGGTGAAGTCTTTGTGCTTTTTTTTCTCTGCCCCTCAAGCATGGATAGGTTTTGTTAGTACTGATAAGGTTGGGGTTTTTTTAAACTGTTTTAGATCAGACTGCTTCATGGAAGCAGCACTCTGAAACTCCTTTCTTTTGTGTAAATACATTTTATTAGAAATGTCTACTAATATTATTTAATGTCTTCACAAATACAAGTGCTTTTTCAATATTTATTATAATAGCTTGATACTTTCAGTGGGTGCTGTATGCGTGTGTTACCAAAAAAATTCATATGTTGAGGTAAAAAGACTTTTAAAGCTTAGAGAATTTTATAATATAAAGCAGAGAGTTGAACAAAGTCCAAATTGAAACTCAGTTTGAAGCATTGTTTTTTCTTCATCCAAAACTGAATATGAGCCTTTTTTACGGCTTTGTTGGAACAACTTCAGTCATATCTCAACTGGTTCACTTCATTGGCTTAAAGCCCCGTAAAAAGGGCACATTGTTGTTTTTAATGGAAATCTTTAAATGCTTACCTAAATTCCAAAGCAGTGGATAATTTGGAACGGTTTGGTTATCCGAACTTCTCCTTAGTGTCCTAAAATAATTTCACACTAATTATTTGCAAATGCTTCTTGCTGTTGCATGACTGTATAATGGACTATAAAACTTGTTATGGATGACAAAGGAAATTACCCTATTTTAAAAAGCCTTTTTCTTCTGCTTCCTCGCCTGTTTCTCCTGTAGGCCATACCCTGACAAGTGCACTAGAGAACACACTGTTCTACCCACCTCCCAGGATTACCCTGAAGTTAAAAATGCCCAAATCAGCATTAGGAGACTGCAAAAATAACTCGCTGAAGCCTGGCAACCGACCGCTTTCTCCTGACAACAACAGCACTGTTTACAGCAAACGGAGTATGCCAATGTCAAAGGAATCATTTGAAATTAAAGCAAAATCTTATGCCAGGTATCAGCACGACAGCAGAAGTAACGGGTTGCTGGCAGGGATTGGCAAGCCTCGGAGCGAGGCAAAGGATTCTGGCCCCACGCAGCTGATGGAGTTTCACCGGGGCCAGCCATCCGGGAAGCCTTTAGCGCTCCAGGCTGCTTTGCATGGACAGTCTTCCATCGGAAATGGGCGGGTGCAGCAGGACAACTCAAGGCTGGTGTCCAAATCCAACGGTCTGATCGGCAGGGCTGGAGATGTGAGCCAGAGGGACAGCTCCAGCCAGACATCCTACGAACAAGAGTCTGTGCTCACGGCTCACTTGGCCAGCCAGAGTGGATTCCGAAAATCCACCATAGAACATTTCAGCCGGTCCTTTAAAGAGGCTACCAACAGTCTGGTGAGGACCACGGAAGATCTCCGGTGCTGTGAAAAGCCAACAAGGAGACTTGCAACAAAAGATCGCTTGTGGAGCAAGCAGACGCTTGAAGGTGCTCCATACCAGGACAACGATGGGTACTGTCCTGACTTAGAGCTGAGTGACTCTGAAGCAGAAAGTGATGAAAACAAAGAGCAAGTGAGGTTAAGACGAAGTAGCTCAGAGAGAGAAAGCCCAAGTAAGGACTTTGGAAGAGACTGTCACAATAGGAACAAAAAGAATATGATATCTCACAGTTCGGTACAAAGGTGATTAGAAGCCCCCACGGGGTAATTCAGCCTTTATGTATTCCAGTGTACCAGTGCAAAGCTCAGCATCAAAAGGTTCCAGAAAATAGTCTAGGACCTATTTAGGAAGAGCTGCAGTAGGGGATGGGGGAGGGGAGAGAAATCAGAGTAGTTTTGCTCAACTGTGAATTGGTTTGCAGTCTTTGCAAGGTTAGCTCAGTTATCCACAAAGTCACGTGGAAATTGTGTGTCTTATCAGAGGGTAACATCTGGGAGAGCACAAAGTGGTTAATTGTGCAAAAGTTCAGGAAACTGCTTCCCCCTTGCCAGCTTAAGTGCAAGGCACCGTGTTCATATGGAAGCAGTCTCGTAGTGGTGGACAGGTTTTAAAGAAGTCCTTGCATTGCTCTAGTGTGTTGCAAGGGACTGCAAACGGAGACACTGAAACTGCGTTGTTACGGCACCTGCAGTATGGCTTTGATCCAGCAGTGCACTTGCGGATGTGTTAGGAAGTTAAGCATGTGAAAAGTCCTGCTGGTTTCCCCCGGGAACGTTTGTGCTCAGATATCCCAGCACATGCCGGTGTGCTCTGCTGGATCAGGCCCAAAGTGACTACTAAGTGATGATCCCCTTCTGCAGGAGGCTTTGAGCTGCAGTGGCGTTTGCAGGCTCCCTGCGGAGGGTGGAAGCAGGCGTCGCTGGCGCTGCCAAACTTGCTGACCTCTAGACGTGCCCCCATTCCCTGCTTTTGCTGAAGGTTGTGTTTCTCTTCACAATAATTCGCTTATTTTGTAAATATACAACTTCTAGTACTTCAGTTTTTTTAATCTCTGTACATAGATGCTTGTTGTGGGATGCACTTGTAAATATTTTACCCAGCTAACAAGTACAGATGGCTAATTTTGTGGATAGTGTTTACAAAAGTAGATGTACTACTTCAAAGAAAAATGCTATTTGACACTTACATTTAGGCAATCACCGGTGATGCCAGGTTCCTCTTGAAACTGAGATTTCATATCCAGAGATGTTTTTACCTGGTATTTTTAAAGTCAGCTAAATTAGAAATTATTTTAGCTGAATTTTTTTTCAGGTGCAAATTTTCAACCCTAGTTGCCTGAACACAGGCATGGGAGTTTTCTGGCATCTAGGTCTGTAAAATTTTAGCCAGTCATCATTTAGAGTATGATGGTTTAATTAAAAATGGGGTTTTTTAATTGCTGAAAATCTACTATTTTATTACGCTGCTTTTCAACCTCTGGATTAGTTGCTGTTTCCCAATCTAACACATTTTTTGTAAGTCATTTAAAATCAGCAGTTGTTACATGTGATTAAATTTCAGCCAGTACTGATAGAGGAGTTGAGAAGGGAAGGCAATGAGTCCCTTTCTGTTTGTTTCAGAGACAACTAGGTTTTTGCTTGAATGCAAGCTAACTTCATATTTTACAGATGGTGTTGTGTTGATCAACAAAGTGACTGCACTGGTTTTGTCTGAAATGCTGGACATTTCATAAACACACAGCATCCTCTGTCCCCACATCACTGGCTGAAACGACCCATAGGTTGTGTAGGGCATGTTGTACAGCTCTGTTGAGGGTTCAGTTTTGCCTACAAACAAAAAGGTGTTCCCCACACAGCGTGAAGATGACTATGCAGGATCTGAATATGCAGCAGCTTGTTTCACTTCATAGATTTAATTTATTGCTTTTAGGTTGGGAAATGGCAATGACATTTTCAGATTTGTTTTAAACTTTGAAATCTCCCTAGTTGCAATAGGACAAGCAGGTCAGGTGCTGGAGGACTCTTCAGTAGTGAAATAATAAAAAGAAGTATACTTGGGCAATCTGCTCTGTTTGCTTCATGCATCTTAATTTTTTTATTTTATTTTTTTTTTACTTCTTGATTTTATGTATATTTGTGTAATTGATCTTTCTAGAGCTGTATCTTCAAAATTATTTCTTTTGGTGTAAATATGCAGTAGCAATTTAGGTTTCCACATATTTTATTTTTATGGGAAATGCTTTGTGTTCTAAGCCATGGGACATTCAGAATAAGTAAACAAATGTCTGTTCATTTGTATTCTGGTTCTGATTCTCTTAGTTCTCCTTCAATATTTATTACTAATCCTCTCTCACTGGCCATGAAATTTTATGAAGCTTTTATTGGGAACACTTATCTGGGAGGTCAGCAAAGTGTTCATGTTATTTTGTGGCTGGAAGCATATGATGGAAGAGGGGGAAAATGGTGCTTCAGCAAAACTCAGCGTTTCTGCTCTTCTGGGGTTATCAATTCAGTTGTTTCCAATCTGGGCAATGGTTTTGCTAATTTTTACATGATTTTAATAGACATATGAAGGAGCCCTTGGTTATGTAGTTCTCAAGTATTGTCCCCAAAGTGCATTTGCTAGTTTTTATTGTGCGTTCGGTGGCTAACTGTTTGAAGTATTACCTCTTAACCTTATTTGTCAATTTTTTGTTGTGTTTTTGCATTTTGTTTTATATATATAAATATATATATATTCAATTTTCCAAGATGGACTCGGTCTTTTTCAGATGTCCCCTTTTTACAAGTACTTTTTCATTAAATTATGAAACTGCTAACAATATTTTCATCTGTTGTGATTTATTCAGGGCTTTACCCTCTGTGTCTGGCAGGTTGTAAAACTCATCAGTACTGTGTCCATCAGGAGTAAATTATTTCTGCAGATTTGGCAATACTTTAACAAGTTAAGTATCCAGGAAAACCCTTCCCCTTCAGCCTCCCAAAAAAGAGTCGCTGAGCTCTAATTTGCTGTGTATAGCAAATAGTGCAAGCCTGGCTTTTGTTTCTGCCTAGCTGAGCAAATGTAACAGACCATTTGCTGCCCTGGCCTCATTTTTCAATGTATTTGCTTATGCTGTAGTATGGCTGGTTTTCCCTAGTCTGACAAAGTGAGGTATAGAGGAAGAGCCGTAGCCAGGCCTTCTGTCTGATCCCTCTTCTTGTACCCCGCAGACGTGCGCAGCTGAACACTCACCAGTCTGCATGCAAAGGGCAGAGTGGGGCGAGCACGTTCCTGGGCTCATGTCGCTTTTACCCGACCTTTTGCTGTAGTTCCCCCTGCTCCCACAGGCCGGTGCTGTGAGGTACCTTGCTGGCACAGAGGAGCTGCTCCCTGGGGTAGAGCAAGGAAGAAGGGAAAATGAGAGGGTGGAGGGAAAGGTGCTGGGCTAGCTGCATGACTGATCCCATAGCATCCCTCCTGTTCTGACTGGCTCTGCAGCTAGCAGCCGTCAAGAAGGATGGGATTTGCAATGTGGCTGTTGCAGGCAGCAGTGACCCTCCTGCCTGCAATGGCTCTGGCAGCAGCAGAGTCAGGGCTGAACAGCCAACAACACACTTGTGGACTGGCTTAAGGGCTGGAGTGACTGAGCAGGTGGCCCCAGGCAAGCTGGAACTGCAGCTGGAGAAAGTGGGGAAAAGGCAGCAAATGTACAGATAGAAGGGAAAAAAAAACAGCATTAGGAAGAAGCAGTAAGCATTGGACTGTCAGTTGTTTTTCAGGACCAGGATTTCTTCATCCCTAAAGGCATCTTGCAAAAGATACCAGCAACAGACTTCCTTGTTGTGACCTTCTGACAGGTGGCTTCTAATTCCCTCTCCACATACAGTCTGCTTGTGGCTGGGATGTGAGGAAAGATAGGGCCAAGGAAGGAAATTGGTGTCCCTATTAATTTGGAAACAGCTACTGTTGGTTTATAGAGTCTTTTCAAATAACTAAGTCCGCTTACTTGTTGATGGTAATATGGGCCAAGGACTAAGGGGCTACACAATGGTTCTGAGCACCATCATTTATGTTTCTGCCCTAAAAGAGATGTTTCTCAGTTATAACTTGTGTATATCACTTGTGGAATGTTTTCTTTGCAACATGAATCCCAAATGATTGAAGGAGAAGTTACAAATGTTTGGCTATTAAATGGAAGCCTGAAACATTCCCTTGATTTTGATGTGGTACCTCTGGCGACCTGTACAGGCTGTACTGCCGACGCATGATGTGGATCTGATACCTGGGAGGGACCCAGTGTTCAAAGCCTGCTTCTGTGAGCTGCGAAGATAATCCAGCGAAACCACTCAACCACTCATTTTGATCGTTGGGAATTTGGATGATCCCAGTACTTGTAAAGGTTTAGCACTGCAGGGAATTGACACATCTATTAGGAAAATATGCTTTTGATGCGAATTAAAGAACAAAAGCTGCTTGCACAACCAGGGAGCTTGGCATGCAAGGGAAAAATACCGGGGAAGGGCAGAGATGGAAAACAATGGAGTGCCTCAAAGCGGCTTCCTTAGGAAGAAGTGAAGACACAGACTTCTGGGCTCTGGTTTCATGAGAGATACCCTGCTACTGCTGCTTCTCAACCTTCCTTTTACACCAGCTTCATGGCTGAACACTTTTGCCACTCCTGGGGTGAAATGTGATATGTCCCTCTTGCAAAGATGATGGTCGGATAACTGCTGCCAGGCTCTGCTCCTAACCAAGTTTAGCAGGATGTGACAGCTGGATGAAAGTGACTGCAAGCACAGACTTCTGAAAGAAAATGTTACATAGCAGTTGGGTAAGTTGTTTGAAAATAGAAAATGTGCATGCCGATTTCTGTTCCTCAAGTTCACCCCTCTGCAGTGAGCTTGGATAAATTTGTGTGACCATGTGGTTGTAGAAGGAGAAGCAGCTTCAGATATTTGCTTATTAGTTTCCTTGCCTCTTGTGTATGCAGCTTCCAGATAATCTTTCTTTTTTTCAGTAGACTTCTTTTGTCTGGGACAACCTCCTGGATCCATCTTGCCTAGCCCTTTCTCTGGGATTCTTCTTTTGTTTCAAGCTGGGCAGACTCTACCTGCCTTCTTCCCATTACTTTCTCAGCAGCCTTGGAGCTGGGTGCCTGCCTCGCCTTGGCTGCTTTATCTGATATACATTGTTTCAAATCTCTGGGTAGGCTCCATAATGACACCGCTATGGTTTCTTTTGGCATAAACATCCTGAAGACATTTTGTCCGGTTTCTGTTGTTTTTCCTCAGGTGCTGCCCCCACCCACACTAAGCCGAGGAGAGAGCACTGGGGAGCAGAACACAAGTTGTATTTTGACAGTTCCATAACAGTTCCAGAGTTGTTCTGCTCACCAAGTCGGTGGGCCAGTGTCCTGAGAAAGAATTTGAAACTTAGCACAACAGCAACATAAAACGAATCTCCTGGTAATCTGAGAGCTCTTGAGCTTGTGACAGACTTCAAGAGTAGTACCTATAAAACGAAAAAGTGTTATATGCCGTTTGGGAAAATGGCTCTGGTTATACCTCAGGAAGTGCAAGCCCTAATGAGGGAATGAATCATCTGAAGGGGAAAAACAGCTCTAAACTAGCCCACCCACTTCACCTGAAACCGCAGTGTTGGGTTGCATTCCTCCGTCGTTCCTTATCTCAGAAAGGTGGTGCTGAGTAGTTTGGGAACCCCTGTCACTGGCATTTTAGGCACCATTTGCATATGGTTGAATGGAACCTAACCAAAGCTCTTTTCCTCCTTAAAACTGTCTCAGCTATTGTTCTGTTGTCTCCTCTAAAACGAAGTAGGGGCATTGTTTCGTCCTTTTCCTGATTAATCATTATACAACTAGCCAGACATATCTCCTAGTTAAAGGAAGCACAGAGACCTAAAAACTGGATGAGCCAGGTGATGCAGATACTAATAAGCAAGTTGTAGTTTACACTTGTTACAAATGGCAAGTACATAAACCAGACTCCTCAAATTGTCTGGTTGAACATCTTAAATTAAAGCTTTGTGAAGTCACCCTAAATCTGCACTTAATTTGAAATTTATTTTTGATTTGGCCAGAAGAAGGATTTGCATGTCTGTAAGCTGCAAACACTGAAAGCACTGTTGCTAAATCAGTTATTTGAAAGATGCTGCCTTTCCCTGAAGTCCTGACTCTGTTGCATGACCCTCTGTTGTGACTATAATTTTGCAGCTGCTGTAGCACATATCAATGGTCGTTTTTTTTTATCCTGAGGCAAGCAAAATGCAAATCCAGGTCACATGGGGTACAAAGACCAGAAAAGTAAGGCATTAATGAAAAGTGTCTTGGCTGTGCTCCACTGAAGAATGCTTTCTGAAGCACCCTGTTGCCCAACTGCTCCCAGTACAGAGCGGAGGTCTGGAGAGGCACAGGCTGGGAACTCCAGATTTGTGAGGCAGCTTAAGGCAGCAGAAACTTGCACTTGTTGGTGCTCCTGTGACAAAGAAGATGGAGGTGTATGTGTGTGACATTGTGAGGGTATTCATAAACCACTGGGAAGACTGGCTGTAGTGGGAAGGGTCACACATTTGCTTAAACATTGTATTCCTAAGTGAGAGCTGCTTTTTCATGAGCCTGTGGCCAGTACAGAAGGAATTGTGCTGAAAGAAGTCTGTGTAATAAACTGTAATAAGCACAGGGGACAATTGTAATTTTTGTTAAAACTTGTCTTTAAAGGCTAAATACTTCAATGTGGCTTCATGGTGATTTGGTGCAATCCTTGCTAGAACAGATTCCCTGTCTGAGATTCTTATTCCATTCTTCATTAACTTGTGTGACAGTGGTAAATGTTCGACACATAAATTAGTCAATGGGCTCAAATCTGCTGGTGCCACCTCCTTCCAAGCAGACATTTGCAAACAGGAGAATGGAGTACTTTGAAAAATACTTTATTATGTTTAAATATGCAACTGTGATCATTCAGACTAGTAAACAATTGAAACTTCTTAGAAGTTTGATCTCTCCTGGAGTTATTTGTTGCTTGCAAACAAGTAAAACTTGACCTGGATACACAAACCAATTCCAAGAACTATACTTGGCTGCAAACAAGTACATGGCAGTGCCAGCTCTTGTTTTCCAGTGAACTGATTGCAGTTCACTGGAGTTCTACCTCTGCTCTTGCTCAGTGCTTTTTGCTTGTCCCTCCATCTGTGTATTCCCAAATGCCGTATTATCTGCTAGTGGAGAGCTCCCACGTGCCCACTCTGGCTGCCCTAAGGGATTTAACAGGTTTGCACTGAGGTAGCGGCTCCTTGGGCTCCACTGCCCTTGGTGCAGTCCCTGTTCTCAGCTGTACCTTGCCAATCTGTCAAGGAGGCTTGACAGGCTCCGTACTCAGAGGCAGCTCTTGGGACACAGACAGCTGCATTTGCACTTCATACCAGCCATGGATAAAGGCCTAGTGTCTTTCCACCTTCAAGCAGGAACGAGGACTAAGAGTAGTAAAAACTACAGGTGAAGGAAAAAAGACAAGGATTGCTCTAAAGATGAAGAAATATCAGACTCATAAAAGGAGAGAACAACTGCAACTTTCCAGGAATGAGCAGAAGTAAAACCCAGTCTCTATAGCACCTGACATAGTCCAACATCTTTTCCTGCTTTTCATCTTGTCATTGAGGGTGGGGGAATTTTTCCAGCTCTGTGGTGCTCTGGGCTGTTTTCCAGAACTGCTGAGAATTTTCTGACTGGCAAGAAGGGTAATGGCTTCTGGCAGGCTCAGGGAACCTGCAGGCTGGGGGAGGGCTGTGACTTCACCCTACAAGGCCTCCTGCATCACAAATATCTCCTCTTTGTGTTCTTTATGGTTGTAGAAAAGTAAGAATTCCACTTCCCTGCTCCCTCTGACCACGTGGAATGAGTGCTAAACTACCAGCGTGTCCTTTGGAAGCCAGAGAGGTGCTGTGTAAACTCTATCAGCCAGATTTGAAGGCCACACAGTAGACTGTGGCTGTGGTGCAACAGTGGGAAGTTTCCAGCAGGGAAGGCACAAGGCAGCACAACCTTTGGCAGCCACCACTTTTGTGCTCTTCTCTCCCACTGTGAACTGGTATAGGCAGAAGACCTCATCTGTTGCTCTCTGTGAAGGCACCACACCATGGTTTCCTCCTTGCTCTACCTTTCAACAAGCTTGGATTAGCCATTGCAGAGAAGACAAAGCAGGGGTGCTGTCCCATGTAACTAGAGATCCAAGTTCCAAATATATGGCACAGAGTTTGTGTTGTAACCTAGTGCTTACAGAAGCTGTTAATTTTCTCCCAAGGTGTGTGCCAGCACACAGCTTGTTTTGATGCCTCCAAACCATGCTGGCAAATGCTTAAGTCAGCAAGGAACAGAGAGACTGGCCAGGTGAGTTGAGGGTGTATCTCCTGTTGCTGTTGGATTCAGTAAGCTCTTGCATTGTATCCCAAATGGCCTTGTAGTGTGCAAAGACAATGGGAGAGCAGTAAGTGTGGCTAAGCTTTGTAAGAAACAATAATTGTTCTTCATTGTTTGTAATGAATTCTTTTCGTGTGGTTTTATTTTTTTTTTTAATTTCTTCATCTTCTTTCCATGTTGTAAAATGTATGGAAAGAAGGAGAGAGATGTGGCACTGTTTTCTGGATGTTTCTCTGTGTTGGTTGTTGCTAATACTTTGCTTGTCTCAAGTCTGAGATGAAATCCTGACATTTGTTGTACATGCAGCAGTAGGACAGAAAGAGAAATTCAGTGCTAAGCTCTGAAGGAATACCATGGAAGCCTATAAAATAAAAGTCGAACTGCTTAGATAAGGTGACAATAAGTTAATGAATATCACATCAGTACTGTATCAGAAGAAGCCTACGTGAAACACGTGTTGGTAAGGTCATGTAGCCCATGAACTTTCCAAATATACCACTAATAGAAAAAAAAGTGACCAAGCGAAGCCTGGGCTGTGACCGTTTGCTTTATGAATAAAGGCAACCAAATAAAAATATTCAACAGAAGATAATTGTCTGGAGGAGGGTGTATAATAAGGAACAGATAAAATCTCTAAGAGGAGCTGTGTGAGGACTACCTCCTAAAAGACCCTGCTGGATGCTATGTGATCACTGGTGTGCAGAGCCCCTTGAATAATGGGGCTGCTACACAAGCCAACTGGAAACCAGAGTCTAGATGGGGAAGAGGCGAGTTTTGGAGCAGCTGAGTTAATTCTGGTTTGTGGCGGGACAGGAGCAAGCCAGCCTGTACCTGCCCCTTGTGCTCCTGAATTTCCAGGAGGAGACACACAAGGTGTGGAGTAGTGAAACTGAAGCCATTTGATGTCACTGACCCCAGTGGGTATCACCAGCTCCAAGTCTAAAGGTTATGTCAGGTATATAAATATATAATGGGATGCTGAAGAGGAGACCTGGGATATGAAAAGTACTCACTGCTTTGAGACTTGAGGCCTGGGAGCTGTAGCGGCCATAGCGCAGAGACAAGCAGGTGCAACAGACAACTGTATCTGAAAATTTTGATGCCAGCTGTTTGCCTTGTGCCTTTGGAAGTTTTTGAGACTATACAGAATGGGGAGTAAAAGAGGACAGGGCACACTGAAGGCCCAGGAAATAACCAAGGTGCTGCTGCAGGAGTTGTGAAAGATCCTTGGTGCTGAAAATCAGGGCCAAGCCTCTGTGGCCACCTACACCAGAGCAAGAAGGCAGGGGAGAAACCAGCCTCTCCAGGGGCTGAGAAACCTGGCCACTGCGGTGGGAAAGCTCTTCTCCGGAGCTCTTTTCCCTCCCTGCAACTCTTGGAAGTGGGGGTGCCGAGCCGCGCTGCTTGGACAGCCGCCACCGCTCGCTGCTGGCTCTGGCCTTGCCCGGAGAGGAGGATCCCGAAGGGCTCGGCAGGACAGCCCGGCCGGGCGGAGCCGTCCCTGGCGGGGGGACCCAAGGCGCGGCCGCTTCGCCTTCCCGAGCCCGCTATAAGAGCGGCGGCGGCGGGAGCGCTCCTGCGCGGCCGGGAATAGGCACGGCTGGGAATAGGCACGGCTGGGAATAGGTACGGCTGGGAATAGGCACGGCCGGGGCTTGCTCGGGGGCGCGAGTCGTTGTTATTGTTAGTTATTGATATTTACTACTGTAGCTCTCTGTGCCGTGCTCACAGGCAGGTACGTAGGCAGACACACACGCCTGTGTGTACATGACAGGGCAGCACCCGCCGTGCGCCCCGGCAGCCGGGCGTGCGGGGGCGGACCCGCCGGCGAGCGGAGTGGCCTTGGCCTCCCTGCGCCCGCCCGCGCCCCCCGATTTCATTTTCCCTCTCCCTTTTATCGTTCCGCCCCTTTTTTAAAAAAGTTTTGTTCTTTTCCCCCCGTTTCCTTTCGTTGCTCCCCGCGGGCTGTGTGTGACACGCGGTGACAATTCCCTCCGCAGGCCATGTCGTCCGTCAGGATCGAGTGCGTGGCCAAGGAGGGCTGCAGGATCGGGGAGTCGCCCGTGTGGGACGAGAAGCAGGGCGCGCTGCTCTACGTAGACATCACGGGCAGGAAGGTGTGCCGCTGGAGCCCGGTCACCAGGCAAACGCAGGCCATTCCCGTGGGTAAGGAGCCACTGGAAAACCCTGCTGTGTGTGCGGGAGCTGCGTGCTGGGACTCGGGTTGTGTCCCTCGGCAGCTGCACGGTGCTCTGAGCTGGAGACCTTCCCTACAGCCTGCGTTTCCTCGGTCGCCAGCACACTGGGAGACACTAGAGACAGACCAGACTTAGTCCTGGAGACTTTCCCTACGATGTTTTGCTGCTGGGTTATGTTTGATCTATTTCTTTTCCCTGTAAGTTCTCCACAGCTCGTTCTCTTTTGCTCCCACTTTGACTTCTGTTGGTGTTTGCTGTAGTTCTGATGTGAATAATCAATACTCATAACATTTTCTGTACTGAAAGAAGATTTCCAATAACGATTTAAGAAGTTGATACTTTTTTAAGGTAGTGGTGTCACCGTCTAGAGTCTCAATTGTTCAAGTATTTTTTCCAGAAAGGAACAGATCTGCTAACTCGCATCCAAAAAGGATTGCAGATTTATTGCTGGATGTGACAAAGTAAATATTTGTGTTGGGAGACAACTCCTTAAGTGATTTCAGTACAATTTATTATTTTCTCATGTTCAATAGCACTTGGCAAAAATCAATTTTGCCTACCTATAAGCTGTTCACACTATTCGCTAGAAACTGGTCTGGGCTTATCTGCCTTTCAACTTACTGTAGTTGCCAATTTCAAGATGAGAGAAGGCCTGATACTAATTTCGGAAGTGTTGCTTCCTCTTAGCTTAGCTGAAGGAGTGTGCATCTCCCTGCCTCTTTCCCCCCAAACTGATCTACTGTCAAAGGTGTAGTCTTTTACTTGTGGCCTCTCTAGAGATGTGGGAGAGCAGCTGAAGTAGCTTTTTAAAATTTTTTTTTTGTTTCTTCTCTTTAGTAATAGAACAGTTATGATTAATGGTTGTGCCTTTGGGAATGCCATGATTAGAAGAAAAAAAACCAAACAACCGAAGAATGCCATGTGATTATAGTAGTGGGTTTCTAAAGTAGAAACTAAGAGAAATTACTCACTATTAAAGCTTTTAATAAGAGAATTAAAACAACCCTATGCCTAGAAACAACTTCAAATGCCCTTTATAACTCCATGGGGGAAACACCATAGCTGCATAACTGGGCCTGGAGGGGAGGCCTTATGGTCAGTTTTCTCTCGAGCATAAGACGGTGTTGCAAATCAATCACTTCCTGCAGATGTTGCTTTAACAAAGCCCTCTGGGGTCGCAGCGGATTGAACTGGGTGCATAGGCTGAGACACTCCTTGCACTGGGTTCGTGCAGTGAATGGTAGGGTGGCTGTGTCCTCACGCACCCCTTTGCTCTGGGATGGTTTGTCAGGAAGGTATGGAGCTGTTCTGGTGGCTGTAGGGGCACCTGGATGTCCAACACCTCCAGTGGACAGCTGTGCTTGTGGGCTGCTCCCCCCAGGAGCAGGGTTGGAGGAACGCCCTTGGTGCTGCCCAGGAGGAAGGACTCCTCTAAGCCATGACCCCAGGCGTTTTCCTGGGAGAGTAGAAGTGGACTTGGAATCCTATTCTCTGCTAGGAAAGCCCCTGCTGCTGATACAGGCAGAAAAACACTTTTATTAGTGTGGTTGGTGGCAATCCAAAGAGCAGCAATGCTGCATGTGGCAGATGCCACACACAGCTGAGGGGACTCCGCTACCTCTGTGCTGGCACGGGTGGAAGGAGTGGCACCACATGAGCTTGTAATCAGGTGTTCATCTCCAGTGCTGGGAGCAAATAGCATTCGGATTTCTGTCATGGTGGTACTGCTGCCAGGGCTCCAAAAGGAAGGGGCATCCTGAGCCATGAGCAAACAGCTGGAAAGGAGCAGTTCCTCTTGTCACCCAGTGGTGGTTGGTGGTGGTTATAAGTGTGAGAGTATTACCTAATTATAACCCTGGAAAGCCATAAATACGAGAAATGTTTCACTTTTGAATTAGAAAATTAGTGATTAGTCCCATTTATAGAAGATCTTATGCCAGGCTTGGTTGCCCTGCCTAAAGTTATTATTCCTTAGATTGCATCTGATTGTAGGCTTTTACAGAAATATTGTCTTTGCACTCACTGTTTTTTTTTTTTACTAATTCCTTTATAATAACTTGCAATTGAGGTCTTATGCATAATAGCTCAAGTGAGTGTAAACTAATCATGGAACATTTACTAGTTTTCTGTTTTGCTTTAGCTCTTGGGAAACTCTGCCACTCCTTGGTGTGTTTTTGGTGCTGCTGGAGGTTTGTTTGAGCAGCACAGCAGAGTGTGGGGAGCAGGGGGTGTCTCTCCTGCCCAGTGTGATGTGCTCCAGTGCAGAGATACTCTGCCTCCATCACTGCAGGGCTCATTTACACAGGAGCTGTGCTAGATAAACATGATTGCTTTACAGCTATAGGCAATTGATTTTTGCCTTGGAGAGAGGAGAAACCACACAGAAAGCTATTGTAAAAAGCACATGTTCCTGTCTCCCCTTCATAAACTTATTTTTTTTTAATAAAGCACCTAGCACAACTAGGTGCTGGTAATGATTATAGCTCCTGGTAGCAGTGGTAATACTCAGGTTCGTGTGACATAATCTGTTTCTATGTATTTAAACATCAATTCTGTTGGTAGAAAAATAGGTTGTTTCACTGGCTGAGGTTTTGCTGAGTTTACTTGGCATGTCTAAAGTGGACAGAAAAGAAATGTCTCTTCATAGCACATCTCACTTTTCAATTTCACCCCATTTCCAGATGCTCCTGTGAGCTCCGTGGCTCTCCGGCAGTCTGGGGATTATGTCATCACCCTAGGAACCAGGTTTGCTGCTTTGAAATGGAAAGAGGAGCTGGTAACCACCATTACTCAAGTGGACAAGGATAAAGCAAATAACCGATTCAATGATGGGAAGGTGGATCCTGCTGGGAGGTATTTCGCTGGTATGCTGCAGTCTCTTTCTTCTCTCTGGTGCTTGCTGGGTTTTGGTGATAAGATGCAATGATTAGTTGTAGATGCAGCAAGTTTTCCTTCATAGTTTAATGGTGGGGATTTTTTTTTGTTGTCTTCAAACGGAGTTTAAACCCGTTTACAAATCTGTTTATATCACCTGGGTACTATCTAATCTGGACTATTTCATTAAAAAGAGGCCGACTACTCAGAGCCTGCCTGAGTTTAAGATACCGGGTTTGCCTCTTCCCTGTCAGCTGCTTGTTTTGAATACTGGAAGGGTGCCAATAGAAAATACTTTTTCAGTGAGAAATTTATTATGTTGTGTGGTTTGTTCTCCATTACTCAGAATATTATTTCTAAAATCTAAGGGAGTATTCATCCTGGAGATGAGAAAGCTCAGGGGATCCCACCTGTATGTATGACTGGGAGGGGAGTAAAAGATGGAGGCCAGGCTCTGCTCAGTCATGCCCACTGAAAGACCAGAAGGACACAAACTGAAACTCAGCCAATTCTGTATGAATGTAAGAAAACTCTTTTACTGAGGATGATCAAACAGTGGAACAGGTTGTCCAGAGAGAGTATGGAGTCTTCATCCATGGAGATCTTCAATACCCAACACTGGTGGGAGGAACCTGTGGTGTTTGACCCTGCTCTGTGAAGGGGGTGATCCTGGGTGATGTTCAGAGGTGCTCTCCAGCCTCAGCTGTGATCCTGTCCTCCTGTTTTTTAAAACACCATTCTGTGCTTCTGCTGTGTCATTCAGTGCTGAGACCTACCTTAATCTGCATTTACCCAGCCTCTCAAGAGCTGGTCTCAGCTGCCAACTTCAACCTGCAAAAATGAGATTTGCTTTAAAAGAGGCTTTAATGTAAGACTCATTTTGAGGGAGGAGGTAATTTTTTTCCACTCTCTCAGCTCTACAAGACATTAAGATTTATTGTAAGTCAAATGCCGACCACACCTGTCTTAATATATGAATGACTGAATAAAACATTTTTCAGGAATCATGCTGCACACCATTTCTGCCACAGAAATGTCCAACAAAAGAACAAAGGCTGTGTTTTGCCACCTTCTGCTAAAAGCAAGCACTTTGGAAGTCCACCTTTTCCTTTTACTTTTAACTCAGTTTCTTCCTCAAATTTCAGAAGCCCCCTGCACAGCTCCATTCTACTTTGGCAGTGTGATCACCATCATAGTGAGAGGCTGCCCCTGAACCTGGAGGAGAATCCATTTGCTCTGAACCTGCTTTCTCCCTTTTGTCTCTGCACAGGTACAATGGCAGAGGAGATCCGTCCTGCTGTGCTGGAGAGACACCAGGGCTCTCTGTACACGCTCTTCCCTGACCTCTCAGTGGTGAAGCACTTTGACCAGGTGGACATTTCTAATGGGCTGGACTGGTCACTGGATCACAGAACCTTCTTTTACATTGACAGCTTGTCCTACTCGGTGGATGCTTTTGATTATGACCTACAAACTGGAAAAATTGGTATGAATGGCTGTGTTCTAAAATTATTGTTTGTACCTAAAGATTGTGAAGTTTGTTTCCGCTCTGGTTGTTACACAGAGATGATCAGAGCTTTGGGAGCACTTACCCAGAAACTTCTTTTGAGCAGAAAGACAGAAGCCATGTTAACATCTGTCTGCGTAGGCTCCTGGCTCAAACCAGTCAGGGTCGTCTGGTAATACTATAAAGTATTTAAATTGCGTGGTAGTTTGAGTAGTAACCTGTACCACTGTTAACAAGGCGTATCTGATCTTCCAGTAAAAAGGACAAAGTGTATCTCATCCGTCTCTTCCCATGGCTGCATGTTTCTTGTTACTGGCAGCACAGGCAAAGTGACAGCAAGCTTGTAGTCATGTGCAAAACCTCTGCCAGTTTCCCTGGATATCTTTTTGCTCTTCACCCTGTTTCGTGTTTTAAAATACAAGCTACTAAATGTAGATTCTGCAGAAAGAAAAAGGCAACAACGGTAGCAGTAACTCAAAGCTTCCTTTATTAATTTAAAACAACACAACGCCTTAAGGGCTTCTACAAGCTCAGGCAAAAGAAAAATTCCGGTGACTTCGACTAGTAATTTGCTTTTGAGTACATGGGCTGCAGTATTTTGCTTTAAAAGAACCCATCCAATTTGATGTTTAGTTTTAAACCTCTGAATTTAAAGTAATTTTGGATGTAGCACCTTGTCCTAATGTCTCTCTGCTATGGCTTACAAATGACTTTTTCCTTGGGAAATTAAGTGCTTCTCTCTCTCACTCCCTCTTGCTTGCTCTTTCTGTGGGCAGTCTGACAATCCCCAGGAGCAAAAAGGAAACTCATTAAAAATATTGCTGCATATGAGAAACATTGAAGCTGTCAGAGCATAAAATAAACAATATTGGAAAGTTTGGTTTAATTTTCTTTCATAACAGTGGATAAAAGTATAGATAGAGTTGTTTGTTTTTAGGTGGATAGTGTGCCTTTGAAATCGATGCTTCTCCTAACTCTGTGTTTGTGTAAGCTCTCAGTTTATAGATCTGAAGGTCAGTTTTGTGTTGGAACAGTGATTATTGGCACATTCCAGCAAACGGTTTGAAAAGTCTCCAGCTGGAGCAACTCATACTTGAAATGATTCAAACTGCTTTTAGAACAAGTAATTAATTTTATGAATATATCTAACATTAATTTATTCAGTTACTCATTTAATATTGTAAGTAGGGAACATGAGCGGTGCAGTAGAAATGAATGCCAGAAAGAAGGATTATACTTTCAATGGATAGAAACTGATCCACAGGCTTTCATGCTGAGAAACAACTGTCTTGGGAAACAAACAAGGCAGCAGACACAATCTATTTCTTTCATGGGAAAAAAACTCAGGGCCTCAGCATAGTTTTTGAAAATAATAGTACAAATCACTCTGCTGGGCTGTGACTGATAAAAATTTTAACAACTGTCTCACTCAGTTCTGTGGTTTTTCTACCCTGCAGGCAACCGTAGGAGTATATACAAACTGGAAAAAGAGGAGAGCATTCCTGATGGGATGTGCATTGACACAGAAGGCAAACTCTGGGTGGCTTGCTATGATGGTGGGAGAGTGATTCGCCTTGACCCTGAGACAGGTAAGTCCTTGCAAGAGATGGACAGGAGTTTTGTGTAAAACAAAACAAAAAAAGAAATGAAAACAAAGAGTGAGAGGTGGTGGGGTTTTTTTTGCCTCACAGAAATGGTATATCTGCTCTTTTTAAAAAACTCTGCTTTTTTGTTTTTATTAATTGTTATTTCAAACAATTTTATGTCCCTGCTCTCAAAAATTACCTTTGTAAATAAGTCTCCTTTGTTCCCAGCATCTGTCATGCTGTTGTGAAAAGATAAAGTCGCTAAGAAGTCTACTTGTGAATTGTTTGAGTTAGCATCCTCTTGCATCCTCCAAAATTAAGACCAGTGTTTATCTCATTGATACATGGGAAAGATGACTTAAACCATTTTTGAGTCCTGTTTCTTAATTTAGTGTATCATTTTGGGCAGCCTACTGGATTTTGTTACAAGTCCCACAGGACACTGATGCCAGCAACATCTTTTTTTTTGTTGGAAGTTATTTGCACGATCGATTTTGCAATGAAATAATTAAAAAATGTTTAATGAATTCCACAGCATTTTATCATTCCCACAGTAATGTCTTGGGTGTGCCCATTGTCTGAGTCTGTTGTTCATTGCTGCTCTCATTTGGACTCTAGTGATGTGCCAGGGATGATTTACTCTGGGTAGAAAACACATGTAAATCACTCAAGGGAAATTGAACCACACTGGCTGCAAGGGCCCGTTGGGTGAGAATGGGAGCGTGATTTTGTCAGATCCCAGACAGCATTAAGTTTGCATCATGAAGCAGAAGAGCAACTGCACAGGGATACATCTGGATCCTCGTAGAAGCCTTGGGGTTTTGTGGGAGTGTGGATTCAGGGATGCCAGTGCCTTGTTTGCAGCACACAGCAGACCCTGGCACACATGCACCAGCCTTGCTTCTGACTCTGCTGGAAATCTTTACTTGAGGCTCAGGCTGTGCTTTCCCCCCACCTTTTGATCTGTACCCATCCAAAGTCTTGCCAACCTTTTGGACTTCTGCAGAGTCTGCACCCCAGCCCGAAGAGAAGGAAGCTGCAGTGCTGGCTTTATTTCTGGACCCACATCCTCTCACTCTGGTGGGCAGAACACTGCTTGGTGACATCCACCAGCCTCTAAATACCCTCATGAGATAGTAGATTAAATAATTTTTCCTCTCTGGTTCACTATTTCTGCCTTTCTCCTGCCTGGCCTTTTTTTTTCTCCCTGACCTTTTTTTTCCTTACTTTTTTCACTTATTTTCCTTTTCCTTCTCCCTTTTGGAGGTGTTTTCATATGGGAAAGCCAGAAGGAATAGTGTCTATAAGCAGATGCATAGAGATAGTAAGAGTATTGATGGCAGAGTACACATCCCTGATGCACTCCTGGTCTTTAACTATGCTCACAGATGGATGAGGTATTGATGTGTTGGTAGTGTATTTCTCTTCCATGAACCTGTTCTTCCCCCTCACCCATGTAATAGCACCTGCAGGAAGCAGTGTTACGAAGTTTCACAGGGTAAGTGTCCATGTCAAAAAGAGCCACCTTTTTTTTTGTGAATATCTCATGCTTACCTGCCCTCTCATGCTATAATTTTAAAGTAATACCTAAAATCTGAAATTTGCTGCATTCTGAATGACTTGTAATTATTTAGGGAGATAACCCAGACGGGTTTGAAGAGAATCTGTGAAAGCCTCTTTTAATGAACAATAGCCATTAAGTGTGGCTTGAATGGCTGTCAGCCAGTTGCAGATACATCCACTGATAAAGAGCTCATCTAAAGCACGTGAGGGATTTTCAGGTTTCAATGATTACAAAGCCTGGACTTTGTTTCTAGGGCAATGGGATGAGGAAACTTGTTTATTTGGCATTTTTCCTAAGTCAAGGTTTTGAGGTCCTGGGTGAAGCAGCTTTTTGGGTCAAGGCTTCTTTAGCAGAGATAGCTGCTGCCTTTAGATTGAGGATGTGCTACAGGGAAAGGCTGATGGCTGATGCCATGGAGTTTGCAAAGGACTCAAGGGATGTCTAACTTACATGTTACCAAGTCTTGTCATAGCTTCTGGTCATTTAGTTTCCTGCTAGTTTTATTCTTTAAATTGGAATCTAGGCTGGAAAAGACCTCCAAAGTCATCGAGTCAAACCATTAACCAGCACTGCCAAGTCCACCCCTAAACCATGTCTTTAAATGCCATATCTACATGGTTTTTAAGTACTTTCAGGGATGATGATTCCACCACCTCCCTGGACAGCCTGTTCCAATGCTTGACAACCCTTCAGTGAATAAATTTTTCCTAATGTCCAATCTAAACCACAATTAATGATTTTTAATATCCTTTGACTTTTATAGCATCAAAAAGATTTGCTACATTTGTCTCTTCTATAGAGACCAAGCAGTAATTACCAAGAGTAATACTTCAGATAGATTGTAGAGCATCCAGGTGCAGATTTTCTTGAAACTCCAGGGAGACACCTCAGAGCTTTGTAAGTTATATCTTCCAGACTGTTATCCACTGGGAGCAGTCTACAACTGCAACCAGGGTCTATCTTCTTGTTTTTGGGGCTCATGCCTCTTTTCCTACAGTCTATGTTTTATCCTTTTGAATGCCCTTCCCACTCACTTTCTCCCAGACTTGGTGTCAGTCAATTTCTAGGGTTCCCAACATCAAAGTTACTTTCCTGCTATTTCAACATGTCACTAAAGTTAGTTGCTGTAAGGGGACCAAGCCCTTTACACATGCAGTTGGGAGGACAGAGAGGTAACACATTTTGTAAGGAAATTCATGTGCTTTAGCATATTTCTAGAAAGAGAAATTCACTTGTAGGTCCACAAAATAATGAGAATAGGCTGTTATTGTCCAGGATTAGCAGAAGTTTTGGAAAAATCTGCTGCAAGATGTCTCAACAGCCTTCTGGTTAGGGCTAGAGGGAATCTGTTCACTACCATCATTAAGACCGTAGGTATTTGTTGGCATAAAAGAAGTCTAGTATTATTTATGGTAGGGCTAGTTTTTTATAAGCATCAGACATGTCCCATGATCCCTGTTTTATGCAAGCTTGATTTGAAAGACTATTGAAATTTCAGGAAAAGCTTCTAGGAATTAATCTTCCTTAACCGCAGGCAGTAGAGGTGTAGCAGGACGTACGCCTCCGTAATGCTGCATGAGGTCTGCTCACTCCAGGCTGCCTTTGTAGTTAAAAGTAGAAAAGTCAGCAGGTCTAGGGTGTGATTCATGTGACCTGTTTGAGAGAGGAATTCTATCCCATTTCCATTGACTCCATGGATAGCCTAGATGATGAGCTCAGATACGTGTTTGTGCCGTGGATGTTAGCATTTAATTAGAGGACAAGCTGGGATTGAAGTGGGATTTGTTGATGATACCTGAAACTGAAACTTGTCAAATGATACATCATCAACAGGATTCACAGAAGTCTGGTTTCTCCCTGTTATGGTGCTCATCAGTCAGGATGGGACCTCCCCCAGCCCTGGTTCTCACTTTTGCAGAACACCTGGCTCCACAACAGTAATTTGTGATCATTTGTTTAAATTTCTTGTTCTAAGTAGACAAACAGGAAACATCATGCATGTTTTCCTCCAGGAAAAAGACTCCAGACTGTGAAACTTCCCGTAGACAAAACAACTTCCTGCTGTTTTGGAGGAAATGATTATTCAGAAATGTATGTGACTTCTGCCAGTGATGGGATGGATAAAGAGTGGCTTTCACGGCAACCACAGGCTGGTGGGGTTTTCAAGGTGAATGATACCTTCTCCTTTCATTTTAGAAGGCCATTTTTTCACTCCTGATTTTTTCAGGTAACAAAACTCCAGTTGGCAGTGGTGGGAAGCTGGAGAAAGACAGTTATTAGAACATTGGTCATATATGTTAAGCTGTTGTTTGTATTTTTTGTTCCTGTTGCAGAAAGTTAAATGCATTTAGAGATTTGAAGATACTTTGGGGTTTAAACTTTGTACCAATGCTGACAGTACACTGTTTGCATTTTCTATTTATGGAAAAGATGGGTAAATACTTACATGTCTTAATCAGTGGCAGATAAAAGCATCTGCTTTTATTTACTTTCTAGTTAATTATCACGAAGTTATCTCTTTAAAAAATTATTCCACTGGGATTTGTTTTAAAGCCCTGCTCTTTGTGTGCGCATGCCGAAGGTTACATTGTGAACTGCAGAATTAAGGCTTAGCAGTATCTAAGAGAAGAGGCTTTTGGGGAATGGACTCAGGCCTGTGATTACTGAGCTTTAGAGAAAGAGCATGCATTGAAATTCCAGACTGTGATGAGCTGATGTGTGCAAAATATAGTAGGATGTCAAGTTAGAGGACACAGTCCTCTTCTAAATTAAAGCATGTCTAGTTGTGTAAGGAGACCAAGTGTCTCATAATGGTGAATTTTCACTCTAATTTTTTTTTCTCTGTGTTTTAACAGATAACAGGACTGGGCGTGAAAGGAGTTCCACCATATCCATTTGCAGGTTAAATACACTCTTCAGAATGGATTTAGAGAGAGCTGACATAAGCAAGACAAGTCTGATGGTCTTATTCTGGTGTTCAGCATCTTTTGTTTTGAAACCATAAGACCATTATAATATTTCATCAGGAAAGGATGAAAAAACTACTGAAATACATGGAATATTTTAAAACAGATCTTTTTTCTCCCTTTAAATTTACTTGAAATATATGATGGTACTTTTTCTGTTGTGATAGAAAGATTCTCATCCTAATAAGCTATTGTTATAATTATATTTTATGATTAAATAATATTTTAATATCTTTTTATTGAGTATTCTTCTGTCTCATTTGCGACTTATATTGTTTTATTGATTAAACTACTTGTACTGTCTCTTTTACATATTTTCAAAGTTCCTCTTAAGATGCCTTTTGGTGATCTTACCACTGTTTTAACTGTAACTTTGTCCTATGATGTTCTCAACAACTGAAACATTAATACCTCTCAGTGTGTATCTGCAGCTTCCTTCTAACAGGCCTTAGCTGTGGCTGTGCTTAAATTAACTTTGACTGGAACTGGTCACCCTCTCTCCCCAGTGCCTGTTACCATGTTGCTCATTTTGTTAAGTACAAAACCAAAATTTTGGAGTCTAGAACCATATCCTTTTCTATCCTTTGAAGATCTTGGCCTGTTCTGGGGACATCCACAATGACAGGAAAACATTGGGCATTCTTGGCTGTTTGTGCATAAAGCACAACCTGCACATATCTCCTCCAGAACCAACCTCCCCCAGAGTACAGAGCAGGCCCACTTGCCCAAAAAGCCACTGCTTTACAAATGTGGAGGAAAGGGAAGATATATTGCGATTTCTTCACACCACCTGTTGTAAATGAAAACTTAGCCACTGGATTGCGTTTTTGCTTTTAACTTCAGGCCTGTATGTGCTGCAACAACGGTAATGCATCTTAGCTGGATTTTAAACTGCAGATTTTTGTTGTTGGAATGCTACACGTTCCCATGTTAGTGCTCTTCCACCTTCAGGTGGAATAGCTGTGTGTCCCCACCCTGCTTTGTCAGGGTAACCCACCAAGTGACTGCCAAGCAAGCTTGTGGCAGTGTGTTTTCTCTCCAGGTGCCTCCAAGAGTCGGCACATGATGGTTTGCCATTTCTGCAGGCTCACTGGAGTTAGTTTCTGATGGATCATCTTGTGTCGGCTGTGCCCTCGAGTGTGCAGTGGGTGACTCAGCTGCCCACCAAGGCCTCCGTGCTGCTTTGATCCTTGGGTTCAGAGATTAAATTGTGCACATTACTGTTTCCCCTCTTTAAATCATGCAGTCATCTGTCTTGGCAGCTGGAAAGAAAAGGAGATTTAAGCAGCCCCACTTCAGTGTGGATGAGCATGAGGCAGTGAAGGAAGCTGGGCATTGTTCTTTGCAGTGTCCACATCCTTCATTTACTTTGTGCTATAAGGCAATCTAAAGGCACAATCTAAAGTCTGTTCAAGGCACAGTATTGAGTAAGCTTGAGTTGAGGGAGATAGTGTATGTGGTAAGTTTAGGGCTCTGATCTCACTAAAGTCACAAACCTGGTGATACCTGCAGCTCAGGAACCGTGCTGTTGGGCTGCTGTGGTTGATCACAGATCAACCAGAGATGCAGCAGAAAATAAGTGGGCATAAACACAGATAAGCTCTCTCTGCCATCGCTCTTGAGGTTTTGTACCTGTGCACACCCTCACACCACCGCACTGGCAGTGAGGTGATTGCCCAGCACAACACAAAAAAACCAAGCCAATCTTTTTTATGTTGTTGCTGCATTAGAAAAGTAAGAGCAATAGCTTGTACAGGCATGAAAAATTGGGTCAAAGATTAGTTTATCAGAGCTGGCCGGGAGGCACCCATGAGACACAGGGAGGAGGCCATGGCTGCTCTTCCTCCATGCCGTGCATGGGTGGCACTGGGCAAATGTCTGAATAACATGTTTCTTTGTGGTTGTGAGCGTGAGAGCAGAGGCAGGTAAAATAAGCTGCTGCAGACATTTTACAAATGAATGCCACCTCCCCCTTCTGTAAAAGCACCTGCTCGACTTTGCTACTCAGGTTTCGTGGGCTTCACATGAGCAGGAAGAGCCAACTCTGCCAGGAGAGTTGCATTTTTAATGCTGCCGAAGTGCCCTGGGAGCGCGTCTCGGCGCAGCCTCCAGTGCAGAGGCTGTAGCTGCTTCCCGCACCCCAGCCCTGAGGAGCCCAAACTGGCACTGCCAGCGTATTTTGACTTGAGTCCCATGACAGAGCACTGGATCTGGCAAACTGGAGCTGAGCCTTTGCCTGTTCCCTCAATTAGGAAGGCTTCCTGACTTTTGTTTAATCCCTCGCTTATTAATGGCGCTCACCTCTTTGATCAAAGATCAGCACTGATTTCAATTAGGGTTGAGCAAGAGCCCAGTGACAGGAAAGGCTGTATCAGGACGAGCAGCTGCTGTGCCCTGAAGGGTTTCTTCACCCTCATGACCAAAATCTATAGTCATAGGTGAAGCGTAGTTGTTCCCAACCAAGCTGGAGAAAGCTCCTGTAATCCTTTGCTGGCAAAATAGTTCTGCTGAAATAAAAGCAGGCGGCACTGCCTGCCTGGGGAGCTCCAGTTGTTCCCATCTTGAGCACAAGGGAGGGACCAGGCACTTCCTACAAAAGGGTGAAGCCACGAAAAGATAAGCTTTGGCTTCACTTTTGGACAACACTGTTGAGTGGGGTATCGCTGGGGTGAGTAGCGACACCTGTATCTGCCCGGGGTTTTGAATAGCTGTGTCTTTGTTAACTCTAATCCTGCCTGTTATAAGGAGGGCTCTCCCTCCAAGAGGGAGACACCTGCAGAGGTGCATAAAAACTTTAAGAGGTCGGGACAACCAAATAACAAGCGAAGTTGAGTTTTTAGAGCAATGAATGATGGGATGGACCCTCAAGGTGAGTAAGTAATACAAGTATATTCTGGAGAGTTGTGGGGAAAAAAAGGGAAGTGATGGATTTACAAAATATTTGCAAAGGCACAAGAACAAATTCCGAGCTATTGTCTGAGCACATGCCTGTGGGAACAGAAGTACAATTATTTAAGTACCACATTATGTGGTGCGATAATGCCGTGAATACTCTCCTGACTCTATGTTGATAAAAACCAGGGACTATAAAAAGAAATGGTAAGAGTTGCATCAGAGGACACCAAAGCAGTGGGAGAGAGGAAGCCACAACAGGAGTCAAGTGGTTGGGTGTCAGCCAGAGGTACAGGAGTGCATGGCTGCCTTTGGCCAACTTCACTAGAAACTTCTGCTTTGCAACCCAGCAATATTAGAAAGCAACAAAGTGCATGGAAGGGCCAGGCTCTTTATGTTGTGGAAACAATTAAAAGAATAGCTGGCTGGCTAGCAAATACATGCACCTGCTACTGCAGAGTTGCACCACTCATCAACAGCAGCCACAAAATCTTTGAGATGTGTCTTTTCCTAAAGTGACCGACTTCTGGAAAGGCGCCCATGGGAGATGTTGAGATGGCAGAGTGGGAGGCATGGTATTTGTGTTGGTAGCCTAGAAGTGGTCAGGTTAGGAATAAGAGATAGTGCAAAATGTGGCAGGGGCACCCCCAGGGCATTTCCAGCCACATGAATAAATTAGACAGATGTGTTCTGGTATAATTTTCCCAGCTGCTGTCCTTTCTGTGCCACCAATGGTCCAGCATCTGAGCTGCTCACCCAGAAAGCTACATGTTTGGTGTTTTCAAGTTGCAGCAAGGTGAATTCATTGTCCCTCTGCCTGACTTGGTATTACTTTGCTGCAGCCTGTGATGGGGAAGTTAATCAAGTCACCAGAAATGAGTAACTGTGTGGAAAATGTGGTTTTCTCCTCCAAAATCCATTTAGAGAAAATGCTTTGGGAAATACTTTGCAGAAAACAAGATAACATATTTTTCAGTCTTTTTTTTCCAGCTGAAAATTAATTTTCAGTGAAAATTATCATAAGCCAGAATTTTCCTTTTGAATATGTCTTCTAGCAGAAAATGCTGTGGAAAAAAAATGCATATTGTTCTACTTGAACCTCCCTTCGAAGTTATAATCTAGGTTATAAAAAAGAAAACACAGAGTAACACGATAATTTTTCTGAGAGCAAACAGAGGCTGAGAGTTTGTGTTGAGATGAGATGGAGCTATTGGAGGCCAAGGAAATCTCAGAAGGGTCCTCAAGGCACTTGGAATCATCTTGCCTGTAATACAGTGATTTTGGAAGGAGCTTGTCTTGGAAATATTACTGGCTTTTTCCCTAGAAATGTTTGAATTTGTCTCTGTCTTAGGGCTGTAATTTTTTAATCTCTGAATGTGGATTGATGGTGACTATGGTAGGATAATACGTCTATCTTGTCTACTTGCTTATCAGGGAAACATGTTCATCCTGTGAATCATTTGAACATCAAATTAAAAAGTTAATTCATGTCTTACATGAGTAAAGAAATGCATTGTTCCTGCATGCTGGACTGGGGCCCATTCCTCCCAAGTGGCTTCTGCCCTCATTGAGTGTGGTCCTGTCACCAAAACTCTGGTGGTTGCCCTGGCTCACTGCCCAGCTTGGACTCTGTCCCCATGGCAAGCCTGCCCTGTCCCCACCATGCTGGCCCTGCCATCACCTATCTCTGCTGAGCAGGGCTGGGTGGTAGAAGGCACTTGGCATCTTCCACCTTTGCCTCCCACAGACAAAAAAAGAAGGCAAAGAAGGAAGAAAATAAAAGCCAGGCAAGACATTCGTCATCCTGCAGCATCCGTGGCAACTGCTGAGACTTTCTGGTAAAAGTCCTTCCCAGTGTGTGCTGCAGGTAGCAGCCTGGAGCTCTTTGCCAAAGTGGGGTCAGGCTTTGCATCCTCGAGGTGAGGAGCCATGTGACTTCACTCACAAGAAGGCTGTGGCACAGCTGGGAGTAGGAGCCAAATCTTAAAGATGATAATAAGCTTTAATCACAACAATATTTTTTTCCTTATCAGAGTACTACAAAACCCTCCCTCGCATCTTTCATTAACCTTCCCTTTTCAACACCCTAAATTTTGGAAGACTGGGATATCCCTTGGGGCGACTGAATGGTGCAACGCCTCAGTTTCCCTCTCGCACTCTCCTGACATGAGAAAAATACTGAGCAAGGATTTTTCTCTATCACATGTCCTGCTGCTGGCACTGCAAACCAGACCATTCAGAAAGGCTTTGGTCCCTGCCTCATCATTCATGTGACTGCTGACTGAATACAAAATGTAAAAGGTTACCTGCTCCATGCAGATAACATCAACTGGTGCACATTTTTAACCGTCGCTGGAAACAGCAGCCAGTTTCATTGGACCAGTGCTGGAAAAGAGTCACCAACCCAGGTCTTGCAATATTTTCCTCAGCAGGTGCGTTGATGTGATGAACTGCAGAGTTTTGCTTAGGTGTCCTCCAGCTTGGTAAAAATATTCAGCTGTTTGACTGAGGGGAAAAGGGTTCTTAAAATTCTTTGGTTTATGCAGATGGTTGCTTAACTTTATATTAAAAGTTTTAGCTGTCTGCCTGCTTATTTGAACGTTCAGTTTGACATTTAAAATGAAATTATGTGTGTTTGCAAGGGAGGGAGACAGCAAAAAACTTTTAAGGCTAGTCATTGATTTGTATTTTACCTGTGTCTTTTTGGGGGTACTGAAATGACCAACTTTTGTCCAGATGATTTGAAAAGGAATGTAGACAGAGGTCTAGAAAGGCTATTTTCAAATAGCTACCAGAAAAAGGGTTTCGTTTCTGGAGCAGACAGGATGTTTTTACATTAGTTTTTTGTTCCTAATGGGAAAATTTTCTTATGGTCTCCAAATTCTGGTAACTTTTACCAGTTAAACAGTTTAACTTGGAAAATGTTTCAGTGACACCTGTCTGTCCCTTAGTCTCCATAAGGGGTTTGGGCATGAGTCCAGGAGGCTACAAAGCCAACAAAATTTTGGAAAGAGGATATAGGCAGGGTGAATGTGATGATTTTTTTCTGCAGGGATTTTGCTTTGGGAGAACACAGAAGTATATGGTGGTTTTTGCTTGGAATTTCTCATCCTTTCTTGCATGCTCATCTCTAATGGGTCAGTGCTGTACCAAGCAGAGTGAGAGGTGCCACGGATAAAGCTGCCAGGTGGCAGGATACCTGGGAACTGATTATACTGGGATATTTTGAACCAGGTTTTTGGGTGTCATTTCCTCGTTTTTCCCTCTGAGATGCTGTATTTGGTGAAATGTTACTGCTGTCTAGTTCCATGGGCTGTCAGCAGGGAGGGCACGGCAGGAACTGAGCAGAGCACTGAGCAGAGAGGGGACATGAATTGGACAGGACCAGGGCTGAGTCCCTCACAGCCTGGGGACTCTTTTGGAGGGCAATGCTGCCACTTAGGGTTGGATGGTCCTTCCGGTTAAAAGCTTCCATTTTTGTCGGCTTGTAAAAATTAGTGAAACCTCAGCTAGCAAGGCACAGACCTTCCCTTCTAATTGCCCTCTTCTTAAAAACAGGGAGGGGTGATGATTTGAGCCACAATATGCGCCAGTATGGAAACCTCCACAGCTGGAGTGACACACAGGAGTTATTTCTTTGGCAGAGGGAATGGATGTTGTGGCTGAATGTGCAGTCAGGGAAGGCAGATGTGCACTGAGGGTCCGTGGGACAGGGCAGGTCTCTGCAGCATCGCTGGGGGAGCAGGAGAGGGGCAAGCAGGCAGCTGGTGCAGGCAGGATGGTTTCTCCCCGCCTATGCCTTGTGAAACATAGCACTGGCAATAGTGTGATTGTGTACTCCTCATGTGGCATGTGGGGTGGGTCTGTGAATCAGTATTTCACCATGGCTTATCTGCCAGGCCCCTGTTTTGGTGTTGCAGAAGTTGGACAAGGGGGATGTAAATGAAACAGGAACTGGTGGGAAAAGAAAGGTTTAATAAGGCTTGCTTGGGTCAATGAAACAACTGACAAGACTAATACACACTGGCTGCTGCAGATCTGGAGGCTTTCTGCCTCTTCAGGAGCCGCACTGCTGCTGGGCTGCTGCCGAACTCTTGTTTTCCCACAGGGCTGAGAACAGCTCTGTGCTTTCCAGACCATGGTACAATAAAGTCAGCATTGTGTCTTCAAGCCTCGGGTCCCACATATGGCAGCCACATGACACAAAGCTTTAACCCACAAGAAACTCACTCCTCCAGCTCAAGCATTGTTTAACAGGTTTCTGGAGGTTAAAACTTGGCATCTTGCTGTGTATTCTCATTTATGCTTTAGATGCTATTTGCCTGCATGGAACAGCTTGTTGCCCAGCCTCTTGTGGCCAGTGTTTTTTGGAAGAGAGAAGGATATATTTGATAGATGCATTGTTTGAAATTTATCTTGGTGATGCGACTCATTGCAGGAAAGATCCAGTGTCCCTCAGCCCTGGCATTTCCACTCACAGTGATTGACTGGCTCTTCCCACGTGTTTTGAAGAGCATTAATGCTAATTAATTATCTGTAAACCTTATCACCAGCTCACCTACTAGGAAACAATACCCACTTGAAGACAGTAATCCCTAGGATTGATATTATGTCAGGGATTGGCTGCCTCCCAAGAATTATCTCCCAATCTGTGGAAAAAATGTGCTGAGGCCAGTGGGTGCAGCAGTGGAGGCGGCTCCATTAGGGGTGACAGAGGCAGTGAGTGGGCCTCTTTCTTTTGTAAGAGCTGAATGGTGGAGGTTATTGCTCACATCCCTACCCATAGCAAGGTCAGGGCAGGCCCAGGATCCAAGCCTGGGAGGCCATCAGTGGGTACTGGACACAAACCTCATGGATTGTGCACCCTGTGTGGGTGTCAGTCAGCTGTGGCTGATTGACTGATGTTCCTGCGAGCATCCTGCTGCAACGGGGACAGGATAGCCAGGGCATGAACAACTTCTGGTAGGAGCAGGCATATGGAATGGGAACTTCACTGGTGGCTTTGGCCCCCCAAGCAGCATTTGGGGTAATTGCACCCCACAGCCTAGCAGTGGTCAAAATTTGGAGCGTGCAGCAGGGGTTGAAGATGAAGTTGGGGCAGTGAGGGCTGATGAAGAGGAAATGCTTAGAGGGAAAACAAAGCAGTAGAATTTCAAAGGCAGGAGCCTTCCTCAGTATTTGCATATTCTCACTGACTTGATGTGGGAACAGGCATTTGTTGTGCAGTGGCCTCTGTGGTAGAGTCGTTGCTGTGGGTGTGTAAATGTCTTCTTATGGAGGCAGTCAGTGCACCGGTGTTAATAGGGCAGAGCCTTGTTTCTCCACAAAAAGATTTCTGATTCATTGGTGCTGCTGCCTTCTGATCCCTCCTTGTGGTCTGGGGGACCCTTGGGATCATGGATCCCCAGACAGCAGCTTGGTTACAGCTCAGGGCCATAGCCCCAGCACTCTTGTGCCTGGAGGCAGGTGCCTCATCAGCAGCTGTGGTTTAGGAAAGTTTTGGTAAGGAGCTTTGGCACCTCAAGCTCAGTTTCAGCCATGAGGCCATGGAAATGTCATAAGAACCTCCTAAATTACTTTGTCATGTGGAATCTGGAGTGCTTTGCTATTTACAATCTCTGCTTTTAAACAATGTACGTGTGAAAAAATCCATATGAGAGCTTTTAATTATTAACTTCCCCTCAGACCATGTCTTCCTCCATCAAAATCGAGTCTGTTGTGAAGGAGAAGAACCGGATGGGAGAGTGCCCAGTCTGGGAAGAAAGGGAGAATGCACTTGTCTATGTAGACATCAACTCACAGAAAGTTTGCCGCTGGAGCCCAGTCACCAATGAGGTGCAGAGTGTGTCTGTGGGTAAGAGTCTGTGCTCACTGCTTCATCCTGGGAGTCTTCTCTGTCTGCCCCATCCACCCCTCCTGTTAGGAGTCCTGCAGGCTGGTGGTCTCTTACTTTTCCATGGGATCACACACCCTATCTTCCCACGATGTGTTGCTGAGCACACATTGGGTGGCCTAAGCCAGCTGAGCAGAGAGAACCATCACATGTTGCCCCTGATAAGCCTAAACTGGAATTCATGTTTCATTTGGGACCTGCAGAGGAAAAGGTACAGTCCTAATGGCTGTGCCATCCTAGAAGGTGGAAAAATCCATAGAATATTGAGCCAGTGAGACGTCCTAACAATCCCAGGGGAGAAGGATCTTAGCATCAGCTCAGCCTTTCCCAGCCAGGGATGTCCCAGTGCAGCCCAGAAGCCCTCGGTGAGGGCTGAGTGATGGCCCCAGAGCTGCCATCACTACCCACCCAGAGCTACCCTTCACCTTCTGCTCTCTCACCCACAGACGCCCGTGTCGGCTCAGTGGCTCTGCGGCAGTGTGGGGGCTATGTCATCGCCCTGGGGACAAGGTTTGCCTTCCTGGACTGGGACACACAGGCAGTCACCACCATCCTCGAGCTCGAGCAGGATAAACCCAACAACAGGTTCAATGATGGGAAAGTGGATCCAAAGGGGAGGTTTTTTGCTGGTAAGTTCCTGGCAGAAATTTACCCTGGAGCAAAGGGAAACTAATTACAGTGTGCTTTATGTAAGGCATTTTATTCCCCGTCTTGTGAATGCTCTGCTTGGTTACTGCCCAGTGGAGGAGGAGAGGGGACTCCACATCTTCTGACCTAGATGAGGACAGATGCTGTTGACAAGGGCCATCTGACAGGAAGGCTCTCCTACTTGATGGATGGTGTTTTTAAAACAACTGCTTTCATGGAAAAGCCAGTGAAGGGCTCAAGTAGGTGGGATTTTTTTCTGGAGATGTAGAGGAGGATGCAGCTCCTAGAGCAGAACATGAGCTGTAGCTTGCACCCTTTATATGCAACTTCTCTTGGTTAGCCTGTGAAAAACAAGGATGTGGGGGGAAATCCTCAGCCTCCTGAAGGCAAGAAGGAGATTTAGGTTGCTTATTATGTAAAAGGTCTTCACCCACAGGGTGGTCAGGCACTGGAACAGGCTCCCCGGGGAAGAGGTCATGGCACCAAGCCTGAGAGAGTTCAAGAATTATTTAAAAAATGCTGTCAGGCAAATAGTGTGCACCTGTTTTTTAAGGTCACAGCCCATTTAAATCATGAAAGTAGCCTACAAAGAGCAACAACAAAACCAGCATATGATGCCTGCCTGCATCTTGACTTTAGCTGTGAGCAAAACCTTAATCCCCTGTCATGTCCTGGTGGTCCTTTGGGTCTTTGATGTCTATGATTTAAACCTCACTGCACTGCAGAAACATCCTTTCACTGACCAAGATCAGCTCTGTGGGAGGCAGCTGCCCCTGATCTGCTCCTTTTGTTCTTTCTCATCAATCTGACAGGACCTATTAGCCCCTTTCACCATAGGATTGTAGAATTGTAGAATCATAGAATGGTTTGGGTTGGAAGGGACCCTTAAGACGACCTAATTCCAACCTCCCTGCTGTGGGCAGAGACACCTTCCACTAGACCAGGTCACTTAAAGCTCCATCCAGCCTGGCCTTGAACACTTCCAAGCATGGGGGATCCACAACTTCTCTTGGCAACCTGTTCCTGTGCCACACCACCCTCACAGCAAAGAATTTCTTCCTAAAAATCTTTTCTTTTTAGGAAGAAAAGAGAAAAAAATTACAATCTTGTGATTTTCCCTAGGACCTCTTGGTAACACTTGGAGGAGGTTTTTTATCAAACATGAAGAACAAGCTTCTACTTTCTAACCAGTGCTCCCACTTCCATTTCAGGTACAATGGCTGAAGAGACAGCACCAGGGGTCCGAGCGAGGCGACAAGGAGCTCTCTACACCCTCTTTCCTGACCATTCAGTAATAAAACAGTTAGACCAGTTGGATATCTCCAATGGTCTGGATTGGTCCCTGGACCACAGGACCTTCTTTCACATCGACAGCCTGTCATATGCTGTCCATGCCTTCAGCTATGATGTGCACACTGGAAAGATTGGTAACACATGCTTTGAATTTGGTGCCACTGCTGTCTGCAGCAAGACCTTTATTTGACAGATTTCATATCATCTTGTTACAATTAGTCAGCTGGCTGCCTGTGATATTTCTCAGATTTAGTTACTCATCAGGTGTATTTGGTGAACAAACTTTGACAGTCTTTCAGCTTACTTTCATCGGGAGACGGTTCAGACCTGTTCAAGGAGTTGCAGGGGAGACTTTATATTGCAGAAGAGAAAGAGCTTTTAGTATGGTATTTATTCTTGAGTGCCATCTACTGGAATTACTTTGATTGTACTAGACCCATAAATACATGTGGAGAACATGCATATATGTATTTCACAGAAGGGTATTCATATGATCAAGCGGTCATTGAGATGGAGGTTTCCCAACCAAATTTCTGAAATTAAGATGTTTTCAAATTTAACTTAAAATCATTTTATGGATAAACATTTTCTGCAAGGGAGAAAGTTTAAGTCTAAGCAAAATGGATCTAACCTAATTTCAAAACTCATCGAAATATTTTCATGATGTATCAGCCTGATATACTCCACAGGGATTTAAATGGTTGAACTGCCTTTGTACTTTAAAGAGTGCAGATTTTGGGTTATCGCAGACGAAAATTGCACAAAGTAATTACATTCACTCAGATTTCATCTTGTTGAGAACATCTCTTTCTACAGATTTTAGGATGTAAGATTTCAAAAGAAGATATAATGCAACTTTTCCCCCTACACATATAAAAAAGTAATATGTTTGAGCTTCCTAGGCTTGGCTTTATGCTCACAGCTGTCTATTCTTGGGTAGTGTAATGACCAGAAGGTGCTGAGTGGGTCAGAGCAGGTGGTCCATGCCCCATGGGCCCTGCTCTGTGGACCAGACATGCTCACCAACACATCTGTGCTGCATCCTAGACCATGAGTAGTTTGGTCCAGGCTTAATCAAAACTGGTTGCTTGGTTGGGCATTAAAAAGTAGAGGTTTTGATCTTTAGCTAGGAGAGATTGCTTTTGATCTTTAGCTAGGAGAGATTGCTTATCACCAATATGTAAACCCAGGTAATTATTTATGTGACACATCCAGGCTGCCATGACCAATGAAAGTCCCGGAAAAGTTATTGCACTTGCAGCAGTTGTGTTAACAGGAGGTTAACAGGCAGGCAGTACATGGGTTAACAAGAGAGATGGGGGCATTTTGTTCTCTTCTCTTGCTAAAATAACAGGAACACTAATTCAGTGCAATCCCAGACTGAAGTGGCTGTGCTGGGGATTTGTTTCTGCCAGGCTGAATTAGGCTTTTAACACATCTGCAGAATGCAGGTGTGATGCACATTTTGCAGCATGTCTTTCTCACAGAAAATGAATATAGCTGTTTGCAAGAGCATGGAAGATATTAGACTGGGATCTGATACAGAATGGGTAGCAGCCCACATGACATCAGCTTTGTAACTCTTCCTGCAGCCTGCCCCAAGCTTTTGTACCACCTGGAAAAGGAGGAGCAAATGCCTGATGGGATGTGCATAGACACAGAAGGGAAGCTCTGGGTGGCCTGTATTGATGGTGGCAGAGTCATCCGCATAGACCCAGAGACAGGTAAGGCCTCCACCAGTTTGTGCCTACAAATGTGAGAGGAATGGCAGCAGGAGGAATGGTCTGAAGGTGAGACAAGGCAAAATCTATTGCTCATTTCTGCCCCATGGGTTGCCAATAGTTTTGCTGGCTGAGGCTCTGATCATGGGAAGAGCGCAGCTCCCTGTGCTGTCTCCCAGTGCCAGGTATCCCTGCTCCTGTTTCTGGCTGATGAACTGCACGCTCTTCTTAATAATACCACTATCCAAAAAACCCCACAAAATACTGCATATATAATTCTTCAGTGTTCAAATGTTTAACTGGAAAATACTTTAAGAAACAGCATCCATCCCAGGCCAGGTTTCTCTGCTCTTCCTGACCTCACACACAGTGCTGCTTCATTCTGAGAAAACGAAATGAAGCCTTGCAGATGTGGGGGAGAGCCTGAAAAGTAATTAGAGGTGAGGCAGATGAAATAATTTTATTTTCCCGCAAACTGTCCTTTAGGATATGGTCTCTGTCTGAAGAGGAGGTGCCTTCTCAGTAAATGTCACATCTGTGCCATGTGCACTAATAGTACATTCAAAATTACATGCTTCCTAAAAAATGAACATTAGAAAACAATTGCACATTTTTCCCAGGAAAAAGAATCCAAACTGTGAGGCTGCCTACTCCAAGGATCACCTCTTGCTGCTTTGGTGGAAAAGACTACTCAGAAATGTACGTGACTTCTGCATACGATGGGCTGGACGAGGCCACCTTAGCCAAGGAACCTCATGCGGGAGAGATTTTCAAGGTGAGCAGATTTTATTTTTTCTTTCTCTACATTAAACCTGTCAAGCCTCATGTTCTGAGAGTGAGGTGGCCCTGGCTGCCCTTGCTCATCCCACTCACCTCATGAGCTGCTCCAGGTGCACTGCTTGTCCCCCAGCCAGGCCCAGCTGCTTTTGCAGAGCTGCTCACACATTTGGAAGGAAGATTTGGAGAAATTACAAATAATAGTGTGATATCTGGGCTGGCCAAAGTTGTCTGGTCAGGATCAGAAGGCAGTGAGTGGGTATGGATCTGCCGTATGGATAACATATTCTGTAACACACTGCAAGGAATTGCTTGTATCTCTTGCTATATTTTAATCACTTCAGGAAATTTCATTCTCTTACTTCTCAGTTTTTCATTGTGCCAGGAAATCTAAATGCTTACAGAATATATTTCTCCTTTAAAAATTAAATGTTTAAATTTACTGGGGCAAAATTTTGCATCTCAATTCAAAAATTTTTTGGATTTTTTGTCTGTTAAAAATGATTGCTACTTTTAAAAAATATTTTTGTCCGGGGGTCTCGAATCTGAAACTTGTTTCTCTTTTCATTTTTTTGCTCCCTTAGCAAAAAGCACATCAGGAGAATAAAGTGCAGTTCTTACTCAGCAATTGCCATCAGCCCTACCCAAACTCTTTTATCAGTTTGGCTACAGGATACACATTTTACAGGAGGGATGGAGATCTATTCTGGGATCTGGGACACTCCTGTTGAAAGCAGTGCTTAGAGCAGATTTCTCATGGTGGGACCTGATATATTCAAGCAGCACAGTTTAGAAGCCCACAGGATGATTAAATAAGCATCTGTTTTGGTTTTGTTCTTGAATTCTCCAGTTCCTCAATGGAATTGGTACTTTCCAAACTCACATTTGTCTTGCATGCGCAAAACATGTTAAAAATTACTATTAATTGTTTTGAAGATAAGGACTACATGTAAGGACGACAGATAACATTTAAATTAACAAAATTGTTGAGTAGTGCTTGATAATCTTAGTGATCTTAGAGTTTGAAAGAACTCCAAGTAATAACTCTTTTGGGCTCCTCTTGAAGCAGGGAACCCTCCACATAGTAGTCTCTTGCTATGATATTTGCTTCACAATATTTGAATTTTTTCATTATACTCTGTTGGAGATTTATCTGTTTCCTTTCTTTTCTCTTTTAATTTTTAATTCTTTAAAACAGATAACAGGCCTGGGTGTGAAAGGGATCCCACAGAATTTCTATGCTGCTTGAACTTTGACTCTAAACAGCAAAGAAGAAATGCTTCCATCTTGTAGTAACTCTGACTGGAAGAAGTCGAATGAACTACAGAATTTATTTGTGTGAAGATTTCTGAGCCCACATTCATGAGTGTGCTTGTTTGGAGTTGAAGATACTTCTTCTTCTGTGGGCCTGTGGCTTGATGCAATAGGTTAGAGAGATAAAGTTAATCTGTGTTACACCTTGATAGCTTTGGCTTTCCATAAACCTCTAAATGCTCAAGTGTAGTTTTGCTGAACTTTATGATGACCAGCTCTGGATTTTCAAGTCTGTGCAGTACCCAAAGCAGAATCTGACTCCTCATGTTACAGTGATGCACCAGCAACAATATGACAGATTTTAATAAACATTTTAAGAATAGTGTCTTGAACTGGACTGTTCCTCTGCTGCAGGATTCTGCTAAAGTGTTTTTGTTTTGTTTTTTTTTTGGATGATCAGACCTATTTGTAGTACCCATGTTCCATTTTTACATCCTCATTAGCCTTTTTCCAGGCTGTTGTGTCTTCAGGGCACTACTTAGGCTGCTGAAAATAAACTACGCAACTATATTTAAAGAAAGGCCTACAGATGTTTTTTTTCTCTGCATTCAGATGTGACCATGAAAACACTGACTGACCACACACAGTCAGTGCACACACAGACTGTGAACCACCAGGACAGGCATCAGGACAGCCTGGGATACCACACATGGATGCTCAGTGGAGCTGTCCTTTCAGGGGTGATATTGATACCCACACACACAATCTTCCCTTTGCTTCACATGTCTTAATGTGTGCATCATCTCGTTCCCTTTCTTCTAGTGCTCATCCACTCCTGTTTCAAGTATTTTCTGCCTTTTTCCTTTTATAGCCTCCCCTCCCTTCTCCTCCAGAAAGCACAAATCAAGGTGTATTTTTAGAGGCTGTTTAAATAATGACCCAGCACTACCCTGGACTCACTGAACCACTGTGATCCTTTCAGGATTTCAGAATGCTCCAGACCTGTAGTGAAATCCAGCCTTTGCATTGAGTTAGCTATCTTTTTACAGCACATAATACATTTTCAGATCTTTGATGCTGACTCTTCATAAAGTGCAAAGAAGGCAATAATGCCCATCATTTACCAGACCAGATGTTTCAGTGTCTTCCTCTGAGGTATTTGACCTTTTCACCCCTACTATTCAAAGCTGTCAGACACTATGAGTAGGGAGAAAGTACTCAATGCCTCATGAGGATAATCATCCCCAAAACCCCTCACATGGAGGAGCAAAGGAACTATGATGAACCGTGCAGAAATGTTGAACATGATTTCCATGGGGCTACATGCAGATTGCCTTTAGAATTAGCAGTTTTCTCCAAACCCAGCATCCCTCTCCTAGCTTGGGGTCCCTCATAACAGCTTTGCAAGAACCAAGCTGGGTTGATTTTTTCCTTTAAAAATGCCCATATTGCCCAACTCTCTAAGGTGGCAGCCTTCTGGCCTGCTGACAAGTAGGAGGTCTGGTGCTGAGATCTGATCAGAGAGGGAGTAGGTCAAGCCACATGTCCTAGGAAAATGTCCTACCTGCTTCAAGTATGAGTGTGACAGGGGAAGGTTAGGTGGTATATTTGGCCCCTCCGTTGAACTGGCCACAGTCTGGAAAGAAATGTGAGATCCAGAGGACCAGGAAGGAAGTTTTATTCACTAAGTACTATTGAATATACTGGCCATGAACAGGATTTTTCAAAGTGCATTATTTCAATGCAATTACCTGAAATCTACTCTAAATCCTGCTTTAGGCTATTTTCAGACACTTCTTGTAGATGATTACTTAAGGTCATTAGCAAGCACTTTGCTCCTGTGCTGCTTGACCAAATGTAGCAGTTTTCTGAAATTTATATCCTGTTATAATTTGTATAACAGGATAAAGGGGTTTGGCCTATCACTCCTACCTTTTGCCCCTGGAAGGGAGGTGAGTCTATTGAGCTGCACAGAGACAACTTGATTGAGAAATAAAACATTCAGCTTATTGTAATGTCTGCTCAACAAATAGGCTGTTGTTTTTCATCCTAAGTCATAATTCCAATAGTAATTAAACTGCTGGGGGCTCTTAAGAGCAAAGGTGCTAAATGCCCTTTGGCACCACATCAATGCCAAACTGGTATAAAGAACATGGACAATTATGCAAGATTTCCTGTTTACCCCATCTGGAGAGGAATGTGACAGCAGGGTGTTTGGAGGCAAGTCGAGTGTCCTAACCTTTAATTAAAAAAAAAAAAATTGGAAGCGAGTGTGGGTACTTTATTTAACAATATCCAGTTATTTGCAAAATTGCCTACCTACTAGGTCTTTTGCTCTGACAGCACAGCAAAGTAGATAATTTTGAAACAATTTAAACTTGAGAAATACTTACTATCCCTGCAATTTTTTTTGCTAGAGCTTTCCCAGGCATGTAAGCTGGGGTTGCTGGTTTGTTATTTTCCAGCCACTCCTTCCTCCATTTCTAAAGGGAGACATGGTGCGTGCTGCTCTCAGATTCCAAGGTCTGAGTGCTTTGGGAGCTCTCTCTTTGTAGCACAGCATCTCAAACCAAAAAAAGCTTGAAGATGAGTTTCTTTCTGTTACCCAAAAGCCCACTACTTTGTTTCTCTTCAGATTTCAGAAGTTGCTGTTTTGTGATTCTGCTTTCTAAAATGAAAGTGGTAATTGAAAACCATGTTGGGGCTGTTCTCCAGCCTCAGTTCACCAAAGTGAGGCAAAGGCCCCTTGCATTGAGGCAAAGGACGAAGGAAGCTGGTACAGGATTGGGTTCATTGCCTTTGTGCATATAGGGAGCAATATGGAATCCATAGTCCTTGCTGAGGATACACTCTGAGGTGTTCTGGGTGGCCGAGTACTTGGCTGGTGTGGGTCAGCCCTATGTATTGACAAGCATGACAGGGAGGATGCTCCTGCCCAAGGGTAACCTACAGAAAATAAAGCAGCTAGTCAACAATATGGCACAGACTGATGGGAGCTGGCTTCCATTTTAAGAGATTGCTCTGTACATCCTGCCTTTTAAAAGTATTTATTATGTTTTATGTATATTTAACCTATACCCCACTGGGTGATATTAAACTAATACTATTTTAGGATAGCCATTCTGTGGTTAAGTGCTTACCTTGTGAAGCATATAAAAAATGTGCTGGTAACTGACTGATTTTGTAAAATTCTCTACCTGACTGCAGCAAAAGTTGGTCTGAGCTCCTTCTTAGTAACCAGGCACTGGTTAACCTTTTTTTTTGAAATGCAGCAAACTGGTAGAATAGAAATAAGTGCAGAATTTGGAATTTAAAGCTTTTGATTTCTACAGGTTGTGATAGCCTGCCTTTGATGCAGCCCAGAACACAGTTGGCTTTCTGGGCTGTGAGAACTCATTGCCAGCTCATGTCCAGCCTCTCATCCACCAGCAACCTCAAGACCTTCTTGGCAGGGCTGTTTTTGGTCACTGCACTGTGACTGATCCAGGGTCTTGTAGATAATCTGTGGCAGGAGAAGGAAACCAACTCCATTTCCTCAATGTCAGTTCAGCGATTTACCCACTACAGAATCAGTGAAAAATAAATTCAATTACAGTGTAATCTGAAATTTGGGGAAGCTTTCCAATGGCTCTCTGGGGCTTTAAAGAGAGGAGTGACTTCATTTTTGGCATTAAATCTGTATAGTTTTGTTCAGGCCAAGCATTTATTTTCCACTACAGAAACTGCCTCAAGGCTTAGTGGTTTTTTGCCAGCTCTTCCTTTGCTGGTGTACACTAGCTTGATGAAATAGTTGTCTTTCTGTTTTGCATTATAACATTAACAGAAGAAACACAAACATTAACAAAAATATTTGGGAAATTATTAGGAAAAATTTAGGGTGCTCTCTTTTTTACATGGAGATGAGAGAAAAAATGAGAAGTTTTGCAAGCCCTCAGATAAAGAATATGTAAAATAAGTAAATATGTAAAATATGTTTAATAAGAAGATGTAAAATCTTTATTAATGATTTCAATTTTAGTCTTTAACATTGGAAACATATTTATTTCACCTTCAGTTTTTCCTTTCTTACCAATATCTCTAGTGACAAGAAAGAAATAGAATAATGGAAATAGAATAATGGAAAATTATTTTGTTCTGCAATGGTAATAGCTTGCTGTTTTCATTTTCTCTTAAAAACCTTTCCTTAATTCTGCTTTCCCAAAGGAAGGATAGTGAATGGAGACCTATTTATACAGCTTCAGCCCTGTATGTCCATCCTGGGGTGATTCCCCCAATAACTCTCTATATACAAATAATTTAAAAAATATAAATAAATATATTTTTAATAATAAATAAATTCCCTTCCTGAATGTAGGAGAAATGTTAGATGTTTTTGAAGGCCTCCACTGGGAAATCTACTCCAACAAAAATGAATTTTTAAACTTTGTAATGTCAATAACTAAGTGCTTACTTTTGGTAAATTGGAGCTTTTTGCTCATCTTCAAAATACCCTCTTCCTTTTATTGCTGACTTATTTATTTGAGGAAGACTGGTCCAACAGGTAAATGTTTCACCTTTAGACACAATCAAATCCCCCAATCTCAAATAAAACAAAGGCAGAATTCTTTGCATGTGGGACAGCTCCTTTATTTTTACATCTTTGTGTGCTTTACAAACCATATTTATCACATATTTTTGATCATCTCTTCTAAAATCAACTTAGCATGTTAAAGATCTCCTATAATCGTTGCTGCTTATGCAAATTTCATTTTTCTTAGGCTACAAGACCAGATCAGGTCAATGATTCAAGCAGTAGGAGATTCAGCTAGTGCTGGAGGGTGTGAGTTCAACCCTTTCTTATGTGCCTTAGAGAAAGAACTCTGAGATCAGCATACAGTAGTCAAAAAGGATTGAAGAAAATGTTTATTGATATAATTTTTAATGCTAGCCAGACAACAAGATTTTCCATTGATTCATTCCCTGAGGGTAACCATCCCTAGACAGTGCTAAAATATTCCTTCATTCTGTGCTGTGTGTACTACCTGTGTACTGAATGCTTGTGTTATCTGTGATATCAGAAACAGGTTTGGGGAACAATAAGACTTTAGTGGACATTTTATGTCTTTTTTAAAAAAAGAAAAGAGTACTAACTATCACCTCTGCTAAGTTTTGCATCTGTTGACCCACCTCAGTCCAAACTGGAGGACAAGGAGGAGTTCCAAAAACCACCTTTGTGATGGATACCAATGCCTGGGTGGGAAGGAGGCCCAGGCTAATGGCCCATGGTGGAGAAAGTGAAGGATCTGGCTGGTGTCTGAGCAGATGTGTTTCTAGGTAAGGCTGCTTCTTGCTTCCTTGGGGTGCACTAGAGATGTGGAGGAGTTTTGGGGCTATTATGACAGGAGAGAAGATGGGGGCAAGACTGTCCATTCCTAACAGAGCTGGTCTTTGTTTGATTTCCTGCTTATAGAATACCTATTCTTTTTAAGCTCTTTACTTGTAAAATATGTGTGGTTCTGAGTATAACAGAACAGAAGGATAATTTTGCTCCTTATACAGTAAAGTATTTTGATGTAATACCTATCCAATGGACAAGCTACCACAAGCTCCAATACTCTGCCTATTCACTCCTATGCTTCCTTTCCTGTGTTGAACTTTTATCTATCAGCTATTACTAAAAATATTTACTCCTGTAGAACTTCTTATGGCTTTATAAGGCAATTCTGCTTGCTGATTCTCTGGCTTGATAGTCACATATCAAACCATAGAAACATAGAATGGTTTGGGTTGGAAGGGGTCTTTAAGACCATCTAGTTCCAACTCTCCTGCTATGGGCAGGGACACCTTTAACTAGACCAGGCTGCCCAGAGCTCCATCCACTGGCCTTGAGCACTTCCAGGGAAGGGGCGCTTGTCTGGGCAACCTGTTCCAGTGCCTCTACACCCTCACAGAGAAAGAATTTCTTCCTAATGTCCAATGTAAATCCACTCTCAGTTTATATCTGTTTCAAAGCCATATTGCTCTTCTACTTTCTACTCTCTACTCTTGGCACTAAAAGACATTATTGTCTTTTAAATAAATTTTTAAAAAATGAAGGTTACTGAGGTGCTTAGGACTGGCAATGGAAATGGGAAACTTACTTATCAGTGCAGCACCTGAAAGAATCTAATCTCAGGAACTAGGATGGGATTCTGGGAGCTTCACTAAAAGAGCAAGAAGCCAAATATGTTACAGGTCTTCCAAAGCATTAACTATGTGATAAGACCACCTTCCAGCACTTTCAGAGCCCTTTAACAACGGCTCAGAATTAAGCCGTGCTCTGTGCTCACAATTAAAATTGGTTCCAAAAGAGATTAATTTGTCTAACCAGCACCTATTCAAAAGAATAAACTGAGATGAAGGACTTCTTGCCTGTGTGATGCAAAGGCACCAGTTTCACAAGCATTACTTCCCCTGACAATAGGACCAGGGGGTGCTCCATGAGGACAGGAAAGCCATCCTCACCTCAGTAACATATAACTGCCTATACTAGGTCTCACTGCACTCTTGTGGTGTACTCCTCTCATACATGTAGCAAAGATCGTCTCTGTAAACCTGTCATTTCCCAGCAGTCACTCTGATAAATACAATAATCCTGCACTGTGGCCATTAGAGAATCAGAAATCAACAGCAGAGACACCAAGTGTCTGTGACCCAGCAGGTAAAAATGTTCATACAGTCTTTGCCACACAATACAGCAGGCAACTGAAGAATAACACAACACTTAAGGTATCAGCACAATTAAAGGAAGGAGATTCTTTCTGATGGAAGACAACTTCAGCTAGCTTAGTTAAGTCTAAGATCACTCTTAAGTTCTTATGAATTCCTGATGGCACTTACAGGAAGTTTCTCTGCATTCAATGCAGAAGGAGCCATTTTAGTTTGAAGCGTTCCTTTAGCACTAAGCCCATCTTTACGTCCCTAAGAATTGCAGATATCTGTTATTTGCTGTTGAGCTGCTTTAAGTAGCTTCTGGAAAACACTGGCTCTTCTCTTACATCCTTTCCATGTTCTGTTTTCTGCAAGAAGTGTTTATCCCAAAGAGTAACCTCTGAGGCCTCCATGATATATGGAGGCTGTATGCTCTTAAGTTCTATGGCCCTAAAGGTATTTAGAACTTGAAAATCTTTTTCACGTATCTATCTAAAACTTAGAAGGTCAAAATGATGTATTTACCAGTCTTGAAAAGAAGACCTTATAATGACACAGAGGCGATTTTGTGCTTTCCAAATCTCTTCATTCTGGATCTTTACAGATGCAGACAGAAATCAAGAAATTGATTACATCAAATATTCAGAATTCTTAAACACTTTGCTGTAGAATGAAAGCTGAAATGCTAAGATATGATCCCAAACCCCATATATGATCTGATAGAGAATAAAGTATTTTCTGGGCTCTGCTATAAAACCCATTTGTGGTACATACACAGTAGGGAAAGGAAGACTCTTCTTCCTTGTGTTCTGTTTGAAGAACACCTAGGATCTTGAAGTCTGCCTAGGATGTAACTTAAACTTGCAAGCTTTGTTTTATCATTTGCATTATGTTTGACTAGTAATTATTTTAAATCACAAATTCCCTATCTGCCTCTTCTATGGACATTTGGCCTGTGTGCTGGTACACGACAGATATAATATAGCGATATTACTATTTTATTCTTATGCTGTATTTTTATGAACTAGAAAAGTCTCTATGTTTGTTTAAACAAAATGGAGTTTGCATTTAGTGTTATAGAATTACCTTATCTTCACATTGTGTGTGTGTGTACATATATATAAATATCTAATGTTCTTTCTGCTTATAGCACTGAAACTAGCATAATTACCTATATTTGGTATATTTGGGGAATTTGATATAAAGAAATGTCATGTTTTCAGGGGAATGTCCAGCTGTGTTGGAAACCATGTGCTTTTAATGTAAGAGGTTCCCTCAGAAGTCTCCCTTTCCTGTGATACAGTGATGTTATCATGACTTTAAACAGGACATACACGAGCAGCCAGCAGCCTGGCATACTCCAAGATCCACTGATTTTCAGTGCTCAGACCCTTCAACCCTGTAGGCAAACCCCAGATTGACTGCAGACAAGCACATGGACTATCTAGACATATTCACTCTCTGATGCCAACATGAAACGACCTTACTTGCAAGATCTCGTGTGCTCTGGGTTGTGCTGTTGATGACTGAAGATATTCTGAAACTGACTTTTGTGTTCTTATCAAACAAAACGTGCTAGCCATAAATTTTGCAAAATTTGGCCTTTGAATGAAAGATAGACCTTTAAATTGCATCTTATTCCCAAGATTTGTAGCATAAACAGAAGAGAACTACAGGGGAATAAAAGACTGTTACATGTTGCACAATGTTACTGGGGATAATGACGAATATCTGCTGGGAAAAAAATACAACAGATTGCTTTGAAAATTTTTGTTGTAATCTGGAAAAATGTTTCTGATTCAAGAAGTAAAGTAAGTAAAGGAGAGATTTTTGTATATTCACTGACAATTGTAAGGAATGGATGAGAATTTGAGGCTGGAAGGTCTCTTGAAGAGTGGCCATTAGTAAAAGGATTCATGATTATTCCACTACAAGATGGAGGAATAGCAGCTGAGTGATACAAGGTAGGCTTCAATAAAAGCTGTTGAAGGGTTAGTGCTTTACAAAAAATACACACAATAACACAATATCCATCCACAGGCATATACTACCCCACTGTGAAAAAAGAGAGAAAGTGCAGTAAAAGATCAGCTTGATTAAAGCATGAACTGTGCATGAACCTTAGACACAAGAAAGGATCAAGCTGGAAGCAGAAACTAGGTCAGACTACTGAGGATGAGTGATAAATATAACATGAAGATAGAGGAACAAACTTTTAAAAAAATAAAAGCTCAAAACAAGATGCATTTGCTAAGAGGTATAAATAATTTTAAAAGTGCAGTTGTAACAGAGGGAAGGTGAAGGCAAGGATGAATTAGACAGCTGTTCAGAAGAAAGGAAAACATGTTTCTAGACGATACTTGGATGGCAAAATTCTGTAATAACATTTTTTTGCCTCTATCTTTAGAAGAATGATAAATTTCAATTGAAGGATACTGTAGTCCATATCAGTGATATAAGCAGAGATGTTAACTTTGAAAGGGAAAAGAAAATTTAGAGTTTTTCAAGTCAGCGAGGGATTATGAGTTTCCTCATGAAGATATTAAAGAACTTCACAAGGAATATTGGATAATGTTTTACCTGAGAATACGTTATAGGCAGGTAATGTCTTGAAAGGTTCATGAAGAAAAAGATAGTGATTGTCTTTAAATAAGAAGAAAGGAAGATTATGGTATGATTCAGCCAGTAGCTCAATTTCTGCTTTCAGAAAATGTTTAAAAAACTGACAAAACAAATTATTTGTTAGTACTGAAAGAAAACAAGGATGTGAGCAGCAGCCAATAAGAAATTATCAAATCCATGTAATTTCTTCCTACAGCAGAACAGGATTTGAAAACTGTGCAATGCCGTGTCATGTCAGCAAGGCAACTACCTCTTTATTCTGCCAGGGACCTGTTCATCACCATCAGGTAGCATTTGAAAGAGCTGTAGATTAAATTTATCTAAGATTGTAGCTTGTTTGAACTGCATAAAGCACCAGTTTATTGAGTTTGTTTGTGTTGTGTGCTGCAGTATTGATGTCAATACCTGAAAGTCAAAGAAACAGTTGGTGTTGGTGTTGTGTTTTCCTCTTGCACCAAAACAAGACTCATGCAAGCTGTAAATGATTGGGTGGCTTTTGGGCTATCTCCCAAATGCTTTGTCAGATTCTGCACAGCAGGGAACAGGCGGACTAACTTTGGCTTTGAAAAAGAGTGCCATGGACACAGTTGACTGTGCTGTCTTGGCCTAGGGAAGGTGGTACATTTGCTGGCCTTGAACAACTCGGCATCTGGAATTGTGCCTTCCAGTCTGGAATCTCTTAATGCTTTGCAGACACTGCTCCTGGGGTGACTACCCACAGCAGTGTGCTCTGGTTGCCTCTGCCAGTCTTCAACCTCGGCCAGAACTTTTTTCACTGGAAGACACAATTCCAAATCTCAATAACCTTCAATGAAAGGTTATTGCTTTGAAACCAACAAATTCTTCACTATGTGGTCAAAAGAAACAGGCAGCTTTAGGGCATAACTCAGCAGACTGATTTTAGAGGCTAATGAATTGCACACTTAATTAATTTTATTTATTAATAAAAGGAATCTGTGTAGTGCTTAGGTGGATAGTGCATCAGCAGTGCATCTCTACTGCAGGTATCCGTGAAGCTGATTGAGCTGAATCCCTCTTCTGTGTTTTGGTGACCTGGACTTGTCCCTCAAATGTTTTTAGCATTGGTCAAAAGGTCAAAATATTACCTGTGAGACCACTGAATGATGTCATAGGCTAGAGCTTTTGGGTGGTGAGGCTGTGTAGTTGCAGTGGTCACTTCTACCTTCCCAGTGCTTGGAGGGCTTCTCCAAGATCTATCCTCCAGAGGGAATTTATGTAGTTTGGCACAGGAATCATCTCTGCTAAGGGATGCTGGAGCCTGATATTGCTCATTTTGTTTCCCCTCATTTGATAAGAGCTTCCTTTTTCACAATTAATAACCCTCTCTGCAGCTTGTGATGTTCCTTACACTGCTGGCATGAGAGTGGTGTCTAAAGGACACCAAGGACACTTGATAAGAGAATCATGAAAAGGTTTGGGTTGAAAAGGACCTTAAATATCATCTAGTTCCACTTCCCCTGCCGTGGGCAGGGACACTTCCCAGTAAACCGGGTTAGTCCAAGACCCATCCAGCCTGGCCTTGAATGCCACAAGGGATGGGGCATCCACAACTTGTCACAGAACCACAGACTGTGTATGGTTGGAAGGGACCATGAAAATGATCTAATTTGACCCCCTCCTGCCATGGGCACGGACACCTTCCACTAGACCAGGTTGCCCAAGGCTTTATCCAACCTGGACTTGAGCACTGACATTGTTGGGGCATTCACAGCCTCCCTGGACAACCTGTTCCAATGTCTCACCACACTCATGGTAAATAATTTCTTCTTAATATCTAACCTAATTTCCCCTCTTTCAATTTGTACCCCTTACTCCTTGTCCTATCACCACAAATTCCCTGAGTATACCCTGCTAGAGAAAAATTTCTACAGATACACAAGGACCATCTTCCTGAAAGAGCTGGAGAGACATCAGCATTATCATCTCGACACTCTTGGGTAACTGATGCATACACCAGATTGTTTAAGAACACTTTAGCAGATCTGAAGAGCCCCAGCAGAACCCCATCTGCTACCTCCTACTCCACTAACACCTGGTGGGTTTTGGTGACATGGGTACTGCAGTAATTGGAATTAGTGGGAGTAATTGCTGAGCGAGAGGAAGGCAGAAGTCAGTGCTCAGGAAAGCTGATAGCAAGCCCTTCAGACTCCATCTTTCCTACTCTGGCTGCTGCTGATGTTGCTGCATTCTCCCACTCTCTGCCAATGCCAATGTGGTCTGTTTGCATCCACTTTCACAAGAGTGAGTGGGAGTAACATGAGTCAGCTCCTTACCACTTCTTCAGTGTAGGTGATCTCTGCTTGGCATGCAGGCATCAAAGCTGCCAGGGCGGTTTTAGGGCTATCCTAGGAATTTGCTGTTGGTTTTCCATAAGAAGCAGGTCACTGAGAATGAGTTGCTATTTCTACAATCTGTCACTAGGGACTTCCCAATAGGGCAGATAGCAAACTTCCTGTTTAACAATTGGCTTTATCCATTTCAACCACTCATTTCCATATACAGCTGATTGTTGATGAAAAGAATGTCTTAGGGTGAACTGTAGTTCGTAAGGGACATCTCCTGTCATGTTACTTTTCTTATAATTAAAACCACATAGAATAATTATATAAACTTTTCATTTATTTTCAGCATCTGCTTTAAATGTTTGTGTGCTTCAGGGGTGAGGAAGAAACTGATGTCAAAAAGTGCTAGATTCATAAAAGTTCTTTCTTTTTTTTTAAAGTAGGGACTTTTGTTGTTCATTCTTCCGCTATTATAATTCTCAGGACGAGCTAGTGACTAGGATGATTCCTCTTCAAACATGTTACTTATAAATATTTTTAAAATCACTTCCCCCTTGAAAAAGCCCCATGATCTGTAAGTTGAACTTTTTTTGACTAGATAAGATAGAAGAGGTTCAGTATGGTGATGCACTGACCTCTGCTGGCATCATCCTTTCTTACTGAAACTCCTTTTAAATGCTGAATTTGATACTCCAGAAAATAGATGATATATCTGAGACAAGACCTGAGGCAGAATCAGTTAATGATGAAGCCATATTCCAATGCTACATTAAATCTTACACTGTGACTCTTCAAACAGTGCGCAGTTCTTGGGCATAATGACACATAGGGCTGATTTCCTAAAGAAACCCTCAGTCATACATTTTCAATATGATTATTTAAGTATATTTAAATAAAATACATTTAAATTAATATTATTTAAATATTATAATTAAAGAGCTGCATAAAAGCTGGATGATTTCTTTTGTACCAGCAGGCTCTGACCAGGCATTGGCTGTCTGTCCTTCTGTGGCAACATAATGTTGGCATGTAAAGAAAAAGTGTGTGCAACGTCTCTGTAAGATGCTCTGGCTAGTGCTGAACTGTGTGCCCCTGCCTGACTCAAGCTACTCTGTGCTGCCACATCATCCTGAGCCAATATGAACCAAATCTGTTCATGCAGTGTTGGCCTGTGTCAGGGAACTTCTCCACAACACCCTGAAGCAACTGTGACCAATTAAGTCCCATTAGACCTGTTTGTCTCCTGGAGATGGGGTAGTTGCCAGAAGCATTAAAGGAAGCTGGTGGAGAAAAATTACAATTTCAAGGCTGTAGTCTCTCTGATTTTAGTTTGGGATGGAATGACTTACTCTCTAGAAATTGCTCTTTACCATAGTCTCTGCTCTGTGGCTCTGATCCTCCTCTGATGGGAATGACTTCCAGATGCAAGCCAGGTTTGGTTTAGATGGAACTCCAGGTGATGTAAAGAGCTGATGGGTAAAGCAATCAAAACGCTGCTAAGGAGCATAATATCCCCAGGAAACAGGACCTTGTGTAGGGAGGAATGACACTGGGAGATGATTATGTGAGCTATGGCTGTCCTGGTACAAGGAGCTTTCCTTTGCAGTTTGCCCATACGAGGACTAAGTAGCTCAGAATTTACTGAGCTCTAGGAGATATCAGTATTCCTTTCCAGCCCCCTGGGGGCACCTGCACATACAACTTGTGTGTATTTAAGAAATTCCCTAGAGACTCTCAGGCTTACTGAGTAACTGCAGGTAAATCCATGAATCCGTATTTTGTTTGTGCTCCTGTCAGTCTGCAGACATTCCAAAGTGAAGCAGTGCCTGTTGCCTGTGGGCTAGCCTGTGGAGATAAGTTTTAAAATAGAGTGGAGAAAGAAACAGGTTCCCCAGCCCTTGTTTCTTAGGTAGTGAGCAAAATGGTTGGCTTTTGTTTTGGAAGGAGACCTGCCTAATCAAGATTAGGGAGGGACAAGGAATATGAAGGGACATGCCTGCTCAGGGCTGCTCAAAGTGGAGGCTGAGCCTCAGCTGCTCTGTCAGAATATGAGTCATGTTTTTATTTGTGTTTTTCTGAGCCTGAATTGAGAAAGCTTGTATAAGAAATTTTACAACCCTTGACATCACTCTGCACTTTTGCAAGACAATAGACTGACATTTTGCCCTAGGTGTTGGATTAAATAGTAACTGGAGATTGTGCAAATACTTCTCTTAGCCGTGATTATCATGCCAAGGCCTTGCGCAAGCTGGGGACTTCTGTGGCTGGGGTGGTTCCCTTAACCTGTGACATTAAGATAGCAGTTCTGTATGTCTGTGTGTCTGCATCACTGTTGATAGGCTTTTCTTTGAAAACACTGGTAGAGAGTCCACACGGGAGGACCTGAGGGAAGAACCACATCCTGACCACCAACACTTGCCATCAGGGTGAACCTGGGTGGTACACAGAGCCCATATTGAGCAAAGATGAGCTGCAAATACACCATTCTCCTGTTGTACACAGCATTTTGACACAAGCATATCACTGGTTTTGGCTCTCTAGGGTGTCACACTCTGGTAAGCAAGGCAATGAAAAATAACACAGACCTCTGCATAAATGTGCTTGCACAGTTGTATCCTATATTTCCTTTAAATTACCCTCTCCTAAACTCTGTATGTGAGAGCAAAGGGAATTGAGACTGTAAAAGCAAACAAACTTGCATTTCTCAACCTCATGTTAATAGCTGCAAGCCTGAAATCATTTGGGGATTTTTTGCTTACACAATAGCTGAGGGCTATTGGGTGAAGAGTGAGTTTCACATATTTTGATGCCTTATGGATATGTTCTCAGAAAATTTTTTACCCTTTTAGGACCATTGTTTTCCCCTTCACCCAGCTCTGCAGTGATTTATTAGTCTTAACTAAATAATCTCACCATCTCTTTTCAAGCTGCAATAGCAGGAATGTGGTACCAGCACTTTCCTTTCCCAGCAGTACGCTTAGTGGATAAAATATGAATGCAGAGTCAGCAGAACTGTGTTCCCCTTTTAGCTGCCCACTTGCTCTCCAGCTGCTGACTTTTGGCTCTTGCAGGGTGGTATCTTGTGGCCTCTTTTCCTCACAGTTGCCTTACAGTGCTACTGTGAGGAACTGTGGGTGTTTGTTCAAATTTATCATACTTCCTCTCACAGGCAAAAAAAATGTAAATGTCTTTGGCTGCCTCTGTCCTGAGGTTCTTCTCTTCTGGTTGTCCAAACTGGGGGACCTGCTCAAGCCCCTCGTACAGAAATGAGAAGCACAGAGATTTGTGTGAATGAGACAGGTCTGGAACACTCCCTGTTGTGCTCTTCAACATCAGAGCTGAGAGACAGCTCTGTGCCTCAAGCTGTAGGCTTGATCCTTGCAGATCATGGGATCCACTGGGAGAAATCAGGTTTGGAAAGGAGCAACTTGACATGTATGAGGCAGAACTTTCTGCATCCCTTGGTTGACTGTATTAAGGAGAGCAGGTGTTTTGAAAGATGACTGAGTTTCCTTGCTGAGATGATGGTTAATGAAAAGGAAAGGGACAAGTAGCAGGAAGAAAAGCGGGGTTGGAGACTATGGTCATACCACTGAGAAAGTGAATATGTGGTGTCCTTAGGAAGGAGGTAGAAACCAACCAGAAAACTTTGGTAGCAGTGTGTCTCTGTTTGAGCCAATCTGAAGAAGGTTAGATGATGGGCATGCTAGATGTGCTCCTTTCCCCCTGTTGACTTTAGAGGGTTGTTAGCTTGTTCTCGTTTTCAACCTCCTGCCAAAGCCAGGCAGATCTGGGATGGGATGGGATGAGATGGGATGGGATGGGATGAGATGGGCTGCTCAGGGCTAAGTGCACTTGGTGCTGCAGCACAGCTACATGAGGAGATGCAGCAGGGTTTTAGATCTAAAGGCCTATGCATGTTTAAGGGTGAATCACCAGGACCCTCTTAGACAGGGTACCAGGAGCAAGTACACCCTGCAATGTACAGCCCTCTGCAAGGGTAACAACCCCCTCTAGCTATGGCAGTAGGAAGAAAGTGAAAAAAATCCTCTTTCTCGGACATTCTGCCCTCTCAGTCTGTGGATGTGGCACTTGGGGACATGGTTTAGAGGTAAACATGGTGCTGCAGGGCTAAAGGCTGGACTCAATCATCTTAGAGGTTGCTTCCCCAGCCTTAATGATTTTAGGATTCTATGTGACCTCCACAAGAGGCAAGCAATGTCCACTGCTTTGTATTTGGCCTGAAACCCAAGGGTCTGTTAGAGAGGTTATCAAAACATTGAAAAGAGGCTGTTTTCAAGAACCTCATGACATAGTTGAGATTTTGCTTCAATTCAGCTTGTGGTTTTAAAAGTGCTTTGGGTAAGAAAATAGGAAGAAAAACTGTACCAGATTAGACAACTGCATAAGTCTAATTTCCCTAAAAAAACACAAACCCTTCCCCTTACAAAAGCCCCAAAACCAAACAAGAAAAAAAAAAAAACCTAAACCAAAAAACAAATAACCCTCCTAGTTGCCAAGTTCTATTTCCTATAAACCATCAATTGTTTGGTTTTGTGTTAACCTCCTTTCCCAACTAGTTGAGCCCTGACCTTCCTTTCAATTTGGTGCAGAGACTGAAAATATAGGTCAAACCCCATAGGCCAATACAAAGTTTTGGCTACATCAGAGGGCCTGAGGACCATTTCAGGATCAGAAATGGTTCAAATATATTTTGAGCAATATCTGAATCTTTAGTAGATGGTTCTTATCACACCAATGAACTTAGTGAAATTCTTTCATCTTTCTAGCACAGCTGTTCATATTAAAAAGTCAATAAGTGCAGCAATGAACAGTGGGCGTGACATCATGTTCTTCACTTGTAACCAGGGAACAGGAAAAACTTGCATTTCAACTTGCCACAAATGTCCTTGCTTCCTGTAGCTTCTAAAATGTGTGCTGTAAAAAATGTGTTTATATGCTGCTGTAAGGGAGGTCTATTACTCAGCTTTATTAATATGAATTGATTAGTTGCCCCTGCCGTGATAATTTCAGGTAAGCTAGATATGGAGGTATGTAACTGAACAAAAAAAATCTAGCTTTGTTTTTATACAAAAACCTGCCAATCAGGAACATGCTAATCCATGTCAAAACGGTCTTCACACTTAAGTCTTGTGTAGGATTTGTTTTATTTATAAGAGGCAGTGGATTTTATTTCCATGGTAAGGGATGGGGTAGTTACAAGAGTCTTACTACATCTGCAGTCCAACAGAAAGAAAATTGCAGTGGAAAATGAAACATGAAAACAACTACAGTCAGGTATGGTTTGGTCACTGCTAGAGCTGCTTCTCTGTGTCTTGCTTGTGACATTCATGTAGACAGGTGCTGAGCTTCCAGTGCATTGGAATGGCTTCTTACCACTGCTTTTAGTAGAAGTTGGCTTGTTAATATTTTGAGGCTTGGCAAATCTGCCTTTATGGGCAGACAGCATTGCAGCTGCATGTTCTACACAATGACAGCAACATCCCCTAACTAAAAATGCTATGTTGTTACTTGAAGGGTACTTATTATACTATTATGAAGTTTGAAGATGAGCATATTTTGTGTATGTCTGAATACTGATTAATTAGCTCGGGCAAAAAAGACCCATAAAAGAAACTGTTGGAGGGAAATGTTAACTGGAATGTTTGTACGAACCCTTCCAGCAAAACTACAATTGTGCAATTTTTCACTTCCACATTCCTGACAAAAGTACCAGTGGAAAACAATCTACCAACGGACAGTGAGATTTAGGAAAGGTAGATAGAAAAAAAAAAGGCCCAGTAATATGCATCAAGTAGTTTATAAATGACTCTGCTATTAATTACTGCCCTGTGGTAGTGTAGGAGGTCAACATGGTGCTTTGTTATCCTGCAATAAAATAAGTACATGTAATAAGACATGAAGTACTTTCTTAGGTTATCTGTCCCCTTGGGAAACTGATAAAATGTTTCTGTTTTAGATTTTAGTGTCTAATATTAGCAATGTTTGACCCAGACTGACATCTTGAGCTCAGCTTCTACCAGCCCTGCACCTAAATCCTCTGGCATGGATGACTTGTGCTGTTTGCAGTGTGAAGTTCTGTTGGAAGATGAACTTTTACTGCAGATCATGCCTGCACTGCCCAAGACATCCATCCTCACCTACTTTTTCTATTGTGCCCCATAGGTGTGAAATGCAGGCAGAGGCCAAAAGGAAGCACCAAGTCTATGAAATTGCAACTGATACAGCTCTGCAGGGCACAGAACAGGACTGGCTCTGCACTGAGGATCCAGGTCATCTGACCTGTATCAACTTGTAAGTCATCTTTGTTGCAGAAGCACGGACTTTAAAAGGTCCTGCTCCCTGGCAGGTTATGGTTGACAGTACAAATCAGCAATGCATAGGGCAAAAAACTCACCAGCTTTAGAAGAATATTCAGTTATTTCCCAGCAATCCATTATCAGCCCAAGGTCAGCCAGACTCAACCAACATGAGAACCACAGGAGTTAAAGTCTGGATGGCTTAAAGACCCAGACACTGTTACCTCCAACCTTTGCTCAGTATTGGAATTTTGTCTCCAAGGACACAGGAGCCTAATTGTTACAGCTGATCACAGGAAGAAAGTGGGATGCTATTTATGGTGCTGAAGGACACAAAACTCACTCCCTCAGCTTCATCAAAGTGATGAACTTAAGCACAAAAAGTCCTTTTTCCTCCTCCCCATCATGTGCCACCAAATTAGAAGCTGCACACAGGAAAGAAATGGACAGGACACGGTGCCTTGGTGTTCCTGCTTTTCCCAGGGCAATGCTTCAGCCTCATCCTGCCCAGGCAGCTGCCTCTGATGCTGAACTGAGAACTGAAAAGTGTGAGTCTATACTCACTTCAGCTTCTCCAGGGATTGGGAATCAGAGTAGAGGGCTTTGTTTCTGACCTGTTCCAATTAGGAAAAAAAAGGCTGAGATTCATGCAGGACAGGGAGTTCCCGCAAGTTTGAAGGGTTAGATAACAAACTAATGGCAAAGGGAGGAATGAGGAGGTTTCCCTTCTACCTGTAACTTGAAATCCTTTCTAGTGGACAGGAATGCATTTAATTTTTGTGTCTCCTCAGTTTCTCTGTTAGGTTCTGGCAACAAAGCCCAGTTCTCCTCTTGCTCATGTTTTCTCAGATGCTGGGTCTGAGAAGAGAGTTTTGTTTATCTCCCCTTTAAGTTTCTCTTCCTAGTAGGACATTAGGAGCAGCTCTCCTGTGCATGTTGCAAGGGCATTTCTTTTCTTGTTTTAAACACTGTTAGTGCCAGACATGAAGTAAGCTGGCTGTACCAAAAGTATTTTAGTGCATTTAAACTCTTCCTGTCAATAATGGTGCAGTTAGGTTAAAATTAAAATCTCGCTTGCTTCTGTTTGAGAGGAAGATTATTTTGCCTGCACCTTGATCCACGCCCACTGAAGCCTCTCTTATACTGGTGGGAATGGATCAAAGTGGAAGAATTTGAAGGTTTTTTCCCAGTGTTTTTCTGTTTTAAAAATTTCAGTAAAAATTTTCGCTAATAGAATTCAACTCAATTTTTTCCTCTCAGCAACACTGTACCCCATGTCTGACCACCCCAGTAGCATTTTTACCAGCCACCGAATTTTATCACTTGCTTTGCCTGTTGCAAATAAAGCCAGAGCGGTTTCTTCAAACACTACAATGTATTTGGGCAACCTAAATCCCACCCCAATGCTTCTGCCTAAGGTTTCCTGCCAGTTGGTGCCAGGTTGTCAGAGGCACATCACTGATAGGCAGCTCCACGCACAGGGACCAAGTGCAAAGAAGGGCTCCAGACCGTCTCCCATCCTCTTCACATTCTGCTCACAGCACTGCAAGCTTGAGTAGCCATTGTGCTTCCCAGAAGCAAACACAGGGAAGCAGTTTCAAGTTCTCAGCAGGTCTGGGCTGGATGTTTCTTCCCAGGTTTTATTACCCAGAGCAACCTCCCTGATGCTGCAAGCTGCCTCCTCGATGATTACCCTGCTCTTAGGAGACAGCTTGGCTGCTGCCCCAAGATATACAACCTCTTCTCAGAAATATTAAGCTGCCTGTTTGTTCCAAAGCCACAAATTAGGTGAAGGTTGAAAGGACTTATCAGTCAGTCAGGACAGGGGCAAATACACACATTGCCCAGGTCGTGGCAAACAGCCTCAGAACAAACACTCCAAATCCAGGGAATTCAGTTAAGGTTGTTTAAATACTTAGTGGTATTTCTATTACAGCATAGGGTAAAGGTGGTCCATATCTGAAAATAAAAAACTGGGTTGGGAGACAAAAGTCACATGCAATATCTCAAATACTGTACATTTTCAAAAAAATGTCAGCAACCTCTAATTCATCTGAACAAACGAACTGATTTCTCTCAGACTGAGAGCATCATATTTTGATATGCCAGTGTTTAAATATATAAAATCCAGTTTAAGGCTCTATGATTGCTGCCTCTGCGACTAACAAACCAGAAATTTCACTCTGATCCACAGCTATAAATCAGACCTGCACTTCCATCAGTCCCCACACTGATGTCTCTGCCTGTTTTGATTCACTCAGATGCTACCAGCTTCAAACTTCTTCTGTACTGAAAGCTTCAAAACCTGATAAACTACTTCTGGGTAAGTCCTTTGTGTTTTGAGCTCTGTCTTGTCTTTTTAATGCAGAAATTTATTTTGGGAGGAGAGTAAATCTTGAGCTTTTAAATGTCCCTGCTTCCTCATACTGAAATCGTAATTTCTGCAAATACTGCTAAAAATTATTCTTGCCTTGACTGCTCCTCGGAAGACATGCTTATTCAGGGCTTTAATCATTTGCTGATTAACTTCCTGTCATTTCTGGTTTATGGGATTCCTAAATCCTTCCTGAGAGATTGTGATCTCAGAACCAAACCAAGAGCAACTCTCTTGACATCTCTGTTAATTCCAGTGCAAACAAAGAAGGACTGAGACATAAACTCAGACTTGAAAGGGTGGGAATTAGAAGGGTTTGGACACGGCTTAAGATTTCCTGATAGAGTATTTCTGTTGAGGTGAGACCTGCAAGATCATTTCCACATCACTCACCAGACATTTTGCATTACTAGGGTATAAAGTCCTGCGTTAAGGCCCTCAGAATAAAATATGGGATTCCAGTTTCATGGTTCTTTTTGAGTTTTTTGTTACTCATTTCAAATCCACACCAAAATAGCTTTTAATTTTTTCTTTCCATTTTTTCCCCCCTAATTTTTTCTTTTTCTTTCCAGAGTCACATTTTGCCTTTTAGTCCAAGCAACTTCACACAGGTTTATTTCACAAGACTGGAACCATATCAGGCTGTACTGTATTCATCATGGTAGTATCTGGAGTCTGCCTGACTGTTGTTGTGTCACATCTTCATAGTCTTAACTCTCTAAGCAAATGAAGAATTAAAGTTGACTTTGATTTTTACTTCTAGCCTTTTCTGATTGGAACACTTTCCTATTTATTTCATTCCACAAAGGGCACAATAACACCTCTCTGTAACTGTTCTCAGATACTTTCTATCATGGTAGTGCAAAACCACACAGCCATCAAATAGTGTCTTTTCTTTCCTACCTTCTCCTTTGATTTACTTCATTCCTTTTGGCGTTTTATCCTTTTTGTGCCTAGTGCTACAGCTTGGTGCACATCTATTCTGCTTCTAACCGCAGCTAGTTTTGTGATACTCTGAAAGAGCTGATATATAAACAGCAGCCTGAACTGATACATATAACTGATGTGTAAGCATCACCCTGAAGCCCAGGGATGATGGGCTGGGATTCACCAATGGAATCCCATTGTGATTGCAATGAATCATTTAGCTGAATGTTAACCTGATCTTGCTGCTGTTGGTATCACAGCAAGTTTTGCTCTGTACCTATACACTGCTCTGCCTCCTGCAAAAATGAGTTCATGAAAAAGGCCCATCTGGAAAATACATCCTTGCATTAAGAAGCACAGCACCGCAGCCTGAAGTATTGCTAATCCCAACTGCAGTATGATCCCAGAGCAGTTAGATCCCAGTCCCATTGCAGGTAACCCCCTAGGAATGCTGCCCCGTGGAGAAAGGGGAGCTAATCTTCTCTATTCATTCTTTCAGTTGGAATTTCAGGTCACCATTCTTTACTTAGGCAACTGTGTGATTTAATGTGCTTTTGGAACACTTAAGGGTAGGTGAGATCCTTTCTCCATCTCTCTGGGAAGGCTGAGAACACACTCTGTTTCAAGAACTGCACCGAGGATTTGCATGTTTGTCTCTACCTGCCAATCACTCATCTATTTACCTCCTGCCTCTTTACACAGAAAAGCTTTTTGAAGAGCTTGCCAAGATTTCTGCCAGGTGGCATCATAAGTGAATTTCACCACAGCTGAGGACCTGACAAGCTTTGCTGGACAGATACAACAGGAAATTAAGGTACTTTTTATGTATAGATATGTTCGTAAATATTTATTTTAAGCCTTCTTACATGAATAGATTTCAAATGCAGCATGGCACACGCTGCTGCCTGGCGCTTCCCCCGCCTGTCCCTGCCCGCAGGCTCCTCCTGGAGCAATGCCCCGTCAATCCAGAGAGCGGCTCCGCACTTCGGGCAGCGCCACTTCTCCTCCTCTTCTTCATCCCTCCCGCCCCTTCTTCACCTTCCTCAAACCTGCGGCCACTGGAGGCGGGCGGGGCAGCTCCGCCCCGCCTGGCTGCGGGGCCCCGGGCGAGCTGGGGTGCGCACGGCTTCCCGAGGAGCCGACATGGAAACGGAATCGTCCCGCGGCGTGAGTAAAGCTCTTGCGGAGGAGGAGAGGGAAGGAGGGAGGGAAGGAAGGATGCGCTCCTCGGGCGCAGCGCGGAGCCCGGGTCCATCGCCCCGAGGGGCTGTGGCCCCTCCTCGGGGGCTGCTCGGGTACTGCTCCTCGTAGGGTTTCCTATGATTCCCGTGAGGGCTTTTTTAGCTTCTGGGTCGGCTGCAGCATGTGTTTTACTGATGTCATCATGAATGGTTCTTTAATTATACGTCCCTCCCGGAACTGCGTTGGCCGGGGTTTGGCCGTGTCCCTGGGGCTGTACGAGCCAGGTGCGCAGCCCGGGCTCGGGACGATCAGCCCGATGATCCCGGTGTCCTGGGGCCGGAGGATGGTGATCTCTAGCGGCTTTACACGTCCGCATGTTTTATTGCTTGTTTATCGCATGTGTCCCGGTAACGTCCTCGAAATGTAATCGCTGCCTGTATGCAGAGCAGCCAAGGAAAGTCAGCTGGTGTGAGCAGGGGAGCGAGGGTAGGTAGGGTGGGTTGATCCTGACTGGAAGCCAAGTCTCTCTATCACTATCCTGCTCAGCAAGGGGAGAGAAAAATGTAATGAAAGGCTCATAGGCAAGACAAGGACAGGGAGAGATCACTCACCAGGTACCATCACAGGCAAAGACTTGACTTGGGGAAAATATTGAATTCATTACCGATGAAATCAGAGTGAGGTAATGAGAAATAACCAGCAAATCTTAGAACACCTACCCCTCACCCCTCCATTCTTCCAGGGTGCAACTTCATTTCTGATTTTCTCTACCTCCCTTGCCTGCAGTGGCACAGGGGGATGTAGAGTGGGAGCTGAGGTCAGTTCACAAAGTATTGTCTATGCTAATCTCCTCCTCAGGGGAAGGACCCCTCACACTCTTCTGCTCTAGTGTGGGATCCCTCCTGTGGGAGATAGTCTTCCATAAATGTCTCCAATATCAGTCCTTCCCAAGACCTGCAGTTCTTTGTGATCTGCTCCAGTATGGGTCCTCTCCATGGGGTCACGAGTCCTGCCAGCAAACCTGCTCCAGCGTGGGTTCCTCTCTCCGTGAAACCACAGGTCCTGCCAGGAGCCTGCTCCCACATGGGCTTCCCATGGGGTCACAGCCTCCTTTGGGTATTCACCAGCTCTATTGTGGGACCCTCCACAGGCTGCAGGTGGAGGACTCTACTCCAGAAGGGATCTCCATGGGCTGCAGGGGCACAGCTGCCTCACCATGGTCTTCACCATGGGCTGCAGGTGAATCTCTGCTCCAGTGCCTGGAGCACCTCTTCCTCCTCATCCTACACTGGCCCTGGTGTCTGCAGAGTTGTCTCTCTCACATATTCTCACTCCTCTTTTCCTGGCTGCTGTTGCTTTTCCCCTTCTTGAATCTGTTACCCCAGAGGCTGTTGCTGATGGGCTCTACCTTGGCCAGCATCAGGCCCGCCTTGAAGCCAGCTGGCATTGGCTCTGTTCTACATGGGGAAAGTTTCTGGCACCTTCTCACAGAAATCAGTTCTGTAGACTCCCCCACTACCAAAATCTTGCCATGCAAACCCAACACAGTTATTTATCACACTATGTGTAGGATGGACTTACCTGTCTGGAAAAGGGGAATAAATAAACTAATTTCTGAAGTTCTCACTTGTGAAGTTTAGAATTTAATCATGAGAGGCAGCAGCTAATGGTTGCAATTTCATTTCTCCAGGCAAGCCTTGATTTCTCCCTAAAGGTTGCCCCTCAAACACAAGGCAGCAGCTGAGTTTAGAGGTGACAGTCTGTACATTATGGCTTTGCATTACATGGGGGAACAGGAAAAAACCTGGTCCAGTCACTTTTGTACAGGACTTGATCAGCAGATGGCCATGGTGCAGCTCATGCTATGCACTGCCATTGGCTGCCATCCCCAGTCTCAGGGTACTGTGGAAGAAGAAGAGGAAGAGGAGAATGATGTGCATCTCTCACATGTCTGTGTTTGCAGGACTGCAGTGAGTATGTCTTGGTCTTGCAGTTTCTGTTCTCTACTGGCTTTCCTGAGGCCCAGCAGGACACTCTTTGTGAAGTGTCCTGTTCCTGCAGAGGCTGGAGCATTGATGACAGCTTGTGCCGGGCTGAGAACCTGCTGCCCATGGGCTTTGGCTGGGCAATGCCAAGGGGTCTCTTGCACAGCTCAGCAAAGGCAATTGCAGGGCTTGATGCCTCTGCAGGGACTTCCTCAGCATGTGCTATCCTGACCCCGTGATGAACTGGAGAAAGGGACCAGCATGGCAGAAACGTAGCTTTTTTCTGTCAGCAGTGAGGCTTTGCCTGTGTTAGCCCAGGCAAGGCGGTGAGAGCGTATGGCAGGGGGAGAGAGTGGCAGCAGGCAAATCTGCACCCTTGGATGCATCCTGGGGGTGCTGTTGGTGCAAAGGAGCCTGTACCAGGACAAAGTGTGACTGCCTGACAGGGCTTAAGGGTCTTGCTATGGGTGCCTGGGGTGATGGGTGCCTGTTCTGGGGGAGTGTGGGTGGCTTTGGGGAATTGGAGAGCCCCAAGGCTCTGGAAAGGGACCTGCAAATCTACCCCCCTCAGAAGAGGAAAAACAATGCTTGCAGTCAGGTTTCTAGTCTGCATACAGGACCTGCATAAGTGCTGGGGTACTGCAGCCTCACAGCTCCTGTCAGCTTCAGAGCTGGAGAGGAAGAGAGACCGTCTGTTTTCAGCACCTGCAGCCCCTGTCCACCCTGATGCTACTTGGTACAGAGACTAGAGCAGAGCAGCTGTGTGCAGTCTGTGCAGTCTGATGCATGAAGCATGAAACAGCAAAAGGTGACAAAATGAGCTGCAGGCATCTGTTGTCTGAACAAGGGTCTGTGGGGGACAGAAGCTCATCATATTAAAGTGCAGAGGCAGAGGTTGTGTGAGTTGATCTGCCTGAGATCTGAGTATTTTTCCAAGAATAAGAATAGCTGGTATGTGGCATGTAGAGACCATTTGTTTCTTTCAGCTCAAAGATGCACTGAAGGCGCAGCAAGGCAGGCTAGGCAGGTGATGCTTTGTGCACTGGCTGGTATAAAAGCAGATTGTATCTTTTTTGTATGATATGGACATCAAACTTAGGAATCAATTCCTAAAGTTGCTTTTCAGATGACCCTATGTGCCTGTCAAAGGAAAAAAAATCTATTGCACGATGTTTAAGGAAATATTCTTCATATAAGCACTGTAGCTCTCCAGTATATAAGGAAAACCAGCCACCTCCTAGGAGAAACAAACTTGAATGAATGTGCTAAGATGAAGCAAAAGGGACCAGTGAGGGTATTTGCAGAGTACAAAACCTCAAAAATATGTATCTGACTGTGATTGCTGTAGCAGACAAGAAGGAATCATTTACATTGGAATCTTTTAAAAAAAGTATTAAAAAGGAAGCTGTCATATTAATGATGGTAATCACTGTGCCATGATCTAACACTATCTGTGACAAAATAAACCCTTGAAAGCAGTGAAAAGAAGGAAGGCTCTAATCTCCAGACCGCCACCTGAACTAGGAACATCCTAGTAAAAAAACCCCCAAAACATGGAGAATTTATTTTGTGTTCTGTGCAGTCCAGGAGATCATAAAGTGAAAAATGAAAAGGATAACTCTAGCACGCCCTGATGATGCTATGATTTCTCAACTGGGTTTCATCCACTGGCACTTCTGCATGACCACTGCAAATTTTCCAGAAGATCCGAGAGAAGAACAGTTCCAGAGTAGTTTCAGGAAGATCAGAGAAAACTGAAATACTTATGATCATGGACTTGTAGTAGTGATAAAAACATCTTTGGTATCCTCCAAAGAAGGAATAAGGAGAGGAAAATTTTCCTCTTTGACCCCAGATGCTGGCATGACCTGCAAATCCAGTGTCCTGACATCTTTTTAAAGATGTATAGATGTACTCCTGTGGCACCTGATTTGATCCTCCAACGTTCTCTAGGGACCTGAGGGTAGCAGCCCTAGCCCCTGTCCCAGCCCTGCCATCAGTCCCCTTGCTGTGCTCCTGGGACTGCAAAGGGTGAAGGAATGGACACAGTTTCACACTGGAGAGAGGTACTCCTTGTGATTTCACAACAGCCAATATAAAAGTAATTTCTCCATACCAGTGAAACTGTGTATATTTGTCTTGGCTTGGTTTTTTCTTTCACTTGGTCACTTTGCAAGCCTGAAGCTGGAACCCACCCTTTGGCATTGTGCTGGGAGACAATGTTATCAAAAGCAGCATATGTCCTGGCTGACAGGCTCTTGATGTTTTGCTGCAACTACTCGAGAGAAGGGTTGGCATTTTATAATATCTATAAATCTGCCTTACACAGGTGCAATGTCATCAATACAACCTCAGTATATGGAATGGTCTATTGTTTTTCTTTTCTTTTTCCCTTCCAGAACACCCTATGAAGTCTCAGAGCACATACCAATGGAAGGCCCTTTGCAAACCTTCGTTCATGTGTGCCATGAAAATGGTCAATGGATGTCACAGTTACCAGAGAAGCTCTGGGATATTCCCCTCTATAACTTAGCTCTCCCAGGTAAAGATTAACTTTTGCTCTCCACTGGTTTTTTTAGCTTGCCATTTAAGCATTGGAATATCCTGTTTGTCCCATTTGGCTATGTTTATTATTTGGGTCAGTGTGTGGGGGAGGGTTTGTGTAATGTTATGTGAATAATGTTGGTCTGTAATGTTTGGGGTTTCTTAGAGGGGAGGGTTAACAAAGGAATTTTATGTTGTTTTTTAGAAATAAAAAGAAAGAGGCACTTTGCATCATCTTGTCAGATATTATTATTGATCTAAGGATTGACTTACTTGGGCAATGATAAAATTTTTCTAATCAATTCTTGTGACTTCCTATATCATAAAATGTTTCCAGGAGGGGAGAATTAATATTTTACCTTATCATTTTTTTTTGTACTGTCTAAAAGAGGCTGTGAAGTTGCAGAAAAAAGAGAATTGAGACTTGTAATTAACATGTTTTTATTAATGTAGACTTATTTTTCTATATGATCTTATAAAAACGGGATTTATTGTGTTATGCATAAATGCATTTAAGTGATACCTGTGTATTATTAACCTTTCTTTGGTCATATTATTACTTCTTTCTGCTGCCTTGATTTCCCCCCCCCCCTCATTCTGTCCAAAAAATTTATGGTATAATGTGATTTCACTGACCCATCGGGAGACATCAGGTCTTGAGTGATTCCCTTTGCTTCCACACCAAAAATGCTACTAAAGAAAAGTCTAGCCCACATTTTCTCTCACACCTGTAGATGTGACAGGTAGTTTGGGGGGAAAGCAGCACAGTGTGTAGATGAATGCTTTATGTAGGCCACAGGATCATAGATTAATTTTAGGAAAGGCATATATTTAGAGATAGTGTGAAATCTTGTCTTCAGCGAGTAGACCTCTGGGAGAACCCAAGAATTGTAGTGCTTTGGCTTTTTTCTGTCCATTGTGAACTGATGGCATGTGGAGTTCCAATTAAAATTGACATCCAGAAACTTATTTCATGGAGTCTTTTTAGATAATGTCATTTGAATGGATGTTAACTACAAAACAAGCACATATCTATTTAGGATGTGCTAAACAGAGCCTATAAAGCCCAGGTAAGAGGACTAGGACCAGTGCTATTGAAAAACCCCTTGAGAAAAACCCATCGAGAGAGGAAAAAAGAAAACACATATCTGTCTTATGACTGAAAAAAGAAGATAATAGTCTTCTCTTTTTCTATTTTTGTTCCTATTGCAAAAATTGTTCAAAAGTCAGTAGCACACTCAGTGGGATTTTTTGCTGGAAAAGGAGACATGTTGTTTCTGTAAGAATTTCACCTGATGCTTCTTGGCCATCATAGAAAGTAGAGAACCTGCTGATGGCTCTGTTTGCCTTCCTGGCTCTCCTCCTAAAGGTGACCTTTTTATTCTTGCAAATGTTTGTTGTTCTTGTGAATATGCCTGCAGGGAGAACAGTCGTGAAGAACAGCTGAAGGCAAGTCCATTTCAGCAAAACATTAGAGGACTTTTACAGAGCAGCAGGCTATTAGCTTGGAATATTTTGGTGTCTGTCCAGCTGACCTACAAAGCTGATCAAGCCCAAGTGAGAACACAAACAGATCAAGACCAACCAGGTCAAGACAGCTCTGGCAGGTTTCCAGAGGGAGGAAACCCAGTTTGGAAGTGGAAGTTTATCTCATAGAAGGCATGCAAGAAAGATGACAGAGTGGATTCTGAAAGCATGATGAGGAGACAGCAGCAAATCTCATTAATAAGTGTTGTGCTTGCACCAGATTCAGCACAGTGCTGCTGGGGAGATGTGGATTCAAGGTCTGGAGCTACTTGGCTTTGTGCTAGCTCACTGTCTTTGCATCATATATGTTGTGTCATGGATGTACCCGTCTTCCTTTCATTACTGTAACTCATGACATCACAAAAGACTTGTGAGTAGAAGATAACTATCCGTTTGCTGGTTGGCATCCATGGATGCAACACCCATCAATGGAATCCTGCTCATCTCTTTCAGGCTTGGATTTGGTCCATGGATAATTAATAGTTTTACTCTTACGTTTTCTAACACATAATTCTTTTATTGCATGCCCTCTATATTGATCTTCCATCTGAAATGAGTGTGGTTTGGGTGTTTAAAGCAGTACAATAAATTTTAAAAGGCTTTTAGGAGGTGAAAAAAATGGAGTGAGACGTCAAACTGTTATTGACAGTTCCAAAGAATTTTTATTTCCAAACCAATCCTTTTTACTTTGTTTACTAGAAACATTACCACTGGCACCAGTAAGACTGACAATTCAAGAAAGCAGTTCCTAGCACCAGTCAACTATTAGTTTGATAGAAGACTTAAATATCAAAATGATAAGCAGATTCTTTGCAGATCTCTGTTAAGATCCAAGCAACTTCACTGAATTGTTAGCTTTTCTTATTGATGCTTTATAAAACTGGAAGAAATAATGGAACAGAAAAGCTAGCAAAATCACTGGTTCCCTGTCTTGATAAAATTGTGAGTTGCAATAGTTTCATTTAAACATGATGCAAGAGATGTGCCAGATTTATTAAGACTTCAAGGAAATAAAATATTTGGGCAGACTGTTCTTGGCTCCAATGCCTGTGTAATTCCCTGTGCTCGAAAGAGTCAGGTAATTTTTGAAGTCCATCAAATAAAGATCTTGATCATCTTTCATTCATAAACTTAGACTTAGATTTGCCTCAGAAACCTTTAAGCACTCACCTTGTTTCTTGTTTTTGTAGGGGAGGTGGGGGTTTAGTTCAGGAGGACGTTTTTAGCAGATATTTAAGATAAAGTGGTTAAAGTGCCAAGTTAAATGTTGATCCAGTCAAAGGTGCAAGAACCTGAATTTCTGATTTCAGTCATATTTTCCTGTGCAAAGATGAGGATCTTGGACAATGAAATCCTGCATTTGGAAAACTCTGAAAACAGGACAAATTCTAGATAAATTCAGCCTTCAGCTATTTATTCCCTGAAAAAAAATGTTTTCACATCAAGATAATTATTTTGAGGGAAGATGCCATTTGAAACAGACCATTTTATTGTGGTTTGGGGCAAACAACAGTGATGTGTTGTTTAGATGGGGACTGCTTTATTGAAAAGTGTCAATGCTTTCCCTTCACAAGGATTTCATGCTAAGCTTATTAATGTCCGGTGAGCAACTTCTGTAGACAATTCCACCTTTTTGCCATAACTAGAGAGGCTCTCAGACAGTATAAGTGTGTGGCTTGTGAATGTGGTGGCCTATCAGGTGTGCACATGAAATGTAGCCATAGAATGTGGTCTTGAGTAGTTAAGAAATGAGATTTTCTGTACATTTATTTTTGTATTCTACAGGGAGTCACGACACTATGACCTACTGTTTGGATAAAAGCTCTGCTGTTAGTGGCAACGAGTCCAAGCTGGTGAAGTTTTTAAACAAATGTCTGCCCTGCATTGTGCACCCCATTATCATGAAGTGGTCTATAACACAGGTAACCATTGTCTGGTGTTCTCTTCTTGCCTTGGCAAAGGTCAAGCTTGTGCTGCAGGGCTGAGAGTGTACAATGACAGGATAGCCTGCTGCCCAGAAATCTGTGCTCTCATGAGATGCTACGCTTGTGTGTTGTGTCTTAACCCCAGTCAGCAACTCAGCCCTGCACTGCTGCTTCTCGCTGCCCCTGGGTGAGATAGGGGAGGAATTGCAGGGTAAAAGCTGGAGAACCTGTGGAGTGAGATAAAGACCATTTAATAGGTAAAGCAAAAGCCACATGTGCAAGCAAAGCAGAATAAGGAATTAATTTACTGCTTCCTATGGACATGCAGGTGTTCAGTCATCTCCAAGAAAGCCAGGCTCCATCGTGTGTAACGGTGTCTTAGCATGACAAACACCATCACTCTGAACCTTGCCCCTCTTCTTCCCCCAGCTTTATATGCTGAGCATGGCTCCTTATGATGTAGGATATCCTTGTGGTCAGTTGGGGTCAGCTGTCCCGGCTGTGTCCCCTCCCAGCTCCTTGTGCACCCCCAGCCTCCTCGCTGGTGGAATGGGGTGAGTGGCAGAAAAGGCTTTGATGCTGTGTAAGCACTTCTCAGCAACAGCAAAAACATCTGTGTAATCAATGCTGTTTCCAGCACGAATCCAAACCCCAGTTCCATTCCAGCTAAAATGAAGAAAATTACTCTTTCCAGCACTTGGAAGTATGAGATAGGAGCCACACATATCTGATCATCTTTTCTGGGGAAAAAGCATGCAGGTGAGGCAGAAATTGTTGCTTAAAGCTGACCACTTAGTACTAGAAACCCTTTTCCACATGTTTATTGTGGTGGTAAATATAATTTAATATTAATGTAATTGCTCTTTGTTCAGAAGGTACTTGCTTGTCATTTTTGCTATCACTGTTGTGTGAGATGTCAGTTGTGTTCCCCACCTATACTGGGTATTTCACCAACAGCAGAAACAGAAGAATCCCTTGTTGAAAGGATTTTTTTCCCCATAAATATTAAAAGAGTGAAGGTGTGGTCCATCACTTAAGGTTTAGTTAACTTTTTAAAATGTGCAAATATTAAGCTAGTTGTTATCTCTTTGCTCCTCAAAAATGTATTTTAAAGACAAAATTGGGGATCATGATTTAAGCTACAGCTTTTGAAGATTCTTCCGAAGAACAGACTTTCCTGACATTGAAGAGGTTCCAAAAATCTTTCTGTTTTTGTTTTTATTGAAGGAATAGTTCTTTATTAGGGAATTAAAATAGAATAATTGATAAATAGCATTGAGCATGACAAGATTTCTTTTGTTGTGTTTGAGCAGCTCTGGCAAAGTGGAATCTTAGACACTACCAGGTATCAAATATGAACCAGCTGATGAGCTGATGTTGAAGGGCACTTGCTTAGCACAGATCTTTGTTTACCTTGAGCTGCTTCTTTTGGAGGGACTTGAGCCAATAAAAGATTTAGAAAGCTCCCAACTTGTGGGTTTCTGGCTGGCAAAGTGACCCTGTTGGTGATAAACAATCCCTTAACATCATTAGAGTAATTTTCTGGTCCAAACCCAGTGTAACAAGCAGGAAGTAGCCCAGTGCTGTTAGGGAAGAGGCACAGCTACAATCCTGCCCCTCCTTAGCTCTGCCTTCTCCAGTTATCTGTGTGGGGAGATGACTCCACCCGTTGGTATCCAGAACAGACACCATGGAGCCCTGCTGATGGTAGTATCCACAAGTTCCTGGATGGCCCAGTGCCTGGGAGTTGCCTGCTTGAGCCCCAGCTGTTGTGGCTGTCAGTCAGGAGCCCCAAATATTTCCCGTGTAATGGCCATGTAACTTCCAGTCGTGCCCTGGATGCCTGGTGTGAGATTAAAGCACTGAGCAGCATTGCTCCTCAGGGCTTCCTTTTAAATTTTGCCCTTTAGGGGGACAGTGTTCACACTGCCTAATTCAGTATCCAAACCCATTAGACTAATTAAAGAGTCTAATTTGTCTTGTTTTCCCGTGTAGTCAACAGATAAGAAATGAATTCATCTGCAGGGCAGTTCAGAGCAACCACTTCCTTTGGTGCTTTTTCTGGCCACAAAGATTACAGATGACCTACAGCCATGTATGTTCTCATCTCCAGTATATTCCCAAGCAAAGGGGTATGGATCATCCCTTCCACTGCTTCAGCTGGTGGAGACCAAGCAGGCACAGGAGGAGCCTTTGGCCAGAGCCACTGCACCCCCTGGACCCTGGGGCACACAGGGCTGCTCTGTCCCAGCCTGGCCCCTCAGGGGATGCTAAATTCATGTCCAAAGAACAGGAAGTTAGGGGGTTAAACTCGGCAAGGTGAGCATCCTGCCACGTGTCTTAAGCTCTGCCTCAGTGCTAAAGCTACAAATATGGATATTCGAGAGCAATGCCTTGTACTGATTTAGCTTTCATTGAATCCCTTACAACTTAAATCAGTACCATGTGTAGTTTCTGAAGCCTAAATTTTTATCCCTAGCAGGTTGAACTGAAACATTTGAGTTTAAAAATATTTCATTAAATAAATTCTATTTTCTTATGCTAAGAGAGTCCTGATATAAGGAAAAGACATATCATTTGGAACTTTTTGCCTCAGAAACAGCTTTGTCACCATTCTATTCAGCTCTCAAATCCAGTGGAAGTGCTCGGAGGGAAGTGGATCTGGAGGAGTGCCTCTGTTTTGTAGGACTTCTACAGGTTAATTCAAACTTTATAAGAATCTTTATCTTGAAAAAGAAAAATAGCCAGTAGATTTTTCTGGTTTTGTTTTTTTTTCCTTCTGTTGAGGATGTGTGAGGTCCACAGAGACAACCGTGGTAAAGTCTTTGATCTAATAAGATAAATATTGCATTTCTAACGTGCTGATCCTGCAATTGTTTTTTAAATGAATAGTTTTGTGAAGAACAATCATGTATTTATGTACAGGCTAATTGATCTTTAACTTTCAGAACACAACAAGGGCAACTGTCTGAAACTAATCTGAATCTAATCTGTACTTGCAGTTTATGCTGCAGGGAAATTGGAATCCCTCTTGTCAGAGAGCAAAATTCTTCTGAGTGGCAATTTGGTGCCATATAGTGACATTTTAAAGATGAAAGATCTGTGAAAAGTGCCATAGGACTAACTTTGTACCCTTCTTTTAGCTTTTTGAACTAAAGAAACAAATCTATTTGAAGCTCTCAGGACCTTTGTCTTCTGTTTCACCTTTCAGGTCCTGACTGTGACGGAGCAACTTGAGGCTGGAGTTAGATACCTGGATTTCAGGATTGCCCACAAGGCTAATGATCCATCTATGAATTTGTACTTTGTGCATATGGTTTACACAACTGTTACTGTGCAGGTATTTTCCTTACATTTGTGATGACGATAAAACCATTTCTTTCATTTAAGGGCCATCATAATCCAAAAATGCTGTCTCAAGGTCTTCTGAGTAGGTTATTTATTTTTCTTTTGTGAAGACTTCAAACTAGAGAAAATCAGCAGGGCTGGAAATTAGTTTCAGCAGCTGCATGTGATACTGGAGCATCAAGATTTTCCTCATCCTCAAACTTCTCGTGCCTGCTCTCCACTGCCTATCCGCTACCAGATGCCCGATGTTCTGGGGTTTATCACATGTTGTCTCAGGATGATACACAGGGCATTCCTATTTCCCTGGTAAGGAGTGAAGTTATTAAAGGGAAGAAGACATTGAAAGCCTTATATAATTACAGAAACACTTTTTTTTTTTAATTATTTTTTTGAGAAAACAGAGTTTTTCATTATTGTGATTGTGAGACTGTTCCATCATCACTGCTCTGTTGATTTTATGTCCTTTCCCCTGCATAGCACAGATAATTTTCTAAGCTGCCATACTTCCTTCTTACAGGATATTCTGTGGGAAATATTGAGGTGGTTAGAAAGTCATCCTCAGGAAGTTGTTATCATAGCCTGCAGGAATTTTGATGGATTAACCAAGAGACTTCATAATCATCTTGTTGCCTGTATAAAAGAGATTTTCCAGTGTAAACTGTGTCCTAGATATGTAAGTATGAGACCTTTTCCCCCCTCATTTTAAAAAGAATGATACGTCACAGTGAGATCTTTGATTCCAAATTTTTAGATGTATTCTACTTTCACTGTCCTTTTAACCTCGGAATGGTACAATTTGCTGCATCAGAGATAGGTCATTCTCTGATAGAACTGAGGAGATCAAGCAAACCTATATTCCACAGTGTGGAGGAGGGAATTAAATTTGACTGTATGTCTGTTGAGCTGTGGGACAATAGTAGAGACAATTGTCGTCTGTTGTCCTGTCTGAGTTTTCTTGGAAAGAGAAAAGAAAAGAGGGGGAAAGAAAGGAAAAGGAAATAAAAAAGAAAGGAAAAGTTGTGTGTCTTACATATTTATAGAACTTAAAGAATCAATTTTTCTGCCTTTTCACAGCAATAATTATAAATCAATTTTTTTCTATTTAAAATAGTTTAGGTTGGAAGTGACCTGTGGAGGTCCAATACCACCATGCAAAGCAGGTTCAAAGTTACGTTGGGCTGCATCCTGTTCATTCTTGATTATCTCCAAGGATGGAGATTTCACCTTTCTGTGCCAAATTTGACCACTCTCACAGTAACCATGTTTTCCTTCTCTATCTCTTGTGTCTGCTGACTTCCATCCTTTGCTGTGCACATCTGAGGAGTCTTCTCCACATGTACCCGTTAGGTATTTGCAGACAGCAGTAAGACCTGTCCAGTCTTCTCTTTTCATGCTGAGCAGACTCAGCTCCCTTAGCCTCTCCTTGTGTGTCATGCTCCAGCCTCTGCTCAGTCTGGTTGTGTGCTGATGGATTCACTCCAACTTTTCAGTGACTTCTTTGTCACTGGGAAGCCCCAGCTGGAAACAATACTTGAGCTGCAGTCCCACAGCTGCTGAATAGAAGGGAAGATCCCCTTTTCTTGATTTGCTGTCTGTGCCTTTGCTATTACAGCCCAGTTCACAATTGACCTTTGCCAGGTAGGCACACTACTGGCTCATGTGAAGCTTGATGTCTATGAGAATCTTCGGGTCCTTTTCTGCAAAGTAGGTTTCTTGCCAGCTTCCACCAGTCTGTCCTGGTCTGTGGGGTTAGTCTGTTCAGGACTTTGCATTTGCTTCTGTTGAGCTTACTGAGGTTTCTGTCAATTTGTTGAGGTTCCTCTTAATAGCATCTTTGCTCTCAATGCATTCCTGGTGGCATTGACTTTCCTGCAGCTGACCTCCTAACCAGTCTTGCAGTTACCCAAACCTCCAGAAAACCTTTAAATAATCAGAAAATATTTGATTGCTAGATTGTAGAAGTTGAGACTTTTAGCTCTCTCTGTTTTTTACAAGGTGTGGGAGCTTTTAGTAGTTAAACAATTAACATTTCAAAGATGCATAGGAACAGAGGGTTTTCCCTGGAGATGTGAGTGGTACAGGAGAATGATGACCCTGTTCCCGATTCAAATTCAGCCTTTGAAGCTGGTGTATCAGTAACGTATGAGTATTACCATTTCAAAGCATTTTGTACAGGAGAGTTAAAATAGAACAATTCTCAGCAAAACTAGGGGATTCTGAATATTCAGGCCTCAGCTGAATAACTGAAGACCTGAGTGACACTGTTTTATTGTTTCCCCAAATAACTTGAGTGTGTAAGTTTTGGATGAGCAGAGATACTGGAGAAGGTGGTCAAATTTGCTTTCAGACACATGGCCAGCTCTTAAAAAATAGAAAGTTATTAACTGCAAAAGGGGCAAGTTGCTGATGACAATTTGTTGAATGAAGGTATTGAAAGAATGGTCTGAGATCACTTCACTGAAGAAAAAACATATCTGAGTTGTGTCCGGGAGGATGGAGGAAGAGAACTGGAGAAAAGACAAACCAATTATTTCCCTCGAGTAGGAAAACTTTATATCTATGGGGTCTGTGACCAGCACAATGGATCTTACCAATTTTTCTAGTGGTACCATTGCAGGTTAGGCACCTGTGGGATTTTTCAGGATCACAGATTTAGATTTGCCATCGAATATCCAAATGCTTGCTAGCTTATTCTGAAATAAACTGCTAGCTACTGTCTTGCAAGACTGCATCTCTATTGTACAGAATTAAGTGTCAAAAGGTTTATGAAGCAGCTGCTCAGGCAAGGTCTGTATGTAGTACTGGCACAGGCCACAGCGTGACAATATTACACTGCATTTACAATTTTAATTGTCTAAACTATTCAAGGTGTCTTCCTTTGATCTGTATTACTAGGGTTTAAAAATCCCTTGTTAGACTTTCATTTCTGCTGTGTTTGCAAAATAAGCACCTGTGTTCATATGCACATCTCTGGTAGTTTTTTTTTTTTTTTGGCTTTTATTGCACATCTTTACTTGTTTGTTTAAGACGTTCCAGCTTTAGAAAGGCAGGTGGGATAAAGCAAAGGCTTCAGTCAACCGCAGAGTTTTGTGGTGTAGGTAGCTTGTGCCTTAATTTTGCAATATTTTCTGACCAAATGGGAGCTTGTATTCTCTCTTTTGTGGATGAACTGAGAGGGATTCATTCAACCCTCAGCTTTCTTCAAATATTTACATCATTAATTTTCAAGTGCCTTTGGCTTTTATTTAAATTAATAAGCTAATAGGAACATCAAAAAGCCACTATTTCTTTTTCACAAGCAGAAAACGTAGTTTTTAGCTACAACATTCTTAGAAAAAACAATGTATGTTAAATATGTTTGTTTTGCAAATAAAACTAGTCAGAGGGCCTCAGTTCTCTCCAGTGGTAACTTCTGAGTCTGGAAAATGTAATTTCATATTGAGACACTTAAATTTAACAGCTATTTTAACGTATCTATCTGATAGAGAAAATGTCTGACTCAAGTCTTCCTCTCTCTCAATTAAAAATGTCTGGAGTATCCCAATTTGATAAACTTTCCTCTTAGAGAAACAAAAATTAATGTAGCTCTTGGTGATTCATATTTAATCTTACCAAGTTTTAAGCAGTTCAGTTTTCTTTGATGGTTACTGTGCCAAATTTGCATCAATGTGTGGAATCTGCCAAAATGATTCCTGCTTCTGTGTCTGCATTCCTGCAGCAGATGGTCTGTATCTTCCTCCCCTAAGGAACTTTCAGCAGTGGCTTGTGCATGAGGGCTGACACAAGGATGATTTCCTGTTATGCAGGTGTAAGACCTTGAGTTATGTACATGATCACAGCTGAATTGTTTGAGGAAAGAAGGGATTTGCTGAAGCTCCCAGGCTCCTATTGCCCTGCAGCTTGTAAACCAGCCCATCACCTACTGGGCTGCTCTTTTAAAAGCTTTATCTGAACTGAATCTGTGCCAAGGTGATCTCACACATCAGTATTTGGACTTTGGGAATGCTGCTGTGTTGCTGACTTCAACCTGGGCATGCTTCCTTTTAGGTGGTGCCAACACTGCGGACCATGTGGCACCTTGGCCATCAGGTTATAGTCTCGTACGAAGAGGAGGCAGAACTGGGGAAGCACTGTGAGCTGTGGCCCCCCATCCCATACTGGTGGGGAAACAAAACATCCACTCGTGCTCTTATCCGGTATTTGGAGCGCATGAAGCGGATGGGCCGTCCAGGTAGGCACAGGGAGTTCGCTCAGGGGCACTTACAGCAATGCAAAACAAGTAGGAAATTGGGCAATTATTGCCTTATGGGATATAACCACCCTGTGCGTGCTGTGTGCCCATGGCTGCTGAGTGCTCTGCCCGCCCCTGGGTGAGTGTGATGCTGTCCTTGGTGGTGTGGACGCTGTCAGTGCATGCCTCCGTGCACAGACTACAGAGATTGTGGCAGCCGCCTGTGACCCACGGAAAGGGAGCCCTCGGTGCAGACCAGCTGGCTGGCACGGTTGTGCCCACCTCGTGGGTAGGAGGCTGCTTCCTCCGCTCTGTGCTTGTTGCTTTAGGCAGCACAGATGGTGAGAGAAGTGCATTCCACCAGCCTTGGTGTGAAAGGAATCCCCTACAAGGTTTCTCTCAGGGGAGCCCTTATCACTCTACAGCTACTTGAAAGGAGGTTGTGGCAAGGTAGAAATTGGCCTCTTCTCCCAGGCAACCAGCAAGAGGAAATGGCCTCAGGCTGTGCCAGGGCATGTTGACGCTGGAAATCAGGAAGGATTTCTTCACTGGAAGGGTGGTTAAACATTGGAATGGACTGCCCAGGGAGGTAGTGGAGTCACTATCCGTGGAGGTGTTCAGGTAACAACTGGATAAGGCACTTAGTGCCATGGTTTAGTTGTTTTGGTGGGGCTTGGTCAAATGTTAGACTTGATGATCTTGAAGCCTTTTCCAAGATTAGTAATTCTGTGACACAAGAGCAGTATGAGAAGGGTGTAGCTGCACATTAAGCAGCAGCACTCAAGTATTGTAATCTGACAGAGGTTCAGTTCAGAGCCTCTGACACAGCTTTTGAAGTGAATGCACAAAGAAGCCACTCAAAAACGCACTCCCCCAGCCCTGGGCGGGTGCACCCTGTGTTCCTATCCACCACAGGGGAAGCATTTGGAAGCAACCCTCAGAAAAACAAACATGATTTACAGAGGAGGACTAGTCAGTGGAGAACCTTTAGACTGCAATACATAAGTAGACAAACTTAGCTAAACTGGAATGTTTGGATAACTGAGCGTGGCTCAGGAATTGTTTACTACAGCATGCAGTTGCAACAAGGGGAAACAGGTGTAGGGACATGAAGCAATACAGAAAGAGTGTGAAGTCAGTGTTTTAATGATCCCCACTGGAATGAGATGTGAATGTAATGCAATACTGAGAAATTTTTCTTCTCCTCAAAAGAATATTTAATGTGTGACTTTCTGGTTTTTGTTTCAGGAAAATTCTTTGTGGCAGGGATTAACCTTACAGAAAATTTAAGATATATTCTTGTACACCCTTTTGGATCATTGAAGAAAATGACACTCCAGAGTCTTCCGTGTTTGAAAATCTGGATAAAGCAGCAGTATCCAGGACCAAAAAAAAAAAGTATTAACATCATTGCTGGAGACTTTATAGGAAACAATGATTTTGTCAAAGATGTGATAGAACTTAACACAAAAATTAATCCTCCATTGCACTGTCAAAGTGAAATGGAACAAATAACATTTGATTCTCAGCTTCTTAATCTATGAAAAGTTGAAAAGGCTTTGTCTGCATTTACTGTGCCCTGGTGTAAGCATCCTGAATCCCATAAAGGTCCAATTAACTTAAACCAGGAATGCTTTCAAGGCTCAGTAGGAAAAGGTCTCTCAACCTCATCAGGGTTTTGAGGCCTTTGGACAAAAAAGAGAGCAGGTGTACCTTGCAGAAGTCTCTAGAGAACTACGGTATAGGTGTAATTTTTTTTTGAGGTGCTTTGATTCTGTAGCAGCTGGCAATACTGAAAGTCTCAAAAACGCAATCTTATTTTTCATAGGACTAAGGAGGAGGAAAATGTCAGTAGTTGCATGATTTATTTGTAAGATTTTATGTTTTCTTAAAGTTGTAAGGATATTCTGCACTTGCAACCCAAATTCTTACTCTTTTATGTCAGTTTGAAATTGACTTGTCCATTTTCATAGTTTCTCTTAAATAAACAAAAGGAACAGTTAAAAATATTTTTGATATATTGGGGTACTGCACTGACAATCCAGTTTGAAATTATTTTATGTATATACCAATGTGCTGAGTATCAGTTGTGAGCTACATTACAAACAGGGTAGCTGCAAAATTATTTGGAATTTCGAAGAGGTAATTGAATTTGCACTTAGTCATGCCAGGTCTGCCAGGATAAAGATACCAAAATGAGGCCCCTATGCAGTTTGTCTGTGGCAGTTAAACATTTTACTAGGTGTTGCCTAAGTATGCCTTACATTGAAAATAAACAGAGGAAACAAATTCCTGATCTTAACTTAAACTGCCCTAGAAATACAGATTGTTGGCTTCTATCATGCTCATTTGGGGTTTCACACCTGGTCTTTTATTTAGCTATTTTAGTAGCTCTGTAATTATTTTTCCTCTCACTAAATAGTTTTTGTGTATGTCAAAACTAAGAGGTTTATGCTATTTCCCATCAAATACTAATTCTGTTTTTTTAAATGAACTGTGTAGTAACAAATCATCATGAAGGTAAGAGAATTGTCAAGCATCAGGACTAAAAGAAAACCAATTATTGTGTAAAGTTCACTATGCAACTTCTTCCATATACCTCACTTTTTAGATGCACTTTATATACAAAAGCTAAATTCAGATGTCTGCTAATGTTTGCAGAAGTTTTTCTGCCTATCTTTTGTACCCTTGTCATTCTAATAAAACTTGATCTCTCTCTGTAATATGGAGTGAAATAGTTTGGTTTCTCCTTTCTGTGATATTGTTTCATTGGTTCTCAGTAGTAATTAATAATTTAAGAAATTAATCTGTTGTCGTTTTTTTTCCTTTTGTTTTCCTCTGTGAAAAAGTTTGCAGTACCTTAAATGTTTTCTCCAAGAACTGACATAGTAATAGGTATTGTGAATAAATTAATGTAGGCAAGAAAACTGTATGGGCAAAAGATGTTCACAGCTAACTTTATTTATGCCTTAACTGATTTTTTTTTCTTCACTGCAATAAGACATGGCAGTTATTTTTACTTATATTCATGCATTCTGCTTGAGCACGTTTATCTTTACTATTTATATACAACCAACATTTTGTTCACTAACTCTCATTTTCCAAAGACCATCTGAAACATCTTAACTATAATAAATACTATTTTCTTCTGAAAAAGGCAATAAAAGGCTTTATTTATATGATATAAGAAACTTGGTACTTTTCTGAAGGTTAAGTCAGATGCCATTCCATGTGTTTGAGGTCCTCAGCTTATAGCCAGAAACAGGTTTAACATAAAAAATTTAGTGCTGTCCTGGTACTTGCTGACAAAATTAAGCTCAAAGCTCTCATTGTTTCCATACAGAAGTCTTCTGAAACAGCGTCCATTTCTAAAATGCGCCAAAAACATCACGTGAGGAAGAAAAATAAACTATTCAGCAGTGAGACTAAAAGGTCATTCACTTCATTTCACATCCTCTCGAGGAGATCAGTTTCTTCTCCTAGAACAGGATTCAGTTTCATGATATGAAAATCTTACTGCTGGGAAAGAGGTTTTTGTATCTGCCAAAAGCAGAATTGCCGATTATCACCTTCACCCTGGCTGTGCCCTCTTCAGGCATGACATCTACTTCCTGAACCGTTGCTTCTTTGTACAGCCAACTGTAAATGTAAAAGCTTATTAGCATCTTAAAAGTATAACACAAGGCACAAAATGTGATCTTTGGTCTAGATAGAAGGCTCCTACCTAGGCAACACTTTAAAAGATTAAGTGCTTCACTTTTCTAATGGGGCTATTTTATGTCAATAGGTCGCAAAACATTGATAATTATTTCTATTATTCTTAATGCAGGTTAAAATCAGTATCATATGATTTGAAAAGTTTAAGACATGAAGTGTTGATTAAGTGTTTCATATTTGTTCAAGTCCTTCATATGATTCAGAATTATTTACCTTAGCTGAGGTCCCTCTAAGTTGATGTTAACTGTTAGAATCTTCTTCCCTGTTGCTGTCAATATTTTTTTCTCTATTTCTTGTTTCAGTTCTTCTAAACCATGCCCATGCAAAGCAGAAACAGCTAAAGCATTTTCTTCAGCGGGTTTATACCTGAAAGAAAATTAATTGCTAGCACATTCGTTCATGAAGATTAGATTGTGAAAATATTCCAAGCACGGGCAATTTAACTGGGTTACTTTGTACTGACACCTTTTACAGAGGCCACTTCTTGTATGACTCAAGTGATTTCTTTTGTAATTAAAAGATTATTAATTCTTTTTCAGACCATAGCTACATATGTAAAAGACTGAGATACACTATTAAATATATTCTGAAGTGTGTGATCTCTTTTTGAGACTAAGAATTAAAAATCTTCCAGAATATAAGAAATGTTTAAGTACACTTAGCATCTCTTGCTTACCTTTCAATCAAATCCACTTTGTTATGAACTTCTATCATTGAGTCCAGTAAATGGCTAGGAAGATTAAGATTTCTCAGTACTGACAGAACAGTTGCTTTCTGGAGGGTCGTTTCTGGATGAGTAATATCCCTCACATGAACTATCAGATCCTAGCAAAGATCAATATACAACACCTGTTACCAGGTTGTAGAGACAGTATTACATGAATTAGCAATGCAAAAATGGTAAAGACTTTCCTATCTATTTGATAATACACTGGCAGATTAGCACTCTAAAATTAACTACTAAAACAGTATTAAATTACTGTTTCTTAGATCATGATGGAAGAAAATCTGTGGCAGCTTAGTCTTCCACCTCTAGTGAGTACAAATTGCCTCCCACAAACCTGAAGCAAATGCTGTCAATCAAGCTAGTTACAGAATCAGATTTCAAATAATAACTGATCCATTTTCTTCAAAGCCAAGGCTTTGTAACAGTAAGGCTTCAAAAACAGACTAAAAAGAGCAATCTCTAAAAAAAAACTTTTAGAAGAGTAGTGGCTGCAAAACTTTCAAAAACAAAGGGAAAAAAACCTCCATGTAACTTGTAATTTTATTTTTACATTCAAAATATAGATTATCCTTATGCTTAGCTCCCGGGATACTATTACTGATGCTTCACTAAAAAGCTTTATACAAAAATTACCAGTTTCAAGGATATATATGATGTTTGTCATGATAAAAACCAAGCAACCAACTCAACTTTTGCATTGAAATTGTTTCATCATCTTTGCTCAAGACATTGCTTAAGACTTTCAAAAAATAATTAGAAGTAAGTGACAAACACAACTGTTTCAGCCAAATTTTGAAAGCCCTGCAATTACATGGTGAAGTCTAATCTTCAGCAGCATTCTGTGATCTAGCTACCACTGAATTTCATTACCTTTCATAATACAAGAATTTTGTTTGAATGTCTGTGTGTATGTATGCAGCTTTACAGTTCATTATAGCACAAGAAAACAACTTTAATGAGAAAATAATTGCTGAAGTATATTCTTATTTATTACATGCTGCCTGCATCACATCACAATTACTCACTTGTAGTTCTAAAGGAAACCTTAAGTTAAAACCAGGTAATTTCAGGTACTTTACTTCATTTTTAACTTCCAGGAAAGCTAGCCTTGACTCACTTGGATGCACTGTTCAGATATTTTATCAGAAAAATCTGCTTTATCTAGTTTAAGTATCATGGAGATGGATACATAGACTCGAAATAAGCCCTTTCTGAAATCCCTTCATAGCTGTATGTTCTGCATAAATAAAGTATCAGAAAATTAAGATATTTTATGATATTTACATCATTATCATCTCAGGAGTTTACTATAGTCAGCCAGATACTTTGCTAAGAACAGCAGGTCAATTAACTTCCCCTGCTTTGAAGGGATGAGGATTATCTAAAAGGAAATTAATTTGATTTCTCAATTTTTTTATACTTACTGAGTAAGCCACTTCTTCTAGTGTAGCTGAAAATGACTCAACCAGATTATGTGGAAGATCAGTCAGAAACCCAATGGTGTCAACATAAATAACTGCCATATGTGAGGGCAGATAGCCAGCATGGGCTGTAATATCCAGAGTGGCAAACAGCTGATCCCTGGGTTGAAGTCCTGCTTCCCCAGTCAAGGCTTTGATCAAAGTAGTTTTTCCTAATTAAATAAAAAAGGACAAGATTTTAATGGCTTGTTCCAATTAAAATTTAATTTGCAAGGCTCAGGTGAAATGAATGATGTAACATATATTTTTATACCTGGGTTGTTTAATTGTAGCTCGTGATCAGTTATCTACATCACGTTAGGATATCCAAAGACAGTCTTACATTTTATAATTTGGAATTGGTTTTCAGGTCACATATGTAATCACATACTGGTATCTACAACTGTGCTGTGAAATCACAAGATGATCAAAGACTGATTCTACCTGCAAAGTGACCTACCCACATCTCTCACCTGTAAGACTCTCTGAGGAGCACTGGCATGACAGCATTAGGAAGCATGCACTTACACACTCCTCTGTGCTTCTGTTGTCAAATGAAATAATTTACTTGCTAAATAAAAAAATATAGAGAAGTGCTAATAATATATACCTTATTAGGCTGAGGCCTTTATCAAGCATTTCCTCATTAACATAATACTAGAGACATTTATTTGACTCAATGAATATTTCACATAATTAGTCATTAAAGTGCTCAGTAAATAGCCTAATTAAAGTATTTCAATTATGTGTGTACAAAACTGTTTTATATCTATCTATATATTTGAATCTTCAGTTTGAAAAGTATGGAGTATGACATTAAAGAAAAACATACAGTATAATCCAAATCTTTGAGTGTACAAGTCATAACATAATTAGTGCAAGATAGGTTTGTTTCTTTAAAGAAGTTGAATAAGAAAATGAAATTGTCTTAAGATAATCCACCTGAAAAAAGTGTCCAGTGAAAAGTCTATTTATGCCTTGAGTAACAATTCACTTGTGTAAGCTAAAAAAATGAACGAAACAAAAAAAAGTAGAAAAAACCCCATTAGCTTTATTTATATTCTCCTAGGAACACATCTCAGAATGCTACATATAAGCCATGAAAAGCTACAGTGCTCCTTAAGCAGGTTTCTCAGATCAATAGCCAACTCTCAATTGTCTTCCTATACCTCAAGTCTTCATGGTGATCTGAACACCCATGTACTTTAATGTACACATTCTGATCAAGTAGTAGAGATTCATACAAAGGGACATTAACAGTGCAGTCTTCAGCACTATATATAAAATCTTTTTGGCACAATAGGTGCTAGGCTTTTCTCCAAAGCATGTCTTTGAGACTGAAAAAACCAAGCAGCTTACTTTGCTTTCCTAACTACATCCTAACTGACAAATATTCATTACACAATTTAAAAAACTGATTAAAATATGAAGCCTATACACACACAGATGAGAATCTGGCTAGAGTTTCTAATTAAAAATGAGACAATATAAGCTCTTTTGTGTTATGATTTCAGGAGGTTTTGCTTACCACAGTTCGTATAGCCCATTACTGAGACTATCGGGAACTCGCATTTCTTGCGCTGAGTCCTAAGTAAAGCCCTTTTTCTCCTTAGTTTCTCCAGGGCATTCCTAATTTTAAGTTCTCTTTCTTTCAAGACACGATTCTGTGTTTCTAGAAATGTTTCCCCTGAAAAATACAAATAAGTAATTGGCAGAATAGTTTACAAGAGAAACTGTAAAGCAAGTGATGTATATGGAAATCAATTGAGTTAGCACTCGTGCCTGTGAAGTTAAAAATAAGCCACTAAACCCACGAATTCTTGCCTAAGAAAGTGATTTAGTAGTTATAACACATATGCTAACCACTCTAAAATATCCATGTACATTTATGAAAAATCCCTGTGGCAAGCAAATAGTTTATCCTTGACCACTAACTGACCAAAAAACTTGACCAGTACAGACCCAAACCTTATTATTTAACTTACTTGCCAAAACATTTCTGTACATTCGTTTAATTAGATGCAGAACACTGTTTTTCCTCCTGACCTCCTCCAAATAAAATATGATGCAACTAAACTAGTTTAAAAGCTATGGAGAAAAAAAAATCCTCTAATTCATGAGAATATTTAGACTTTACCTGAGCCCATGATGTATCTTGAACCACCTCTCTGCTGATCTCGCTGAGATGCCTCGTTTTTCAGATTTGACCTGGCAGCAGAGTAACAGGTAATTAGAAGCAATTTTCTTTAATCCAGTTACACCAAAATACCTAAAAATTGTGAAGCCGTAATGGTATTCTGATAGTACAAATAAAACCACTAAATGACTGAGTTGTAAATAAAACCTGCCCATGGCAAGAAGCCTGGAGAAAAAAATCCAGATTCTTCTGGCTCAACTGTAGCTTGAAAAAGCATACAGCTCTCTTGGTAAATTATAATTGCTATTCTGAAATTTCAGAGAGCCAAATATACCTCTTAAACATCTATATAACTCACACCAACTGCCATGTACATATTTCTATGCCACATAATGCAGAAATGTAGAAAATTTAAATACAAATTAATCTTTCTTGTTTATACTTTCCCTTTTTAAACTCAACAAATTTTTATATGGGATATACATATCCAATTCCTACATATTCTTGTAATTCATCTTGTGTCTTAGACACAAGAAAGAACCGGGAACTTTTCATGAAAAAAAGACATTTTCTAAGATTATTGAACACATTGGCAGCACTGCAGAAGCTTAAAATAGTGATGTTATAGTAAACAATTCTGTGCTCTAATCAATCATTAAATACCCTATGTATTTTTTCTTTACAGTAGATATTGCTGGGTTTTGTTACTGTAAAGAAACAGTCACTAAAACATGTAGATATGAGTATGTGATTTGCATAGCCTGAGGTACCTGAGAAGTGGAATTTCAGCCAATGCTACCTGCAGTTTTGCTTCTTTTGTCCGGGCATTACAGCGAAAAATGTGAAGCACCACGGTGTATCTGTCAAAGACTTGCACGCCCCAGGCATCTTCTAGTTCTTTCTTTAGTCATGTAAGATAAAATAATTGAGATGTCTTCTGTATCACAGTATCACTATCAATTCCTACACAGCAAGTACAGTTAGTTAGCTGATGGACACTTGAACTCAGAGGATCTCAGGATTCCACTGAAATGGATGGGCGATCATTATGAGCATGCAAAGTCAAAATTTGGTTGACCAGAAAGAGAGGAGTTGAAGAGAGTTTAGAAAGTAGAACTTCATGTCCAGGCTCATCAAATTCAGCGAGAATCCTTCCACTGCCCTTTATGGATTCTTGCAACAAGTCTTACAGCATATGTCAGAATCAAGAATGTCAGTGGTTAAATCCTTGTAAAAAATAATTATGAAATACTGGAATGGGAAAGGCTAGGGATAACATAGGAAGGAAAAAAAGATTACTAAAACTTGCAAACAAATAGAGAGGAATGCAGAGAAACTAATTAATAGCAAGCTTTTAATGAAATACTTCATAAACTCCCAACCAACCCAAATCCCTTATCCTTACTCTAATTCAGCAAAAGACACTTAAAACATGCAGTAACTCCCTTATGTCATCTCTAAAATCCAGAATGCTTGTATACATGTTCTCAAACACTTTCTTGAACCTGTTTAATTGTTCTTAAGATCTATATTTGTGAAAATAAAACAATTTTAGCAAATCTAGTACTAAAAGCACTCATACTGTAAAACAGTTTTCCTAAAAACTAGGAAATTGAAATGTAACATTTTCATCTTCCCTTTCATCAACAAATGGAAACACGTGAATAACCATCTGTTAGATATTTGTCATCTCTTCATTTTATAATCAGGGAATGCATTCAGAACTACCAGCAAAGCATTAATGTTTGCTTGCAGAGTTTGTGTACACTGTACACCCCACATGATGCTGCACATAATAAAAACCCAGGAAAATTTTTATTTCAGTTTGTCCAAGAGTATCTGTAGCTCATGTACCAGTTGTTTTACTGCCAATGTTAAAATACTGAAGTATGCTGCATCCCTCCATGCTTCTTTTTAAGGGTTAGGAAAGAAGGTTGAAGTATTTGAAACCTTCAACTATAAGCTTGCTCTGAATTTACACCTCATATTCAAAATACAATTCAGCATCCACAGCATAGGGAAAAAATATGTTATCCATTATAAATATAGAAACTTGAACATAGAGCTAATCCAAAGTGTTGTCATTCTTCATAATAAAAGCTGTGTTAACAACATCGTTTTGCAAAAACCATCTTGAATAACTTTTTCAACATTTTAAATAGGGGCAGTGTCAAATGTGGAAGCAGAGTCTATAATAAATTATACTAAGCTGCTGGAAAATTTCATGCCCAAGAGCTGGATACATGTAAAAACTGGACAAATGCAATGGGATTTGTCCAATTCTTTTCAACAAAACTCAGTCTTGCTGCTTCATATATTAACATTTGCGAAATCAGGATCTTAACTGACCACTTCTCCTAACATCAATAGCTTCCAAACAATACTGATGCAAAGAATATGATTTGATATTATATTTAGTTACCTTTGTTAGTGAAGATATTCTTTCCACATTCAAGAAGACAGCTGTCAGATGGGGCAATTTTTTAATCTTTTCTAAAAGATGGATAATGATGGCAAAATAGAGTGTTAAATGTCAATTCTCTTTGTAAAATGCCCAGACTATAAAGCATTTTGCACTGAGCAGAATACTCATAAAACATCAAATGGCACCATATTCTTTGTTCATAGAGCAATTGTAATTGTTAATTTACTAATGTGCCAAGTACAGAATCAGTTTCACTTATGTCAATCACATAAAGTTATGGACTAAGTTGCCTCACACATTTTCAGTGACCAGGGGTTATGTCTATTCTGTATTTGCTGCAAAAGTCTTCCTTTTAGAGTGATGCAGTGCTGAAAGATCTCAGTCCTTACCTGTCAAAACCTGAAAGTTTCCTTTGCCAAAAACAAACTTCTTGTTGGGATTTCTTGTACGAAGAATTGTTTTATCTAAAACTGTCCAGTTCTGAAGAGTGTCTACAAGAGCAACGGCTTCTGCAATCTGTAATTCAGCTACAGGAACATAACAATAATAGAAAAAAGAAATAAATATTACAATGGAGCCTCATAACTCTGCTCAGATCTCAATAACTACAGTACATGCATGAACATGGAATGACTAAGCTACACTGAAATTCTTTTAACCTCTAGCACAAGGAATGAAGTGTCTTACCTCTAATGAGAGTAATTGAACAGTCTGATGCAATTTTATCACACAACGCATTTTTCTGACAGTATAAATTACTTCTCTAGTTGTTGGCTTTGGAGGATTTTTTATTGCATTGTCAATAAATAAATCATTAAGCTTTTCTCCTCAACAAGCGAAATGAATAACTAGCCGGAAAACCTGTTAACACTTTGGTATTTTACAGCAACAATTTGGGAATTACTAATACAGCATATCCTGCTGCTAACTTCACAGCCATTTATTCATAAGGGGCCCGAACCAGTTTGTGCCTTGCTAAAACCAGCAGATTTGAATCCTGTATTCTGGTTCATCAATTACTTTTGAGTTTTTAACATCTACGCTGCAAAACAATGTTTTCTGAGGACTTTGTGAAACCACAAAGATTACACAAGAATATCAGATCAGCAATTCTAGTCTTGATATGCCAAACTTTTCAGAACAAATTTGTCAAGTTTCTCTAGACAGCAAAACACAATTTATATATGAAATAGTTGACATTGGCACAAAAAGTAACATATTTTTAAAGATAATCATGATCCACTTTTTCCTCATATTGTTCACTTTTCTCGTAAAATACACAGATTTCCTGCTGTATCTATGGTGCTTCAAAAACTCCAAAACATTTGTTCAGACTTCAGGCTCTTCATCTGGAGGGCCTAAATAAATGGAAAAGGACCATTGCTATTTTTCTGTATGTTTGGACAGAAAGGTGCTTTCATATTTTACCTACTTTTTAGTTGTAAAATTATGCCATATCAATTCTGAAAAGGTAAAAAACTTTATTATGCAAAGTGACAATTTGTTAGAATTACCAGCACTAATAAAACTAAACAAGATTAAGGTTCATCACGTAATAAATTAGAATGAAAGAGTAAATATACATAAACTGTCTCTTGCCATCCAGAAGGACATGGACAGGCTTAACAAGTGGGCCCACAGAAACCAGTGAGGATCAGCAAGTGCAAGGTCCTGCTTCTGGGTCAGGGCAATGCCCCAGTATATTGATACAGGCTGGGGGATGGACAGGTGGAGAGCAGCCCTGCTGAGAAGGACGTGGGGGTGTTGGTGGACAAGAAGCTGGACATGACCCAGCACTCTGTGCTCGCAGCCCACAGACCAAACGTGTCCTGGGCTGCATCCAAAGCAGTGTGGGCAGCAGGGGCAGGGAGGGGATTCTGCCCCTCTGCTCTGCTCTGCTCGGTGTGACCCCACCTGCAGGGCTGGCTCCAGCTCTGGGGTCCTGAGCACAGGGAGGACATGGAGCTGTTGGAGCAGGTCCAGAGGAGTGCCACAAAGATGATCAGACAGGTGGAACCTCTCCTATGAGAAAAGCCTGGGAGAATTGGTGCTGTCCAGCTTGGAGAAGGCTTCTGGGAAGACCTTTTTACAGTCTTTTAGTAGATAAAAGGGGCTTATAAGGAAGATGGGGACAGGCTGTTTAGCAGGACCTGCTGCAGTAAAACAGAGCAGTGGTTTTAAACCAAGAGATTTGATTAAGATTTAATATAAAGAAGAGGTTTTTTATAATGAGAGTGGTGAAACACTGGAACAGATTGTTCAGAGAGGTGGTGGTCCTGTAAACATTTCCTGTGAACATTCAAGGCCAGATTAGACAGGACTCTGAACAATCTGGTCCAGTGGAAGATGTCCTGGCTCATTGCAGGGGGGTGTCACACTAGATGACCATTAAAGGCTCACTCCAAGCCAAACCATTCTATGATTCTATGCATAAAAAGCTAACTTACAAGAGAGTTTAATCCTTTACATTGCAGCCTTTTAATTAGAGAAGTGTTCAAAGAGAAGCATCAAGTTCATAGTGTATCTTAATTGTGTGTGATTAATGCTTATGTATCAGCTAGTTACAACGATTTCTAAGAGAAATCTAATAGTAGTCCTAGAAATAGTCCTTACAGTGAAATTATTGGTAACTGCATCACTAAGTCATTGCATAAAAGCACGTAAGTCCCCGAGAGGATTTATGCAAGACTTCTATCTTCACTGCACTCTCGTTTTTGGACAGGAGAGTATTGCTGCTCTTCAGCCAACTTCGGGGCAAGCCTAAGGCCAGAGGACTCCAGCCCACCTGGGCAGGCAGCACAGTTGAGGGGTGACAACAATTAACATTGTGATAATAAGGGGGACACCCGACTGCTTCCCTGACCAACCTGCACTGAGACATTCAAAATACAATTAGCACGGTTTGCAAGTCAAAGCACAGACCTGCCAACACTCACTAACAGCTCCTTGTCTTTTAAAAAGTTGTCAAAGAAGGAAAGAGCGACCGAGACCTTCCATCCAAGCTCGTCCTTCGCAAGCCTTGTGTCGCGGTTTTACCGCGGTGATAGCGGGTCCAGCTGTGCTCTAGCGGCACAGCCACAGCATCAACTAGGCTGGAAAAGATCTCTGAGCTCATCGAGTCCAACCTGTCACCGAACACCAACATGCCAATACTATCAATGTAAGTGCTACTATCAGTCTTTCCTCACACACGTGCAGGAACAGTGACTCCACCATCTCCCAGGGCAGTCCATTCCCAACCCCTGGGTGCATTCCCTCCCAGCGCTCCGGGAGCCCGCCCGCCCCCCGAGCCCCGCACCCGTGGTGAGCGGCGACTTCTGCGGGCCCCACTTGACCGCGGGGTGCACGATGGCAATGCGCTGGGCGCCGGGCCCCGGGGCCAGCGGAGACGGGCCCAGCAGCTCCTCCAGCGCCGCCTCATCCTCCTCTTCTCCTTCCTCATCCCCGCCGGCGCCCGCCGCCCCGTTCCCCGGCGCTCCGCCGCCCGTGCCCGGCGGGCGCAGCGGGGCCCGGAGCGGGGCGGCGGCGCTGAGCGGGCGGGCGGGCAGCGGGCGGCACCGGGGCGCGCCCAGAGCAGCCGCCGCCCGCCGGCAGCGCAGCAGCAGCGACCACGAGAGGCGGCCGGGGCCCATCGGTACCGCCGGGCCCGGGGCGGCGGGGAGGGACCGTCACCGGCCGCGTCTTTCCGGCCGCTGCGGAAGCGCCGGCGGCGGCGGCCATGTGACAGCGCTCCCCGCCCCTGCCGGGCCCAGCGGCCGCCGTGATTGAGGCGGGCCCGGGCCGGCCGCGCTGGGCAGCGCCCGGCAGCGACAGCAGGGTTGTCGGTAGGTTTAATTTCTTTGTTTCATCCTCTTCTGCGGCCGAGGGGGGTGGTGGAGGGAGGCCTGTTTCTGCCCTGGTTTGCCTGGAATTGAGTATCTTTGTGTGCCTTTCTTGACAGTTTTCGGCCGCTGTTCCGCCCGCAAAAGCCGGAGGGTTGTTAAGTTTTTAAGACTCTCGATTTCGGTGAAGTTTCTTCAGGAGGTCGTGTCAGCTTGTTTGTGCTGCTGAAATGATGTAGCGGAAATGATAGCCGAGCCCAACGCAGCCAGTAACCTTCCCAGCCGAAAGTAAGACCAGGCACAGATTGCCTGTAAGATCTGTTGGTAAATTAGGATGCTGTCCCTTAGGTTTGTGCCGTGCAAATTCCGCCGCAATCTACAGTCTGTTATCTTGGGGGGAAAGGGGAAAAAGGGATTTGCTGTGCATTGTGCTTTGTTACTAATATCTTCATTTTATTTCCTTTCATGTGCTATTTAGCATCTTCTTACTGTAGCGTTTTATGCTGTTTGGCAGGGACCTTAGCTTTGCAAGCTTTTCTGTGCCTTATTCACCACAGTGCAGATGTACGCCCTACCTTAGGAAAAAAAGGGCAGATTCCTTGTCAGCGCGTTGTTCCCTTCATTGGAGAATTTGAGGATGCTGGGGGAAAGAGTGCTAAGTAATATGTAGGCTCCCTGTAGGCGTTGATGGGGGCATTGCTTCTATGTATTTTGTATTGTTTTTATCGGGGATCCGTCATGTCTTCTCCCTTTTATAATGCATTTTTTAGTCATCTGTTGAGATGAGGTAAAGTATTCATATCATTGTTTACACAATGGTAATTAGAAGCTTTACTAGAACAAATATAAATAAATAAAAGGTAAAAGTAAACATCTAGGCATTTCTTGTTTGGTTTCAAAGAGTGAAACTTCTTAGATATCCAGTGTTGTGTGTTTTGAAATTACTGCAGCCCAGTTTTTGCTGATCCTGTCACATTCTGTGTCCGTTTGCTCCTTGTGTTTTGCTTCATTATGCTCTAATGAAAGCTGAGAGAGTTGTAGCCCGTTGACATGTATAACTTCCCATATGTCCACTCCAGCTTTCTGTTTCGTCTGAAACCAGCCTTTCACCTTAAGAAGTGTTAGGCAGGTACATGGCAGTTGCTTAGTGGAGCTTCTTATATTGCTTCTAAAAGATGAACCATTTGTTTGGAAATTTATAATTTTAAAAATTTACAGGTAGGATTCTTACAGTATCATAGATTAATTGTTCCTTTTACACAGCAAAAGGAACACGTTGTCTCCTTGGTAAAGAGGTAGTTTTCTTTTCAAATGTGAGTCACCAGATCTATTAAAAATGTTTATTAAGATAAGGAAACTGAATTCAGATGTTCTCACAGTAGTATTGTGCCTGAGGATTAGATGTGGGACATGGCTTCCTTTGTACTTCAAGTGTTTTATCTTATCAGTAATACTTCAAGTGCTAGTGAAAGGACAATATTGTGGCAGGAACACAAGGTAAAAATGAGTCTGAGCCATATATAACAGGGTATAAAGGTGGAAATAGAAATGGCATTCTGCTTATGCTTTCTTACTGGTTGCTAATGGAAGCAAACTAAATGGCTGAGAGCTGTTTCTTCCAGTGTGTGAAGCAGTGAATGCATGCAGAAGTGCTCAACATGGTAAAGAATAACAAGGAAAAAAAAGAGGAGGAAAAAGAATACCAGCTAGTTCAAGATTTGTCAAACCTACCACTGCACTCCCTATAGTTGAAAAGATGTTAAATGGATATATGTATATGGATTGCTGCAGGAGTGACCCCTGTGTCTTCCCCAACTAGGTACAGTAGTTACTATTTTGCTTAAGAAGATAAGAGGATGTCTTAATTCTTTTAGCAGTTTCTTCAACAGAAATGTAGTTGTGCAAATGAAAGTTCCATTTAAATATCCCATGTAATTGCTCAGTGGTTTCATAGGGTTCAGTTTCTAGGTGTTGGTCTAGTTTCTGCAAATGTTTCCACCTGCCTTATGAATAACCTGACTGGAAGCATCAGTATTAAAGGCCACCAAAAAACAAAAAGAAAAAAGAAGAGAGAGAAACATGAATATTAGTAGAATCTGGATTTAAAAAAACCCTCTACTTTTGTGTAAATTATCTGTTGATGCCCAATGCTTCCCAAGGCATAGCTATGTGCTGTGATGCACTGATAACCAAAACAGTTCAGAAACTAAATGGCTTTTTAATATTAGTATTTAGTGCTTAGTTAAATTTGTTGAGTGCTTAAGACAGACGTTTAGTTGCATGTGTAACAGTTACTCTAACAGGTTTCACCCCAGATATGTTTTATTTGGTGTTTATTTGGCCCGGCATGAGGGAACTGTAGGTCTGTGGTCTTCCCATTCTTGGAGGTTTTGCTGATCTTTGTTAACGTGCTGTTCCATATGCCAGGCATTTCCTTTCTTTGTTGGGCCCCGTTTCTCTGGCATAAGAGACTAAACAAGGAGCACAAGGCCAGCAGATATTGTCCAGAGTGCTGTCCTTCAGGATGTTCTTGGGAAAGAGAGGCGTGAATTAAACCTTCAAAGAAGTATGTTCTAGACAGAAATACTAAAAGCAGTACGTGATCAGACAAGTCCTTGATGGAGCTGTCATGTGGCAATTCTGATTTTTGAATTATTTAAGTGTTTTAAACCAACTTGGACTCAAATATAGTTGCTATGATCAAATGCAGTGCATTTTATCCTCATTATGGGATGGGGTAAGTTGCTAAATAATACTTGTAAACAATTCAGAAAAGGTTTTGAAGGTGTGTTGAGTGTTATGTTGAGGTACAATGCAGAAACTGGCAACCCATGTTAGTACGGTGTTGGCTGGCACCTGAGTTGCAGTTCCAGTGAAACAGTGCAAGTAAGAACCTGTTAGTCCAGCCCCACAGTGATGCATTCTGCTTTGAAATCAAGAGTGAAAGGATTTAATCACGTAGGAGGAACAGCTTCTTGACAAACATGTTTGGATTCTTTTTGGTTTTGTGGTCTGTAGAAGAATCTGACAGGAGCAAACTGGCATCAGAAAAGCAATACATATTGCTGTCCCTTGCTGTTTGTTCTTTTCAGCTGGGAAACCTCTGATGGTACTTGGGATACTTCATCTCTGTAGCTCGCAATTTTAAATCAAAGAAGACAATTGAAAACTTTTGTGAATGATTGCTTATAAAATGCTAACTCACATGCAGAAGTTCAGACAGCTCGTATGAGGGTCAGTTCATTCTGAATTATTTTATTTGCTTTCATCTATTAAACACTGTGGCACGCTTTGAACTTTTCTATAACAAGTAATTAATGGAATTTAACTTTCGTGGGACAGTTGTTTGTAGGGAAGGTCAGCATATGCATAATTGTATTTAGAAATTTAATATATTTTATGCAATTTTATATTTATATAGAATTTTTATAGGAGTCTTTGGAAGCCTGATTCTTGAGGTGTGTCAATAGATCAAAATAGTAAACAGATCAAAATAGTAATATAGATTAAAAAAAAGATAAAAAAAATAAACATGTTTAAATAAAACCTGTCTGCTCTTACCAACAAAATAATGTCAGGACCTTGGTCCTGCAGTTGATTCTATTCAGTCTCAGAATTTGCTTTGCAAAACAGTCTTGGGAAGAAGAACGATAAAAATGTTTATCTGGCATTGATAAACCTAGGTGGAGTTGAGTTGGCTCTGCATTTATAGAGCAGTTAATTCTCCATCTGTGTTAGCCAGCACTGGACACTGGAGAGTTGACTGTATCTGATAGTGTAACACACTGGTTTTTTGTTTGTAAAGTCGTCATTTGTGTTAGTACATTCTCTTGTTGGCAGTAGTATCACGAAAATAGAAGTAATTGTACACTCTCATATTTACTTTCTTTTTGTGCCTTCCTGTAGTACAAGTCAACTGGCTTCATGTCCTGGCCACTATAATTTAAAGGAGGCCATTGCAGCCAGCTTCCAGTACTGGACCTGCTGCACAAGTGGGATCCAGCTCGTCTTCTCAAACATGACCTTTGGCAAAGCACATTGTTAGCATTGAGAATGATGAAAAATGGCATGGTTTCATTGCAGATAAATGTATGGCTTCAGATCTCCCAGAAGGTGCATCTTTCTTTATAAAATTATTCCTCCATGATATATTAACAATGACCTGAAAATGAAGTTTTTTATGTGTCTTTTTTCTTCAGCATGTTTTATAAACAAAGTAAATAAATTTCTTCCTTTCATTTTAAAATGTAGACCCATCAATTGTTTCTGCCTTGTTTAGCTTAGGGCACCCACAGTAAATGCCTGTGTTATTGGTTCATGGTGCTAAGCTCTTAAGTCAACAAAGGCTGCATTAAGTCAACATCAGCTTTATGTTTCATTTACTTACTTTATACTTTCCTTGATACCTTTGATAACTTTGCTGGTTTTCTAATTATCTCCATATCTTGCAGGAAAGCCGATAGTCTGAAAAACGCCCCAAATTTCTGTTGTACTTTTAAAGTTAGCTGTTTGGCTTTTAGTGACAAAATGTTACCACTTCCAAATTATGAATTAAAAATACTAAAATACATGTACTTGCTTTTATTTTCTTCTGGTTTTGTCCTGAAGTATGTAGCTCTGAGTGCTCACAGCTAACCCCTTCAACATGTTTGTTACACCTTAGAGAGAATGCTGTCCATGATGAGACTGTGCCTGAGTCTGCTGCACAGAATGGCACCTGTGTGAGAAATGGCAACCTGAAAACACCAGTAAGTCAATTTTAAAGCTTTTAAAAGTTTTAATTATTTTAAATTGTGGAGTTTATTTTGTATCTCGTTCAGTTGTTATAAAATTGAATATTGCATACAGCAATCACAGTGCATCTAAAAGCTGGTCACTGGATCCAGCTTGACCCTCAAATTCCACTGGCAGCCGAGCTTCAATGCTGGCTTTTGAACACTCAGTTCATTTCAGCATGTGCTTTTCGTTTCTGTGCTTTGTGTGCAGCTGATACTAATTTGCAGGTAGTGAGTTTAACCTGTGAGTGAAAGATGTAGAAGAGCTTCTTTGCTTTCTTTCTGTTCTTCAGAAATGACAGCTGCCACTGAAAACTGTCTTCTGGGTAGTTCAACTGTACAAAAACTTTTTTCCTGTTATGACTCATTTTTAAGACTAAAATTCAAACTGAAATCCTTTATTTCGTCTCCTTTTAGTATGGTCATACTTGGTAAGGAATTGTTGGGGTCCTTGGAGCATAGAACTGAGCAGCCTAGGGAAGTGATTATAATAAGAGCAAAATAAACTTGTATCTGTGAATGTCTGTTGCATGTTGTTTTTTCTCACTTTGTTTACTTGACTCCTTTCAGAGAGAGAAGAGGAAGGTCCGAGAACAGTGTGAGAACATAAGGAGGAATTCTACCGGTAGCAGAAGAGTGAGCCAGCTGCAGAATGGCGAAGTGGTTGAGGCAGTTACCTTGTTTGAAGTGGTTAGCATGGGGAAGCAGGCCATGCAGGTATTCCTAGCACTGAGTTCTGAAAGCACTAGGTGGAGACAAGATGAATAAACAGTGGTCATTTCCATTGTTTGTACTGTGGAACATATAAATTTCGGCTTAGGTGGGGAAGACACACATTTGATTGGAAAACTGCTTTGAGTATGGCTCTTGGAAAGAATATCTTGCAGCTTCAAGAAGTTGGTGAAGAGGTAGCTGTCAGATACTTAAAAAGAGGAAGGAAATTGTACCTAAACCGGTCTTTATGAAACAATGCCTTAACATACAAAAATATAATTATTTTTAAAAAATGTGGAAAAGGTTCATCAATGCAAATTTTAGTTGTCCAGGTTTTTCTTTTCTTTTTTTTTTCTCCCTTTCCCCCCTCTCTGTGCTTGCCTTGTATTATTAATTTTTTACCTTTGTTGCAATGCAGTTTGCCAACAGCTTGCATAGTAGCCAGGTTCCCTGTTCATCTATACAATTAGCAATTTTCTTCAGTGTTAGGAAGCCCAGCTCCCCATATTCTGTGAGCACATATATATATTTGTATATGTGTATGAAAATCTGGAGCCCCAAATATTTTTATGTAGAGTTATACATAAGTCTCTAGTGTATAGTGCCTGTAAGCAAGGTATGTGTGTGCGCACATGCATGAAAAATACGTTTATATTTTGGATGCCAAACCTTTGTTTTTCCAAGATATTTGTGTGGATGGCTTTTGTCATGCTACAGCTGTGGTAACTTTAGTAGAATTCCCTGAAGAGCTTGGCTTCTGCTGTGCCAACCATCATGGGGAGGTCTTGGAAAAGCAGCAGAGCTTGACTTCTGCTGCTGCTAGGATTTATTAGACCTTTGTGGAGCTACTGGTGGGTTGATGGCTTGTCCTAGGAGACCCATGTCACTTACAGGCTGTAGGCCTAGAAATGAAATTTGTACTACCCTAGAAATGAAATTTGGAGTTGTTTTTTGGCTTATATGTAGTGTGTGAACTGTTTCCAACCTACTGCACAGATCAGTTGCTAGAGAAAAAGAGAACTTCCACGGTAAATTGCTAGTATAATTTAATACTAATTATTAGATGGTGCAGAGGGTAAATGTATATGTGAATTTTTTGTTGTCTGTATTTATTTCTTTGTTTTTCAATTAAATTGTTACCTCAGTGCTATCAAGAACTCATGAAGACAACTTTTAAATTTTTTTTAATATTACACTTATTGAAACTGTGGTAATTTTCCCTGTTAACAGGAAGCAAAGGCAATAATGTCTAAAGCAGTTTAAGACTTGAAAGAATCTTTTAGAACAATTAGAAATGGAAGAGAATTTCTTGGAGTTTTGTAATTTAATGGAGATGCAACAGTGTTAGTTTTTGTCTTTATTGTGGGTATCCTCAGTGGAGTGCAGCAAACTGTATTCATCTCCTGACTAATGAGTTTCTTTAATCTGTTCTAGTCTGTAGTATTTGACTGGGTTGAAGCTTATAAACAAGACAGGAATGTGGCACTTCTGGATCTCATCAACTTCTTCATTCAGTGCTCAGGCTGTCAAGGTAATTTACCTTCTTCGTAGCCCTTTCCACTGTGTGTGTGTGAGAGCAGTCTGAAGTGTGCTTTCTGAAATGGCATTTTTTCCTCCAGTAAATCATGTTCTTATAGTCTGTACCGTTCGTTAAGATGAACTCCAGATGGACAGGCAAAATAGAAGAGAATGCTGCTGGTTAAATTCTTTGTGCTTGCAGCATTCCAGCTCTGAGAGTTGTATTTGAACAAGGTTTGCAGAGTCAGGTTTCTGAAGTGGCATGTCGCATTGCTTTGCAGAATCCTCACACAGGGACAGTGCTTTTGATGAGTGTTCTAATTAAAATCCAGTGTTTCAGTTGCCATTTGTTTTATATTTCCTGGTATCTTTTGTTTTGTTAGTATCCTTGTTTGAAAATAAGAAGCTAGCAAATTCAGCTCCCTGCTTTGGTGGCTAGAAAAGCAATCTCTTGCCTCATTGCAGTTGCTTTTACTAGAGAGTTGTGACGCTTTCTGTTTCATAACAAACATTGAAGCACTCATTTCTGGGGACAGTCTGCTAGTGAAATGCTTCAGGATGGCAAGTAAGAGTTTTAAGAAGACTGTCCTGTTAGTTTGAAACTTCTAAGTATTTAAGCAGCTAGAAATATACTTCTTACACATTTTCTTTTTTTTTTTTTTCCCTAGGTCTTTATGCCTAATATGCCTAATATGCCTTCTCTTATGGAAAATACTTGGGGGGTTTTCACTAGAAGTGGGTGAAATTTTAGTCCTTGAAGTAAATGAATGAACAGAGAAAATAGCCTTTCCAGACAGCACAGAGCAGACTTCTCTAATGGGAATTTCAGTTTTGGTTCATCTGTACTCTTTCCTATAAATCAATTTATGTATCTCTTTATATATATGTTGCCTGTATGCACATAAAACAGAATTCCCCTTTCTTCAGTGTTTCTAAATTTAATAAAGCCCATACTGTGGTTTGGACTTGATTAATGTTGTAGAGTTGTCAGTAATTATTTTTTAAAACATTACTTTTTTAGGCATGGTAACTGCAGAAATGTTTCAAAGTTTGTACAAGAAGGATGTCATGCGAAAAATGACAGAGACCTTTGATAAGGTAGGAACAGCTTTATTTTGCATGTCTTTTTTATACAAACGATAGGCTCTACCTTACTAGCCAACCTGGATGGAATTCCTGTTGCTTATCAGGAGCTCTGTACCACTTTATTAATTTAGGAAAATAAACCTGTTCTTTTGCAACAGAAATTTGGTGTCATAATGACCCATTTTAGCAGCAGCAGGATATGGGGTTTTTTTAAGTGACTTTTATTTTGAGAGTTTTATTAGGGCTATCTGACTGCAGCCTTCCTGAATCTTTCTCTTAGGAGTTCTTTTGATAATGACTTTATAGAGGTAAATATAACCCAGCACTGCATCAGGTAAATGGTTCCTTTGGTATTTGGTTGATAGGTCCTTTAAAAAATACTAATATGGTTTGCTGATAAGTTAATTCAAAGATGTTTTTAGCTGATATTTTATTTGAATACATTATTTCTGTTTTACTGGCAATTATGACTTTTAAAAACTGTAGTATTTCATATGGAAGAAGAAAAACACACATTTTTACATAATTGTCAAAACAGTAGTGAGTATCTCATTTCTTGTGGATTGTTAAGCAAAGCACATAGCTTTACAATGCTGTTTCACTGCTTGACTGCTCCTTGACTAATTAGGGCAACATTCAATTTTCTGCAGTGCTCTCATAGTTGCTTCTGTGCTTTTTTTCCCGTATTTGTCACCTCTGAATTGATTTGTCAAGCAGCAGCCATCAGCCTTGTTTTAATTGAGCATCTCTCAAAGGCCAGCTGCTGTAGAAATTCCCGCAGAGGATGAATTTGCCAACATGGTTTTCTTCATTTTGGAAGTGTAGTAGCACTTGGGCTAATTTTTTGACAGAAATGAACCTATATGTGTCTGGCCATATGGATTAGTAGTCTGGCACTTCTTTGCCAACTAAATTAAGTCCTGAATAACACTCATGATAGTGCAGACACTCTGGCAGCTAGAAGGACGTGACTATTGTTACTGTCAGCCCGGAAATATTACAGCTCTGTAACTTTTCACCTGTCCTGGTGGGCAAAAAGGCAGGTTCTGCAGTTGCCTTAGAAGCTGTATACTCCATACTCTGTAAAGAAAGTAAGTTCTCTCTTACCTTTTTCATAAGTGAGATGGAAGTGTAAGTTAGTTGAGAAGTAGTGCCATATGGGAGTACTGTGATTTCAAAAACATTTTTTTAGAAACTAATGACAGTAATAGTGAAAGTAGTAATGAGAGTGGAAAATACTGCCAGATATCTGCCGTTATTGAGCTGATAAACAATTTCAGTCTTTCTGTAATTCAGTGAAAACCTGTACTGATACTGGAAGCAGAGAATGGCTTTAATATGGTCATTGAGGCATTTATTTTGTCTTTGTGAACCATGGTATTCTTTAGTGATGAGACAGTCTTGTCTGTGCACTTTTGTTTTTCTTCTATTTTAAGATTTTCTGTTACTCTCTTCTGCTTTTATTCCTGTTTGTGACATTTACTTCTTGCAGTTCTTTGTTCTTATGTATTTTTTCTTCCCTTTCCCATTTTGTTGCTCAAACATTTACGAGGGGAAGAGTTTACTTTGGTGCTTAACTGTACAGCTAGATAGGGATAGAAATACTTGTCCTACACTGAACCTGATAAAGAACTCCAGATATAATGCCTTTTGATTTGGAACTGCAGAGTTGAGAAGAGGTCTGAATCAAGTCACATAAGTGCTGAAAACATTTCTCTCTAATTTGAAAAGCTCAGAATGTTTTGTTTTTTTTTTTTTTTTTTTTAGGGTTTAGATGTTTTACATCTGGGTACCAAACATTGAAAAGGAATATATACTTAGACTTGCTGAGGAGTCATATCTTAGAATTAATAAAGAGGGTTATACCTTGTATATGTTTGCATATAAATTTTGGAAACAAGTTGACTCCTATCAGTAACAAGACAACTCAGGTTTTATATAAAAGTGTACCTTTCTTCTGTCATTGGTTATAAAAATCTCCCAAAACCCAGATGAGATGGATTTAGGTTTTGTGTAATATTTTGGCTTTTGTAGGCCACCTGTAACACACATTGGCTGAAGTTCTAATGGCCTTTGAAATATGTTGTTGTTTTGTAATGCTTTTGTCTATGGATTTATCTGTGCCATTTCATTAACAAGCTTTCAAAATTTTGTCCCCTGCATTACAGGAAACTGGGTTGCAGTATAAGAAATTCATGGCCTATCCTTGGATCCTGACAGTTACTTGGCCGGTGGACATGGTAGGGCTGTTGTAGTTTTCCATAACTGTAGTATAGCTTTTTCTGTGGGGAATTTATCTAAATTCCTTGTTGGCTCTTCATTTTGACTTTCTTCTCTTTCGGTAGACTCTATGTGAAAGAAGGAAACATTTCCAGGTTGTGTCAGAGCAGGAGCTCACATCACTGTGTTGAGTGATTTCAATGGTTCTCTGGAAGAAGCTGTGTTAAGGGCCTAATCTGCCTTGATTTCTGGAAGCAGAGTTATTTCTCTAGTTGTTATGTAAGGAATCTCAGAGAATCCCAAGTTAGGTGCCTAAATTTAGATGGTGTGCCCTTCATGTTGTGTATATGTTTATAGCATGCATGTTACCATAAGAGTATCCCAGTGTGATAAACATGGACAGTAGAAATGCTCTTAAAAAGTGAGAGGTCTTTGTGTATTTTGTGCTACTTTGCAGATTGAGAAGTAAGCTATGGTGATAAAGTAGGTTTTTCTTGAAGTTGTAGATAGTCTTTCTACTGTCCATATCATGATCAAGGAGCATTAAATGAGGCTTGCTGGAAACTTCCCTTTCTGTTTTGGCACTTGCTGCTACTGTTAGCCTCTGAACTGACTCTTACAGCCTGGTCAGGAACATATTCCAAATTCCCGATGTGCTTTGGGTTGCAGCCAGCCTTGTGATCAGTCTGTATTTGCATTTCTCTTTAAAGAAAGCAGCAGCCCTTATGCTTTGGAAACGTAGTTACAAGAGAAGAGCATGGAGTGCAGTTTATAAGCACAGGAGGTTATGCTGGGTGTGGCTGTGTTAGAATGTGGCTGGGAAGGTGTTTGCCCGCTGGTGAAGGACCAGCTGAGCAGCGGCCTGCCTTCCGGAAAAAGTTTTCCGCAGTGAGTGAAGTTTTGGAGTTCCCTAACTTCACTGACACCTGGAAACTATGAAGATGCAAATTCATATTCTGAGTCATTCCTGGGATCTGTGAGGTGTACATGAAATAATGTTCACACTGTCTGAGATTGCCATTTACAAAGTCTATCTAGTACACTTTCCACTACTTTGTGTGAGAAGTTATTTTTCCCTCTGTCTTTCTCCTTTTCTGCCGGGAGAAAATAAACAGTATCAATCGTACTGTGGACACTTATATTTTTATTGTAACTTGTTTTTTGCATGGTGTCAAAGGTATTTCCCACTTACTGTTTCTGTGGGGGTTTTTGGAGACCCAGGTGCAGGTGGTATAGGTGAATGACCGAGTATTTGTCATTAAGCTCTAGCCTGATAAACTGCTCAAACAGGCAGTGCTGCTGAGGAGGACAGTCCTATCCTGTTCACACCATAGTTGTTTGTCTCCACTTTTCACTTCATTTTCTGCCTGGATTTTATCATGCTTTTGCAGGAAGAGGAAGGATAGGCAAGTGGGGAAGCACTGCTACCTGTGAGAAGCCAGGACTGCTCATGGTTTATGCCAGTGAGAGTTACTTACTCTGCTCTGCCTTCACACACTTTCTCCCTCTTGTCCGTTCACAGCTACCTCGTATACATTGCTTTCAAATGCGAGCTGTTAGGACAGTGTAGCTGTGATAAAGCTATTTTGTCTCTCTGCTTGCTTGTATCCTAGTTGCTTGTTTGGAATACTAACCTTGAAAAAATTACGGGGGATGAAGTGAAACTGACTGTCAGCAAAACTCACTCTGATGTTCAGTGAGAGAGATGTGAATGCACAAGCAGAACTAATTAATGTGTTTTCTCTCAACTTGTCTTTCTTGTGCAGGACAATGAAGACTACCCGCTGATCAGAACAGGACCCTATTGGAAGAAGTTCAAGGCCAATTTCTGTGAATTCATTGCAGTGCTTGTCCAGCAGTGCCAGTGCAGCATCCTGTATGATAACTACTTGATGGACACCATCATCTCGCTGCTTACAGGTTTAGCAGATTCCATGGTCAGAGCATTCAGGCACACAAGCACTTTGGCAGGTAAAATCACTTGCAAAGTTGCTGTAAAGGTGCTGAATTTTATTGACTTGTGTGCTAACAAAACTGCTCTAAAATGAAAAACTTTACTGGAGCAGTTCTCTTATGCACTGAGAGTACCTTCCTCCTAGTGTGTGTTATATAAATGTCTATAATATAAACTGTTTCCTCCCACGTGTATCTGAATTGAATTTGAATGCTTTAGATATGATAGTTCTAACACAATTTTTTCTTTATAAAGAAGACTTCTTTAATGCCTGACATAAATGACTTCAGAATTTTGCTGTTCTGAGTATTATATTTTTCAGTAACTGATTTTTCACAGTTTTCTATTTTGTTGTTTTTCTCCCTCCACTAACTAATGGGATGAGGTTGCAGTAGATGCTTCACCTTAAGAAGCTTCCTTTGGAGAACTGCTATTCTTGTTGTGTCTTTGCTGAAAAGAACATTGCTTGTTACACATTTTTGTTTCATGCAGTGTGATGATACTACAGCTACTACTTCTTTCCCCTTAAGCCAGTAAATAACCTCTTTTCCATGCAAAGTGCACTTAAAGTATAATTTATTCTAAAATATGCTGTATGCTTTGAGGGCTCAAAAAACTGACTTGAAATCTGTTCAAACCATCCAGCAATCCTTAGAGGAATGTGAATTTTTGTCCATTCCAGTAGTATATTATGATTCCCAGCCATTTCTGAGCCAGCTTCACTGTTCTTTCAATTTTCTTTTTGGTTACCAACAATCAGCTGTTCCACAATTCTAGATTCTTTTGCAGAAAAGTCAGAATTACGTAAACTTACATGAGAGTTTCCCAGTAAATTACTTCTCTGACCAGAACTCTGACCAAAAGTTGTAAATCACCAGAAATAGAAGTTAATTTTCCCGTTTTGATCATTGTCTGCCTTTAAAATAAACACTGTATTTTAAAACAAATTACTATAATCTAGTAGTGCTCATATTTTCAATATAAACTGGATTTGGCTAACCATATCCTTTTTGTGGTGAAGTGGTGAATATATTTATGCTGCATATCTCTGAGCTAAGCTAATTGTGCTGGGTTTGTTTCTTTTTTAGCAATGAAACTTCTGACAGCAGTTGTAAGCGTCCATCTGAACCTTGATGTCAACAAGCACAATGCTCAAAGATTGTATGAGGTGGAGAAGAAGAGGATAAGTGGCAAGAGGACCAGTTACAGACTTGATCAGCTAGAGAGAAAAAGGAAAGAGGTTAGGGAAGTGTCTTGTATGGGAGATCTATGAAAATGTTAGAGGATTGCTTGTTGTTTGCTTCTGGGTCCCTGCCATTCTTTGAGATTCATATGTTTATCTAATGCATGGCTGGATTAAGTGCTACAAACAAGACTAAGGTAATAAGTGTCCTATGTACTGTTAACCTGTGATGTCTCTCCTACTGGCTGCTTTTCTAAATTGGCATCCTTAGCTCTTGATCTTCACACAAATAGGGATTTACACACAAATTTAATTGTCTCAGTAGCTCTGGTGTTGTGGGAGTGCAGTTCTGTATATGTTTGTACAAATTACGAGCCCAAATTTTAGCGATGAATCAAAAAGACAGAGGCGAAGTGTCATCTCTGTGCAAGTAATGCTTTATAAAAAGAGATTGAACTTCAGGGATGTCCTGTATCATTTGCTTTTCAGTTTCTGTTGTTTCTTCCCTGCTCAAAGACAGCTCCTTTTCAACTCCTAGAGGCAGAGCTGTAACTGTAAAAAAATAACTCTGACTTGAGGGAGAAGGTGACTTGATGAATGAACATCAGGTATATTTCCTTGTCTCCTGACCTTAGAATCACTTATCTCTCTTCTGAGTTTTAGATGTTTGTGGACTTCTGTGTTACAGAGACAATACCCTTTTTGTGGAGAGGAGTGTTTGGGTGAAACAGGATATTTTAGTGTCATTGTAAGTCTGGTTTTATGGGACAGAGGAAATGAGTGTGTTGGAGGGAAAACCCAAACTTGTCACCCTTCCTGATGCTGTTGATGAGAGAATATTTTTATTAGGTGACTTGGATTTTCAGAAACTCCTACCTACATTTTCAGGATTCAGTTTTTTAATATGCTCATTGTGTATTTTGAAAATTCCTTTGTCTGCCTTTTTTCCATCTCTGTTCAAGTGCATGAAAAGAGAATTTGGATCTATATGAGAGGACAGTTGTACTGTATCTTTCTGTGTGATTTCTGATAGACTGTATCAAGCAAGTACCTTGTTTGCCAAGGCTAGCAGCTGGTATCCAGTAAACCTCTCCTCAGGATGTAGCCACAAACAGGCCAGTTGCTAGTGCAGATACAGACCACTCATTTTATGTTGTTACCATGTGTAAACACCAGCAGTTTGCATCACAGTAGTATTCCAAGGGCCTTGATGCAAAATTTTCGTGTGTAATGAATTGTGGGACCAATATTAACATTCAGTTCTCTTTGTGTTTCAGTATGAGCATAAGCTTCTAGAGATACAGAACATGATGAATGCTATTTTCAAAGGGACATTTCTAAACCGTTACCGGTAAGAGTGAAAATACAGCTGTGACGTGAATCTGCATTCCCCAGAAACTCTTGCTCAGATTGTACAGATAACGAGAATCAAGTTAAACATCCTTGAGGCATTGATGGTGTTAAGGAAAGTGTAGCAGTTAAATTATTCTTAGGAATCTAGGCTTCCAGAAAGACCTTTCGATTGTGTTCTTTCAGTTTTTCCTGCTGGCTGTAGAGCAGTGTGTTTGTGAACGAGAACATACTCAGAATTGCAAAATATTTGTGGCTAAAAGTGATCTAATTATTGATTGAAGAGTAGCTTACAATATTAATATGAAGATACTTGGAATATTTTGAATTATACATGCTTTTGAAATTCCAGAACATAAAAATATTGCAAATAATATAATTGGTTTAAAGTTAATTTTTAATGTATTGATATTATGATTTTATAATTTCACAGTGATGTTATCCCTGAGATCAGAGCAACTTGCATCGAAGAAATTGGCAGCTGGATTAAAACATACCCAGATGCTTTTTTGAATGATAGCTACTTGAAATATGTTGGGTGGATGCTGTATGATAAGGTAAAGCTTAATTTTTTTTTTTTTCTTGGAGCAGTACTTCAGGTTTTTTTATTTTAATTTTTTTTTAAAGAATCCTAGCGTTTAAATTCTAGATAGATGTTTAAGACTGTGGTGGTACAAAAAGAATTCATTTTCTTCCCCGTTTCAGGTTTTATTTTAAAAGCCATTTTAATGCTTAATAACAGAGAACATTTTTTCCAGTTCTGTGTGAATCCCTGCACGTGCAGTTATGTTTATGTCGCTGAATTGGCAGTTATTTCTGAACTGTAAAATGGCTTCTATCCTTTGAGAGGGTCAAATGTTGACTGAAATTCTGCTTTTAGGCTTGGTAGATATTTAAAATTTTGTTTAGATTTATAAAAAATGAACAAATAAATATTGCCTGTAGTAGAATAGTCTTCAATATTGCATTTCTCATCTGGAGTTAGATAGAGAGACTATTTACAGGAAGTCCAGCCATTTCACAGAGTTTTCTCCTTTTCCTTATAGTTTGTTTTTTTTTTTTTTGTGTAGAGACACTTCTAAAAATCCTCCAAATACCACCAAAACAAACAAGCAAAAAATCCAAAAGAAGTCAGTAAGTCCAAAACACCAAGTGGGAGAACAAGAGGCAATGGGCAAAAACTGATACCCAGAAAGTTGCACTGGAAAAATGAGGAAAAACTTCTTTACTGTGTGGTCACTGTTCCCTAGAGGACATTGCCCAGAGAGGTTGTGGAGTCTCCCTCACTGGGGATATTCAGAACTGTCTGGACACGCTCTTGTGCTGGGATGACCCTGCTTGAGCAGGGAGGTTGGACCGGGTCCCTTCCAACCTGACCTGTCCCGTGGTTCTGTGACAATACTCCTTTTTCTCCTGCTTCGAAAACGCACGAGAGACTTCAGGGGGATAGCAGTATTTATGGGGAACGGCTAATTAGCGAAATCGACACGCTGTACTTCTGCAGGCCGCCTGTGAAGGTGTCTGTCGCTCCCGTGTCCATGCGGGACGTGCCGGGGTCTGTGCCAGCCGCGGGCCATCCGGCTGTGCTGCGCCGGGGGGCCAGGAGGGGGCGCGCGAGGCCCCCGCTGCCCGCCGTCCCTCTGGACGTGCCGCCTGGGTTTGTAGGGCGACAAATGTACCAGGAACTGACGCTTGTTCCTGCATACATTTTATCTGATCACAATAGATTTTCGCTACGTGTTCAGTTTGGAGAATTCTCAAAAGAAAAAGTATTTTTTGGAAGGTGATGTGTCCTCGTTGACAGTACGCTGCAGTGAAGATTAACAGCTGGTGTCTCTGATTAATGCACACAGCTCACCCAGTGCTGTTTACTGGAAAATGGAAATAGTTGTTTTTTTCCTAAGGCTTTTTTTATCTGAAAGCAATGCAGATGCAAGGAGAGTGAGATAAAGTGAGGTGTCTTCCATACTCTGCATTTGGCTGAGACCTGATAGTGTACCGCTACTGCTGTCCTGGCTGTGCTTTGTGATTTGCAGCCACTGTCAAATTGCCTGATTTCAAAATGAGAACACCAACAGGGTTTGCAGTGTTTTCATATACTTTATTGGATTTTTTGAGGGGAGCTGGGGAGGGAGAGCAGTTTTTAAAATTGTTTTGCCTTGAAAGACAGTTGGGTTGTATTTGCTATCCAGGAATAACTCAGAAGTAGACCTTCCCTGTTCATAATCTGGGGAGTGTTGACCCAGCAGTCCTGTCAAACCATTCAGGTCCCACCCTGTATTTGTAAGGTTTATTGAATGGCCCCATCTCGGTGATAGTGGTGCGGCTGAAGTCTCATAACTGACTGTGTTCAAGCAGTGCTGGAGCCTGTGCAGAGCTCTCTGAGGTCACTAGAGCTGCCCACCACTTCAGTGATATTTACTGTCATCAGGTCAGGATCAAAATATGCTATGATACAGCTGAGGGACAGTGTATGTGTTCAGGGTATCCTGAAAATATGCTTACATAATTCCCCTTCCCTCTGTCACAGCTTTGAAGCCTTCAAACAGACAGGTTTTTTGTTGAGATTAGAATGGTGCTTCTGGTGAGGGCTGGGTGTTTGTGTTTGTTGATGCTGCTGTTGAAAGAACTTGAAGGTAATGAGATATTCCTGATCATTCAACATTACTTCACATCCTTCCAAAACTATGGGAAATGTTGAATTTAGAAAAGGGGAGGTAGTTGAAAAGGAGAAAACATAGAAAAATAATACAAGTAGTCATAGAAATAGTTATTCGTTTCTATTTACTAGAGTTAATTTTCTCAGCAGTTAAAGAAACATACATGTTGGGGGTTGTGACTGAGAGCTTTTGGGTAGGAACAGGAAACCTCAGAAGGGAGATGGGACACTTTAATGTGTTACCTTTTATGTCCGCAGGCCTACACTTGACTCCACCTGACTGACAAATGACATTGCCAAGAGATGTGACCATTCAGCAAACCAGTGCACACTGTTGTTCCTTTCCCCACACACAAATTCAATCCCTATTCACAAGCAGAGTGTTGTGAAAAAGAGCCACGGGCAGCTGAAGCTAGTTTTGGAGTACATTGGCTGAGCTGAGTTTGTGCCAGTGTGCAGTGATGGGTGCCACCTTGGGTCTGTGAGTGAGTTCTGTGCTGTGCAGCCCTTGTGGCAGTAGGAAGCAGCAGGTGTGGGCAACAGTCTCTTCCTAAGAGATTTAAAATTAAAGTACAATATAAAGTAAGTACTGCTGATGTGTTGTGAGCAGATTAGAGAGCAGTGTACATTGTTACCTGTTGATCTTTCATTTTATAGTTTTAGCAAAAAGCTGTTGTAAGCGAAACTGTTAGTCAAAGCCTGCCACTGGGTATCATCCTTGGCTTTCCATCTAAGCAGGTGAACAGGAACTTGTAGCAATGGATAGCCTATGTGTAGGTGGTCTCCTTTCTTGGATTTGCATGTTTATTCTTACTGCTATTGTTAGCAAGAGGAATTAAAAAAGAAACATGAAGAGACTTATTCAAAGCCTGCAGTTTATCTTAGTGTCTCTGCTGATATGCTTAGCATTATAAATTTACAGAACACATGATTTTTCTATGTTGGATCATCAAAATCATTTTCCTAATGCTGTTTAAAGCTTTGTCCTCTGAATGATGTAACAATATGCATGAGATAATTGAAAATCTGGCTAAGGAAAAGACTTCTTTTTGAGGCATCTGTGAAGCAGCAGTCCTAATAGTATGAAGTAACACCTTGTGTGGATAAATATATTTTGCATAAATTAACTAATTGGGCAGAATTCAAAGCAACCCTTTTCCTAGAATACTTAGAATACCATGTTCTAGTGTAAAACAGAAATAGAGAAGAGGCATGATACTTAACTCTGTAAGAATCCACAATGGTAAGCCAGTGCATTTCTAAGTTGTACCTCTTCCTCTGGGAATCTAGAGAAATCCAGAGTTTCTAGGATTCCTTGTCTGCGTTTAACAGTTGTCCCAGTCAACTGTTGACAAGAAGCAAGCAAAGTCTGCTGTATGTGAGGGTGCTGGTTGTACTAAGTATGCCATTCATACTCCTGTCTTTGTATATTTAACAGATGAATAGCACAGTCCCTGTATCTTTTGCATTCTGTTGCTTTTATTAACTGTGAGGTCTGTGAGAGTTTCTTTGACTCTTAGGGAGCCTTTCACAAACTTTGATGTTACCTTTAAGTTTGGCTCACTGCAGGCTTCCTCTGTGTGTGTGAGAGAGAGATGAGTGTATGTACACACAAACAAACTGGTACTGATGTCACTTTTAAAGAAGACGAGGCAGCATTTGGATAGTCTGCTGTAGGCACCCACAAAGAACTTTTATTTACACGATATAAATGCTGATAGTGACTAACAAAGATACATGTATTTTACTGTTATCCGATTTCTCTTTGTCTTGCAGCAAGCTGAAGTGCGGTTGAAGTGTCTTCTGGGACTGCAGGGAATTTATAGCAGAAAAGAACTTGCTTCCAGGATGGAGCTCTTTACTAACAGATTCAAGGTAAATAAATTACTGTTTGCTGGTTTTTTAAATTATAGTTTGGGTGTATACACAGGGCCCAATGTTTTGATCAGAGCTGATCTCCCCACTCTCTTGACTGAGAGGAACTTAGACTCCTGCAGACTAAATAGATGAAGAAGTTTTGCAGGGATGTTTCCCTCTGTTTCTATGAACTCTTCCATTTCACTTTAGTTCACACAAAATAGTGTTAGCATGCACTGTGGTCAGTTATCTCCACCATTTATCCATATTGGCCCAGGTTTTTTTTTACAGGATCTTTGGCAGATAGCAAAGATTTTCATATGCTAAAGATCCTCCTTTTGCTGCCCCTGAAAATGGGTTAACCTTTTAGATAGTGGACTGGCTGTCCATGTATCATACTGATGTGGGAATGGCTCTCTTGATCTACCATGTCAATATGAATCTTGAAGAAGGATCCCTTACTTCCTTTCTGAACAAATCAGGTGATACACTGTAGTTTTGAGAGCCTGTTGTGTGGCTTCACTGGCCCTGTATTCTGCCTTTATCATATTCCAATATCTCGACTCATTTAAGAAGTAAGCCTTTCACTTTTTGTAACCCTGGCCTTGCTAAGGATTTTGTCAGCTGCTCTTACACTAGCAGGGATGCACCTTCTCAGTATTTGTATAAGAAAGGTCAAGATGATGTGATTGATATCTCAGTCCCTGTGAATCAGGACATGATTCAATGTCAGGACAAATCAATGCCTGCATGTGGTGGCAATCCAGGGTCTTTTTGCAAAAGATGCAGGGTTTACCTGTGTGTGTCAAAGCAGTTGCTAATAGTGAAAAATGCCTATCACATATTCTCAAAGAACATGAAATAAATTAATATTGGTATCTTAGTAATAAATTATTCAGAATTAAACTCAGCTCTCTAAGATTGACCCCTGTTTTAAATGATTATGTGGTAGTCAGTCCCTTACCTTTCTGTCTACTGTAGGATGTGTAACCAAATGCAGGATTGGTATTCAATAAAGGCTGATGAAATAGCTCCAGGCTGTTTGTGTTGCGATCTCCCTGTGTGGAGGATGCATTGTAAATGGATTATTGCAAACTCCATCCCCCAGTCAAAAAACCTCCACCCAAAAACAACTCCTTCCCGTCTAAACAAAAGAAATCCAAACAGCTACATAGAAAATACCAGTTTCAAAGTTTAAATCATGCTTTCTCAGTGATGGGGAGTGTAATCATATAACCAGCAATACATTTCGTGCAAACAGGAGTTACACATGCTCCCTCTGTTACCCTTGAGTGTTCAAACTCAGTATTTGTGGATTTAGACACCTTCCAACTGGATTGTGAGAAAAAGGAAGGTGCAAAAGAAAATGAATGTAGAGATGTAGAAACCATATGTTAAACGGGGAAACTGTTCGTCCCAAATCAAGCAAGTCTAAAGGTGTAATATATTTTAAAGTTATGGGCCACACTGAGGTGTGCAGGTTTCTGGTTTCATGGGATGGGAAGTTTTCTGAGCTGTTTGCATGTGTACTAAGTTACAATATTGTGAATTCTGGATGTCGGCAATATTGCTGCTATGCTTTGAGGTATCTTTATGACTTTAACTGTCTTTTCAGCAAGGCACTGACTTCTGTAATGTGTAGGTGCAGGCACTTTACTGTTAGTGGGAGAAACTGATTAGATAATGCTTGTAATTTGAGGCTTACCTTCATTTAACATACAGAAGTGCCAGTAGTAACATCTTAGAAACAAGTTGTCAGTCACTTTCAATTTGTAGTATGTAGTTAATTTCTTGTGAATGCATACATTACATCTATGAAAAATATCATATTACTGCATGATTAATTCAGTTAAAATATTAACATGCTGTTAATTTTCAGGGGCTGGGGAACTACTTGGTAGTAATCAAGTTGCCTTATGTCTCTTAGGAAATAGCTGCTGAAATAAAAATAAATCTCTGCTGTACTAGTGTAGATGATCTAGCTGTAGCAAAAATACGTGTTTATTGAGAACAAACCATGTTACATCTTTTTATTGTCATTTTACATCCATTAGGATCGAATTGTGTCCATGCCTCTGGACAAGGACCATGAAGTAGCAGTTCAAGCCATGAAACTCTTGATGCTTATGTCACAGTAAATAATTTCTTTTTTAATTTACTGTATTGTTTTAATGGCAACAAGATCCAGGTACAAACCTGACGAATCCTCCTGTAATCAGTTACTTGTTGGGAAACAGTTGCTTCTGGCAGGATGAGTTACAGTTAAGGCTGCTCAGGACATGACATTTTCTTTTGTGGGAAATGCCAACGTTAAGAAAACCCTTGTGCTGAGATTCAGTGTGAAAACTATGTTTTTATATCTACGTTTCCCTCTGAAAGGAAATTCCTCCTTTTTTAATTTTGGCTTTTCTCAAAAAGAGCATTTGACTGTCTTGAGGGAAATTCCCACTGAAGATTGGGTCCCTACCCCATCTTCTGTCCCAGGACTGCCAGGCCTTGACCAGGAGCTTGGAGAACTCTGCCATCTTCCCTGTCTCTGCACCTAATGCAGGAAGCTTTGAGCTTCGAGACTATTGCTAGAATTTGGACTTTGAGATTCTTGGCTCCAGGGCAGAGAATCTGGTAGTCTTTGAGCCCATAGCAGACTGACTGACAGGAAGTAAGCAAGTATGTGATTTTGCTGAGGTGGAAAACTAATAGAAGAGATGTTCCCTTGGGAAATTTACCTGCCAGCCATAGATTTGGTAGGATAATGGCAAGCTGGAAGTGTGGGGAAGAATTAGACTTAGTATTACAGAAGTATATAAATCTTATTCTGATACATCCTTGAGTAGCATGTTTATTTTAGAAATGTCTTTATTTGCAAAATATGTGTAGAATAAATTTTTGTCCCTCTTTTTCAAAGCAAAATGGGAATAAAAACTTCACTGCATTCCATTGGTAATACAGTTGAGTTGTTAGGACTCAGTGTCTCCTCTGTCTGAGAGTGTAAGTTGAATTTTGGTGATGCAGATGCTTATTTCCATGTACAGCATGACACATTATTCAATAACCTTGTGGGCTTCTCTATTTAAGCTAGCAGTATTAGTCATTTCTAGAGGAGCATGTAGACCTTAATGGTCCAACTAATATGATGCTGTAGATATTTACATTAAATTTCAAGTACGTTTGTATATTAAGGTGCTGCTTTACAGTCTCCTGTCTTGCTTCACATTCCACTGGTTTGAGTGGCATTTTTCCAGGCCTCCTTCAATAGGCACATCAGAACAGCATATGATGCTGTGACCACTGCACCCTCTTCTGAAGGTAGTGCCATTGTTTGGCCCTCACTAGCAGTAGCCAGGGTTATATTGTTCCTGTGTTCACAATGTCCATTTCTACATCCCTTGGTTCACCATGGTGCCTAGCTATTGGAACAAAGCACAATGCTGTGTCCATGGATAACATGTCCCTGTGCTAGGAGGAGCAGCTCACCATTGTTGAAGTACAAAGATTCCATACACCAGTTATGGCTGCACTTGTTCCGTATCTGAATTAACAAGAGCTATATTGGCACTGCAGCTGTTTATCATCTCTGGCTTTATTATAAGGGATCATGTTCTCATTAATGCAAGCTGCAGCTATAAAAGTTTGATCAATGTTTCTTTTTCCCTGAAGCAATTTTTTCTGAATTTTGCTTAAATATGGTTTCCAGTGTGAATAAATGCCTTCTAAAGTTTTCTGAATGATATTTTTCTATCATAAGATGCAAGTTTCATAAGTAAAATTAATACATTATGAAATTATTTTAAATTAAGCTGAGACCTAGCAAATACATTCTTTTCTTTCTTTTTGCTCATCTGTTGCATAGCCATCCTGCTTTCTTCCACTTTCCCCCCCAGTTGCTCTGACCCCTGCTGATTTGGCTTAATTATTGGAGTGGTGAAAGTGTGAGTTTGGGGACTCAATAAGCAAATTCAACAACAGCTCTTCTCTTTGCTAAGAGTAATGCTGACCAGTCTGTAACTCTGTGTGAAGAGACACAGACAATCTAGCCAGTCACATGTACAGGCTTCTTAATAAGAGCCTGCATCAAAAGATCCTTTTCTAGCAGGGGAAAAGCTGATGCCTTAGTTCCTGCAATAGTGGCAGAAAGGACTTGCTGCTGGCGCTGTGGAAGCAAAGACCTGCAGGGCTGGTGTGTCTCATAGCTCAAAACTCTTGTCTGGATATTGAGCAGTAGTGCTGCTTGATATGTGCAGTAAAGCATGAAATGGAGCTGGGGACAGCAACTCCCCTGCCTTAAAGGGGATAATAGAGTAATAAATGACAGCTTGTATAAATGACATGGTTACTAGTAGGCATTGGTGTAATTTTTGCCACTTTTGTCAAGCAGTCTTGGTTTCTCTTTGAATGACTAATTTTTGTCATCTACAAATTTGGCCCAACTTGCAATTTTAGTGAGATATGAGAGACCTTTCAGATCAAGTTTCTATTTTTAAAGCTACTGGCAAGAATCTCTATCTGAATTCTCTATATTTGATCTGGAATAATTCATTAATTAAAAAAAATATATAGTCTTCACTGGTGAAGTACTGACCTTCAGAACATATCTCTAATCTTGGAATAAATATTTTGTTATGTCATGACATGACTCATCAAGAAGCAAGGCCCAGGAATGGCTTTTTTTCTTCCAATTACTCTGTTGGGTAATTTTTCTTGGGAAAAGTATGTTATGTCAGTAACTTTCTTTGACTGACTTCTGTAGTTGTCAACTATGTCCACCCGCATAGGGTGAGCATAGCAGCAAGACCTTGTTGCTAATTGACTATTTTTGCCATGTTTTACAGTGGCAGCAGAGCTGTGCTCTATGTGTGTTAGTAACAGGTTTGAGCATCTCTCAACCATCACTCTGTTCCAGTACTGTGGAATGTACACTGGCTACTCTGTGTACTACTGCCCCATAAAGCTGCTGTGCCTTTACATTCTCTAGAATAGAGAGGTAGTGAAAACACTGATCTTTTCAATTCACTTATAGGCGTTACATTATTTTAAAAAAGTCCCAGTATTGGTTCAGAATTCTCTTGCTATGCATATACTTAGTTTTTTTCAAATCCATATTTGTATTTTCTTCTTGTGTATCTCTGTGAGCTGAGATTTTTTTCCTTCTTGTTTATTGCATGTTGTCTCAATTGAATGCCAGTCTTTGGGCTAGTACATTTCTGCTTTTACACAGCATGATGTGATCCTGAAACTGAAATGAGCCTATGAGGTTTGGCATAATAGAAATTATTAATGGTACTGAATTATACATAATTGTTAGCATTAATGTTGCAAAGGATCTGACAGGGAATAGAACTAGGAAGGAAATAAAGAGGGAGAAAACATGAGTGACAATGAGAGACCCAGATAAAAAAAACATCGCCTTTTAGGAGGCAAATTAGTTTAGTGTACCTACTGCTAGACAAACCTGTTAATTTTTGTGTGCTTAACTACCTAAAAGCATAGAGGGATTTTGGAAAACAGCAGCAAAAGTAATTAGGTAACTGCAGTAGATGCATGGGGAAAGGTTCCAGGTGGTGTGGGTAGGGGCACAAATCTACAATTAGCTTGAATATGTAAATAGCCCAGGGGAAAATGACTTTGATTTACTTTAGTTACACGTAACTGGAAATTAAACTGAGTTTTAAACACAAAACACTTCGGTCTGCCACAGTATAATTACAGTGTATTGCAACATTCTAATCCCATTGTACAGTGGGTGGGAAAGGACTATTGTTACATTTTAGTGGCAACCATATTGTCATTTTGCTGATCACCAAAGTGTGTCTTGAAATACCTGCAATGAGAGCAGAGGAACGAGAGTGAGAAACAGAACAGTTTAGTAGTACATCTGTTTTGTACTTAAAATTTTTATTGCAGACATTAGAGTACTTTCAACATACTTTTTTATGGTTGATAGTGCTCTGTGCACAAATACTGCTTTTACAATGCTTCTGCAGATTTGGATGTTTAACTTGACTTAATTTTAACTGCAAAGTTAACAGATTCTTTTTTGACTGAGATGCTATACCTTGGATTGTCATCACCAGGATATGTACCAGATCTTACCCTGCACAGCCACTAGAAACAAAGACTAATGTAAAACTCTGTAAAGTGTGTCAGGTGTGTTTTTATTTTACTCTTGTGATTTTGATTGTTATCCTTGGTATGAACAGCAGCACAGACCAAGTCAAGCAACTCCTTGATTAATCCAAGTCATAACCTCTTCCATGCAACAAAATGAAACAAAAAGCAAGATACAAAATCTTTCAACTGGTGCCATGTGCAGGACAAAATGGGTCTGTGATCTCCCTCTAAGATGTCCCAGTTTCTTCTTTGTGACATGTTCACACTGAAGTGCAGAGAAAATGATATGTCATGAGATTGGTATGTGAACAGCCTTGCCTGTTTATTTTTAGGCTCCTAAACATTGGCAGGCACTTCTGGCTTAACCTTTATCTGTTGCTTGGCATTCTGAGGGCTGTACATTTGCAGCAGTATTAGTGTTGTATTTGAAGTATTCTTTGTGTGGTTGATGGTTGCCTTATGGATGTAAAAAAGAAAGGCACCCATTTAGTGTGCTAGTGTTAGTGCTGGTGATAGGAGGTGTAGTCAAGTGTTGCTGCTTGCAGAGGTAAAACACCTGAGCAGTCATTTCAGAGGGAGTTATGACCCTAAACCTCATTATGGCTCAGAAAGTAGTGGTTGAACAGTAATAGTAGTTGTAGTACACACAGGTATTCCCTCTCACTCAAGAAAGAAGGAAACAAAAGATCAGGCACTCAAGTGGTGTCAGGAGTGTCTGTCAGTTTGTAAGAAATGGATTCTTCTCCCTTCCTTTGCTTCTCTACTGTTTGGGAGTGCTTCATTTGTAGCTGGAACAGCATCTCACCGACTCAGGTCTCAAGGAGAGAGGAAATAACACTGCACTAGGTTAATATAATGGGTAAATTCCCAACCTCTTAGAAGACAAAGTTAAAAACAGGGAGGTTGGGGTTTTGGAAATCCCAGCGTGGCTGAAGTTAGAAGAGTCGTCTGGTCCAACCCCCTCCTCACCAGGCACACAGAGCCACATGGAGCACATTGCCCAGGACTGCATCCCTGGGCGTTTGAGATCTCCAGCAATGGAGACTCCACAGCCTCCCTTGGCAGCCTGTGCCAGTGCTCTGTCACCCTCACAGTAAAGACATGTTTCCTGATGTTCAGAAAGAGCCTCCTATGTTCAGTCTGTGGCTGTTGCTTCTGGTCCTGGGCACCAGGAGCAGAAGCCTGTCTCTGTTTTCTTGCTCCCACTGCCAGGTACTTACACACATTGCTAAGATGCCCCTGAACTTTCTTTCCTCCAGGCTGAACAATCCCAACCTCCCTCCCAGGATCTTTCCTAAGGATAGAAAATACCTATGGAAAAGCAGTTTCATTAGTGCTGGAAAGGAAGAGTCCTTAATTTCTGTCCAGAGAGATAGGTGTTTCCGAGCTCTTCATGCTATCTGAACAATTTAGTCAAGGAGCTCTTTTAAAACAGAAACATTCAGGTATTGCATTCATTATTTCTATAAATGTGCTAGAGAAAACCTGAAATATAAAGAAGAAAAAAATTAAATATAAAAAAAAATGTGTGCACTTGACTGGCATGTTCATACAGGAAATTCCATTTAAGCATAAGAAAAAGTTTTTTCACTATGGGAGAGATCCGATACTGGAATACTTTGCCACAGATGTTATAGAATCTTTGACTTAATAGATTGAACACATCAACCTGCTGTAGCTGATCCTCTTGTGAGCAGGGAGTTGGACCAGATGATCTGCAGAGGTGCTGACCATCCTCAGTGCTCTGTGATTCTGTATTGGTTCAGTCTTGATCACCGTATGTTTGTGAAATTTCTTATATTCCAAGCTGCTCTTTGTTGTCATTTTTGTTTTACTCTCACTTGTTAAATTTGTCGAAGTTTAATAAATTCGATAATTCGTGGCTTTACAGGACACCCCACTGCTTATTTATTTGCTCTAGTGCACCATAAAACCATTTTACTTCTTTCATTTTTTTTACTGTTTTAACATCAATAAACACATTTTTACTCTACTTTCCCAGTTCTGTAGATAGTTAAATGAGTGACATAAATATTTTCCTTTATGCTGATTTCTTGATATCTATTCCTTTACACTTCCTGTATGTTCCATTACTGCAAATACATGCTCAAGGTAATTGCATTCTAAAGAGTTCACCAAAACTTGCATTAAGTATCTAAGGCAGCTTTTATTTCACATTATCATGTGGGATTGATTCATCACTTTTGGAGACATACCATTAGCACTTGCATTTTTAATGGATGCTCCAGTGATACTCTCACCTAATGAGTTCACTTCTTTTTCAGTCAGGTTGGAGGATATTTTGGGGCTTTGTGACTTGAGAGGATGCTAAAGGATGTGATGGATTGGAGACAAATGGGCAAGCACAGAAAGGACTGCTGATTTTTTTAGACATCACTCTTAGCAGGAAAGTAGCATGAATCCTTAGTTGTGGAGAGAATGTTGGTCCACAGCTATAGATGATTTTAAAATGTTACTACTCGAGGATTGAAGGCAGTGATCAATAAAAATTCTTTCCTCTCACCTAGGTGTAGTAAGTGTAAGGATCTCATATGTTGCTCTTTTAGTCTCTGAAGTAGCCTAGTCCAGTGACATTGTTGTGGCAGTAAGAAGCAGGTATTTGGAAACTAATCCTTGCTTTGGACTTCACTGCTGTGGTACCTCTTCGTTGGGTTGCTCAACCTTGATGCTTCGGTTTCTTTTTTGTAAATATTTGATATGAATACCATTCCTACCTCTCAGAGAATGTTCTAGGTTTACTAGTTGGCATGTGGTGTTCTCAACATGTGTAGCTGAATGAAAAAAGTCTGACTTTGAATGTGTTTGTGCAGAGAGAGCTCAGAGCCATAAGCATGCCATCAAGTATGTGTTTTGATTTCTTTTTACATGGGACTCTAGTGTAATAGAATGTGGGTTTTAAAATACTGGAATAAATAACTTAAAAATAATTAGTACTACAGAATGAAGGTTTCTTGTTGTTTCTTCTGTGGTGAACATCTAAGCCTAAAGTAAAGTCATGATTTTCCTGTTTTATTATTATTGCTCTTTTTACCGTGATCACTAATCAACCATAATTGTATTTTAAATTAATGTTCATGTCCATGCAGTGGGCCTGATTTGTCATGGCTTACACAGACCTCTGTTTCTCTACACAGTGAATAAAAGAACACTGCCAATTTTGTTTGAGAGCATTTTTAGAAATGCCCTACAGAAATTTACACATAACTGTGTAAACAAGTTGCATGGTTATGGAGAATCAAGTCTAGTAAAAGCTGGACATAGCATTCATACTATTCTTTGCAGATAAACCTGGACTATAACTTCCGTTGTTATTTTTGCCTAGGAACTGTGAGGATGTGTTATCAGCTGAAGACTGTGAAATGTTATACCAGTTTGTTTATGCCACTCACCGTCCGCTTGCAGTAGCAGCTGGGGAATTCCTCTATAAAAGGTGGTATCTCTGCCTGCCTACTTCTTGCATACTCTCATTTGTTCTGGAATGAAGCTGGATTTATTTAAGGGGGATATTAAGCATTAATTTTTCTGCTGGAAGTGTGTGCCAGCTTTCTTCTGGTGAATCAGAAGAGAAATGCTCTCTGGGGGTAATTGCATGTTTTCCTGCACAGCCCTGAAACAATAGGTGTGAGAAAAGTTGCAAGACTAACATAGGGAATATGAAACAGACTGATCCACAGGTGCCATGCTACGTTGGGAACATGCCCTCTTTCTCTCTTTCTTTTCCTATTCCTTTGCTTCTTACAAGCTAATATGTCACCTGGCATCTGCTAGATTTTCATAGTTTGGTGATTAATCACAAAAACGGCCTCCTCTTCTCCCTTTGGAAGTTGCTTTATACATTGTAAAGACTTTGAATAATGAGAGATGCAGCAGATTAAAAAGCCCTCCCAATTTCCTGTCAGGTTAATGAAATACAAGTTTTATATTGCCCAGGAGTAACTCTTATAAATGGACTTCTTATAACAATGGTTGCATGAAGTTGAATGCAGCTGGCATGCTAAAAAGAGGAGTGACATATATTCTGAGAGAAATAATCTTGACTTTATGAATGAAAATAAAAATATTTAGGCAAGGATTTTGTGGGAGAACATTCAGAAATAATAATGTTTCCACACATACAAAATCTGCTCCTAGTTGTGTTTTCCTGTCTAACTGAAATATTGGCATTCTGGAATTTGTGGTGCTAAGTCCAACAGAAAGACAAGAGAAACTTCTGTTTTGATGAGTCTGCTACATCTGCTAGACGTAGTCTTTTGTGTTGGTCTGGATATTCCCTCATAAATTCAATGTTTCTCCTCTCAGAGCTCAGCTGTGTTTTGCTACCAAAGTGATTGCCCTGATAACTTCACTTTTTCTACCCAGCTTGCCAGTGCCTTGTGGACACCTTGACCCTGTAAATCTGATCCTTGTTCTTGTTTGCCTAGTGCTTCTCTCCACCACTTTTTATCAGTACAGAATGTTTGTTTTGGTGTAATAAGAGATGTTAGTAACACCCTCCTTTCCCTGGTTATACTGCTAAGTTTTAGTATAAATGCTTATGCTTTTCCACCACTGCTCCCACTTCTTCATGGTTTGCACAAAATTTCCTCCATGTCTGCATAGTTTAGCTTAGGTTACTTAGCTGGCATAAATTATACCAGCAGAAGCTCTTCCTGAATGCACAAGCTTTTGCTGACATTTAGTAGTGTGGTCCAGCTCTTAAATCCAAGCTGTTTGGGCCTTACATTAATCTGCAGGGATGGCTTTCCTGTATTTATCTTGGGATTAGCACTTTTTGTGGGTAGTAGTCCGAGTAATTTTGGATAAAGGGGGAAATGGAAATGGAAGTGTCATACTGTGCTTCATACTTCAGACAGAAGAGGAAAAGCAGATTTTCCACTATATTTGTGACATTAATTGCCTCTTATAATTACAAGATACTGTGCTTTCCTTAAGAAGCTGCAGTTCCAAGATGCACTATGATGTGAATAGTGGCTGTGTAGTAATATCTCTGCTGTGTTGTTAAGGTTTAAATTTAGAGCAATTCTCCTTTTAAGCATGGCCAAATGCCTACCTGGTTTTATGATCAGTTCTATGGAACCTGCATCCGTCATCCAGAAAGGTGGCAGGGTACCTGTGAAAGTGTAAGAAATAGTCTCTGCATCCACAGGGATAGCATATCTCTCATAATGGAAAACAATCTTTTTTCCTTTCATCTTATTGAAAAGTCTGATGAGATTTGGGGTAAATAAGTAGACACTTAAGAGAAATATAGTCCTTGTGATCTTGTTCTTGACAGAATTAGTGTTACATTGGTAAATGAGTGTAAGGAGAATGTGGCAGAACTGGACTGACTTGCTTTTCTTTTGGCAGGCTGCTTAGTCATGAGGGAGATAAAGAAGTTCAGCCCAGAGGAGGAGGAAAGTTTGGGGCAAGCACTGACCAATTGAAAAGATTAATACGCTTTTTCCTGGAGAGTGAGGTAAGAACAGCTGCTGCTGTAAGCCTTTTAAATCCAGTGTTGCATGTTAAATCAATTATCTTCTTGCTTTTGAAAGCAATTTCTATTGATGAGTTCTGAAATGTTTTTACTCTCTAGGTTAAGTTTTTAATGAAGCCGTTTCTGTTCTGTTGTATCAAAACTAATTTACAAGTATGCTAATGGAGAGAATCAGTGCTGAGGCAGTTTCTGGAAACAACCTGAAGGACTGCTGCCACAAGTGAGGGTTTTTTGGTTCATGTCCATGTCTTTCTAGTGGCAGATGTGGGTTGCTGTACCATGGCTCCATGCTGACTAAAAACTGTAGTTTTATTGAGAATTTTGTCACCTTAAGTGCTGATAAACAGTTCACTGTGTAGTTTTTGCAGTGGTGCAGACCTCTATCTGGCCAAAGTGTCTCAGGCACAGCAGTTCTGAATCTTTCTTCAAAGAATTGGATTGACGACTTGTTTCTAGTCTTGTGACTGGATTTTTGACTGTTACGATCAGCAATATAAAGCAATACAGAAGCTAGTTTCAGAGATTATTTAATTTAAATTTAAATTTGTATTAAAATGAGAGAAAATTTAATATTTTTTGCCTGATTTTCCTGCTTTTTCACCCCACTTTTCTGCTTTGTATCAGATCGAAGACATGGTGTTTAAATGTTGATTGGCCTTGAACTAAATATGTTGGAATATCAACTACATGTGGATATATGTGTGAATGACAACAGCTTTGTCACTGGACACAGGGAGATGAGCATAGGAAGCTGTATTTCCTTTAGTGATGTGTTTGCTTCTGTAAGCTTGTGTTTTTAATCCCTAGCTACACAAACATGTTGCATACCTGGTAGACAGCTTGTGGGACTGGGGAGGCAAATTCCTGAAGGACTGGGAGTGCATGACCACCCTTCTATTAAAAAATGCTGAAGAAGCTGGAGAAGGTGGGTAAGCAAAAAATTCAGTTTTGTCTGAATGAATCTCCACATGCTGTTGTTTGAACATGGCTTTAGCTAGTTTAGGATCATTTCCCCAAGTGTCATAAAGCAGATTCATCTCAATTCACTGCTAGTGTAACATTTTTATCTACATACTTGTTTTATTCAGTATTCTGTATTTATGTAATGTTAGTTTAGAACCTGTGCAATAAACACTTGTGTAATTAAGCCATAATGCTTATGTAGTGTTCACTTTGTTTGTCCAGAACTTTAGATTCTAAAAGTATTAATAGATTGAAAAGCAGTTATTATCAGGCTTTTATTCCTACCTCAAAAGAAAATGAGTAATGTATTGAGTTCACTAACATCTAACACTGGAGGGTTTTTTTGGTAGAATTATTTTGAAGTGAACTTAAATAAATTTTAAAGTCCCTTCCAACTCAAACCTATTCTATGAATGGTTGTTGTAGTAGAACTGGAGTTGGTTGTGTGACTAAAATCAATTTGTAGACCCAGTGAGTTAGAGCATTTTCGTACTCAAAAAAGATTTTTCCTAAATGAGACACTAGTCAGTAGGAGACCTCATTAAAACTGCCTGTTTTTGCAAGCCCAACTGCCCCAAAAAGTTTAGCCATTAAGGGATTAGCAGTACTCAGTAAATGTAGAAAATAACTTCCTTCAAATGAAGTCAAACACTCCCTAGCTGTTATTTAGCAACACTGCATCTCCTATTCTTTAATGTCCTTCCACAGTTCCTCAGGTAAATGAGTAGGCTTTACATCAGTTGTTGCTGCATCTTCACTTTTCTTTTGTGTGATGCTGAGACTGATTTACTTCCAGCACTGAGCGATGCCCAGGAAAACGCTCTCATCGAAATCATCCTCGCAGCAGTCAGAGAAGCAGCTGAAGGTCATCCTCCAGTGGGCAGAGGTGCAGCCAAAAAAGTCAGTGCATCATAGTCTTATTTATTGTCCTGTCATCACATTATCTTTGCCTTATGTACTTTGCCAGACAGTTTGTTCCTAGTTGCAGATGTATCATAGGAAATAAAATAGCTTATTTTTCTGAAATGTTGCAGTGTCTTTTCACCTCTAGATCTTATTAGAAGTGGATATTGAAGGAGATGAGCATTAGACCAGAGCCACTTGAAGCATGTTATTGACAAATTATGAGCGTTTTATCCATGACATTTATCTGTTCAGCAATTTGCATCTAATTTAAGGTTAACAAAAAAAAAAGCATCTGTTTTTCTTCATGGAAAAGTGTCTCTATCTTAGCTCAATATGCTTGAGACAATGCAATATGAATTAAGCTTGGGTTACATGTAAGATTCCACTCAAATCCCAGAGATTTTATAATTGAAACCAAATGCTTTATCTGCAGATTTTGTCAGTAAAAGAGAAGAAAATCCAACTGGAAGATTGTACCAAAATTACTGAACACTTTATTATGGTGCTTCCTCAGCTCTTGGCAAAGGTAACTAACAGCTGCTCTGTGAATGCATGTTAAATATTTCATTAAAATTCCTGCAATGTACTCATATCCTGTTTTTTCTCTGCAGTATTCAACAGATGCACAAAAAGTGGCAAATCTTCTGCAGATTCCTCAGTATTATGATTTAGATGTTTACAGTACGGGACATCTAGAGAAGGTGAATAGGAATTGGGGTAATCGGTTCGTGTGGAATGTACTAAGTATATGTGACAACGTAGAGAGTTTAATGGGATTTGGAACAAGTAGAAAATTGTTGAAATACAATGAAATGATCTCACACCTTAATGAAAGTGGTCTTATTCAGGCTTTACTTTTTGATTTGGAGCCTCAAAAAAAAAAGCCTTAGTGCTTGTCAGTTCTGGTATGCTGTGTCTGGACTTGGTGGGTAACAATTTGTGGTTTTGTGTGGTAGACCAAGCCCTTGGTTTTTTTCATTCCTGGCTGGAGGGAGGGTGGGTTATGCCATGTGTCTTAAGTTGGTGTCTCCCAGGAGTTTACTACAGAATAGGTTTCATTCTCTGTGAAGGCTGACTCCCAGCTGCTGAGGAATGACAGTAACTGAAAGATAAGAATGGAGATAGTGTATCTGCTGATGGGAAAGGGATGGTCAGAAACAGATAGATGAAATCCTCGAAATAGCTCAACATGTTCTTAAGCAGGGATGTTTACAGGAGGCAGTGTTAGGCAAACACTCTGAGGTTAATTTCAGCCCAAAACTTCAACTGGAAGAGAGCGAGTCAGCAGAATGGCACAAGTTACCTCCTCCCACTAAGAGTGAAGACCAAGTCGCTGACATGATCTGAAACATTCTCCATTCTCCATTGCTGAAGGAGACAACTTCCCTTGTTTGAAGACAGACCTGTCCTTTGGGAAGGCATCTTTTATTCCCTATGTAGTGCTAGACATGTATTGCTAAAGTAAAACTAAAGCAGTTGCTTCATCCTTTAGGAAAATCCAGAGACATAATGATGAAAGAGAGCTGTAAACACAGAAAAAAACAGTTGTGTCCTCTAATCCTACCACTCTTCTCCTTAGACTTGCATTTGTTTAATCTTGTTTATATGACCCATATGAATATATGGGCCTAGTGAAATGATTTGAAGCATAAGATGATTTTTGTACAATTTACCTATAAACACCCCTTTTATCACCTGCAGCATTTGGATGCTTTGCTGAGAGAGATAAAAGACATTGTGGCCAAACACTCTGACATGCCTGTCCTCGAGGCTTCCTCCAGAACTTACTCTATCCTCTGCCGTGAAGAAATGGCCATCTATGGCCAGGTGGATTGTGCTCGAACTCAAATGATAGATGAGTTGATCAAACAGCTTAACCAGCTACTAGATTGCTTCTGGCAAAAGGTGAGTGTGACTCGTTGAGGGGTAAGCAGCCTGTTTCCCTAGGAAAAAAAAGGAAGACAAAGAAAGTTAAGGGGGATATGGAGCTATTCTTTGCTTGCATTTCTGTTGAAGGAGGTAGAACTCTAAAAGATGGATTTGCACCTCTGAAAAGAATGGTTCTTCACATTTTAATGAAGCAGATTTATTTTGCCAGTATATTTTGGCAGGGATAGAGCTGGGAAAATAGTAAACAAGGTAGTCCACACCACCAACAGGGCATTGTATGTCTTCTGGCAGGCTTTTATTGGACGCTGATGTTGTAAAATATATTAAGCCAAAAGGTCCTCTAACCTCAGACTGGAATTATTTTGTTGATCTGTGCCAGTGTGGGAGAGTGTGTACTTGTGAGGGACAAAATTGCTACACCAGATATTCTGGACCTAAGGTCTGTAATTGCTGTAGTCCAGTCCTGTGCCAAAGATACTATGTGCAAAATCAGCTAGTAAGTGCTGTCAATCTACATGTGATGAGGCTCTTCCCAAAAAGGTGCAGTTCTGTAGTTCTCCATATTTGACTGTACATAGGATACCCTTTGTGTTGTCACTTTGGATATAGGGAAAAAAAACAGAAAACATCAGTCTGTAATGCAGATTGTATAGCTTCAGGGTCTTTGAAATAATGACTTTCCCCTTGAAAGAGGACTGCAGTCTCCCTCAAAGCTTTTTATTAGGTCTAAAAAGCAGAAACAGCTGGTGGGGATATGAATAGCTTGCTGGCTGAGCTGAACAACAGAAGCCTGCAGCTGATCTGATCAACTGTGCCATCATGAACAGGTGTCATGCCATGGTATGAGAGTTAACACTGGCAGGTTTTTATTGGACACAGGGATATTGCAAAATGTGTCAAGCCAAAAAATCCCCTAACCTCAGATTGGATTAATTTTATTGGTCTTAAATAGAGATCTATGTCAATGTGGGAGAATGTGTACTTATGAGAAACAAGATAAGTGCAAGACCAGGGATTCTTCGACTCCTCCGTAGTGTGATCTATATCTAAATAAAGATATTTTTCTCCTGAAACTCCTCCCTTCCAATTCCTGCTTGTATATTTTGTCCCCCAGAATCACATAGTATACTTGTGGAAACTACAGCAATTGCATCTATGGGAAAGTATTTAATATATTTTTAGCTATCTTTGAATGTGATCTGGCAGCTGGAAGCAAGGAAGGTCAGCACCATGTGAACACTTAGCTTTCCAGAGATCCTTAACAACTGTGTGAGGGACCATGTTAGACTAATTGCTGCTTTTTACTTTGTGTTAGCAATTCTGCAGTCTAGGGAGGCTGCCATTGGTTTATTAGTGACAGGGATTTTCCCTTACACAAAATTTAACAATTATATTGTTTTCTTTTGACTGCAGAGCAAGACATGAGTAGCGTGGTTAAAGGTAAAGGTTAAAGGAGGGCTGGAGGAGAGTGATCCAAGCTTGTGGGTTGGTTGGGAAAAGAACATAGCAGTTGCCTTGGCCCACACTGGCTAATTCCTTTCTCTTTCCCAAACTTCCATGATTTAGGAAGGAGGATTTTGTACGGACGCAGGAGAAATTTCCCGGATGCACTCTGCTTTGAGAAGAGTAGCGGCTTTTTATAAGTGAGATGTTTATTTACACAGTTTATGTTCCCATATACATAAAATGTCAGCCTTACACATACAAAATGAGAATTGCTTGTTGGGTTTAGTGGGGTTTTTCACAAGAGAATGAAAATGATCCCTATGAGAGGTGCTGCAAGGTTTAGTTTCTTCTTAATAGAACTGTACTCTTGGATATGGAATTATTTTGGGACTCATTACTGAGCATCAGCCCTATTGTGGCTGAGAAGTGTATGCTGCAGATTTAAGATGTCAGAGTGGACAGAGATCCCCTCTGTGGTGCCTCTGTCCTAGCTGGATGTTTTTCCACAGCCTTACTGACAATACAGGTGGTCAGTCTGAAGAGGGTATAGTGAATGCAGTCATTCTTTGCAGCAGGTGTAATCTGCTTTTTATGTTTAGTTTATCTGATCTTCCGTTGTTAAGAGATGATTTCTCAAAACCTTGGCTCTCCAGAGATTGGTAAATTGCCATGCAAGATAGTACAGAGGTTAGGGGAATTGGGCCACCTTCTCAATGTGATTCTTACCTGTCCAGCGTGCTGGGGCTACTCTCGTTTTGCAGAGAGAATACCCAAGTATTCTTGAGTTGAGAATACTCAAGACCATTAGAAACAGTCTCTTAGAATGGGCTGAGGAAATTGCTTTTTAGACCTTTTTGGGCATTTAAAGAGTATGCAAAAAGTATAGCAAAAGATACAGAACTCAAGCTTCTTTTTCCTCTCCTCATAACAGTGCAGTTTTGTGGTAGGAATGCAGACTGTAAAGCTATAGTCTAAAGGTTGCAGTGTCAGATGATGAAAAATTAATTTTTCCCCCTTATAATTAATATTTAGTTGTTTAATGTTATTGCTATACATCATATGAATGCAAAAATAGGATACATTTAAACTGTTTGATCAGGTGAGTCTTCATTTCTTGCTTAGTGTATCATTATTATTTCTTTTTCACCTGCAGTGCCCATGATCTCACCAAGTGGAATCTGTATGATAAGACTTTAAGGTTCCTGATGTTTGAAATGGAACATGGCAATTTGCCTGTTCTGGTGAGTAGTTAATATTTAACATTGAAAGATGTTGTTCTTGATGAAAGCACAAAGAAATACAAAGCATTAAATAACTCATATATCAATGCCCTATGAGACAGGAAGATACAGTGTCCATTTCTCAATCTGGGAAACTGAGGCTGTCTTTGGTATAATGTTATTGGAATCTGTAAATCCATGCCTTTATATTAATTAATTTTGGAGATATTTCAGTACTGTGATAATCGTCTGACATCTGGATTGATCCTTGGTCATGTTCAGTACTTCCTATGATTGCACAGTCTCAGTTTCAATACATCTGAAATTGTTGGGACTGTGAAGAACCCCTTTTGGATTGCATGTAAGCAGAAATTGGAATACTTCGGATGTGTTGCTTACATGTTGACTCTTGTTGTAGTGATTTATAATTACCAGTTATCTCAACTGCAGCCTTTTGGTTATCTGGTTTCCTCACCTCAAACATTGTGTGAAGATGGAGTTGTGTGTTCTAGGATTATGAGGTGAAATACTTCAGTAGTTACAGATGCTAACAAGCCCCTGTTTACAGGAGAGAACTTGGGGGGGTTTTGGCAAGGAGTGAAATTTAGTTGAGTAGAGAGAGCTTGCAGCCAGTGGGTAGAGGCGGACTCCTTTAGATGGATCATCAGAGCTCTAATGTTTGGCTTCTTCTCTGAACTGTCCTCTGAAGGAGTCTGCCTTTCATCAAAGGCTTCAGAGAAATCCCAAGGAGCTAAGCTAAAGTGAGCCTCTGGGACCACACTTTTTGATACTTGGATTGCTTTCCCTTCAACTCATCAAGCTGTCAGACAAGTTATGCAGAAGCAGCACCTTAGTAATGAAGTTTCTCAGGGGGCAATGCTTGCTTGTAAATGTAAACCTGTTAAATTTATTTTAAGGATCTAAATAGAACTGGAAAGTGTTCATTCAAGCAGCATGAAGAATGTCAGGCTTGAATGCTTTGTTTAGTCCTAAGCTTTTTGCTGCTGAGCCTTTCATGTAAATAAAGGACATGTGTTTTTATTTGCAGATTATCCTACCAGCTCTCCAGTGCACATATTTTTCTCTCCTGTGGCAACTAGCTGCAGTTTCAGAAAATTCTCCCAAGGTTGGTCATTGATGTAATTTTGAAACCCAGAGTTGTGCTTGTAGAAGTTGAAACTAACTTTCCTGTTCTGAGATTTCTTGAAAAAGCAAGCTTATAAGAAGATAGTTTGTCTGTTTTCTTGAGGAAACCGAATTGAATTGAGGCATTTTTTCTCTATCTTCTCCTCTTTTATTTTTCTTTTAAACTGTGTGTGCTTTTTTTCCAGTCTGCAGGAACAATGGTTCACCGCTATTTTTACTGCAAAACATGTGCATCAAATTCCTAGGGCTTGATGGAGATAAGGAGCTTGTCTTACTGCCAAAGAGTTTGTTGTTTTCTTGTTTTAAGCAACAAAGAATATTCAATGGAAACTCCAGGACATTCTGTAGCTTTGTTTCTTTTTTTATTTTCTTGACTTACCTACATACTAGTGTCAGAAAGATTGAGGAAAGTGGCAATTTTCTCATCAGTTGACTGTTTGCTTTCATAATTCATAAAGTACCAAGCTCTAGCAGGTATTTCAGAAGAAAGTCTAGTTTAAGGGAAGGAAAACTCCTTTATGTTTTGTTTTGTTTCATGTCTGCATGTGTACCCTGTGAGGCTCCTCTTCACAATGGTTTCTGACTCCACTGAGTGCTGCTTTGTCATTCTCTCCCCTTCCCTGGTGCTCCTGTGCATACAGGACAGGGTGCTGACACGGACATTTGTGTGAGAAATGCTAGCTGGGAGTTACCCATTTGGCCACTGATTCACTGCCTATTCCTGTCCCATTCCATTCCTGCGTGGATGTCCACATCTCTCACTGCTCTAACATGTTCTGCTTTTCACTCCTGACATGATTAGCCCGACTTGGTAATGGGACAGCACATTTTTTTAATTTAGCCTTTCTTATGGAAGCAGGTTTTGATTGGATGCAGATGTGACGACCCACTCTGCAGGGCCAAATCTGGATTTGGCAGAGAGAGAAGTTCCAAGAGCAAAAAGAAAAAAAAAATAAATTCCTGGACAGCAGCTCTGTTATTTCCGTCTTGCTCCTCCCCTAGCAGTGTCAAGGCAGTGTACTGCCCCTCACCTGGTTCTCCTCAGCATGTCCTGAGATGAATCCCTTTTCTTATAAATGTAGAGCTGCATAGCATGAAATCTGGCTCTCTTGTAAGGGCATTCCTTTTATGCTGACGGCTCAGTACAGTGTAGCTGGGACCTGGTGGAGGATCAGAAAGTCTTTTGTGTGGTTCTGAGCAAACCAAATAGTCTCCCATGCTGGATTCATCTTAACAAAGAGTGGTGTCTTAGGTTTCTGAGTGCCAAAGTTAAACTCTATTCCCTTTGTAGTCATTAGGGGAGGAAGGGAGAAAACCAACTCCCGGAGGCAGTGCACATTGAACATTAGGTGGGATGGACCAGAGGGTTTTATGACTCTACTTCCATTGTTGTCACTGCTTTATACAGATAAGATGAAGTGACTAAGAGAATACATGCTGCCCTCCCTACAGATGGAGAAACAAAGAATTTGTGACTTGCTGAATTCCACTGGCCTCAGCAGCTGTGACAGATGCAGTTGTTCATAGCTAGTAAGCTGTTCTGTGAAATGCCAGCTTCTTTCATCATGTCATCAGCTGTGCTATCTTAAATGAATAATATGAGTGGAAGAAAGATGCAACTGTCGTTTTTTTCTGTAATTCTCTGTTGAATTATAGTCTCTAACATATTGGCCCTTTTGTTTTTCCTGAATGTGTTTTTAGGAGAGTCTTTTTCCACTACGAAGGGAGCTGAGACGTTTCAGTCAGATTTGCACATACTTCCTCCACCATAAGGAAAAAGATGTAAGAGAAAAGGTTTGTGTTTTTCTATTACTTAATGAGCATTTGTGCTCAGGTCTCTTTTTAAATGCCTGCCTTTTTTTTTCATACTGGTGTTTCATTCTATTAAATTTTTGCTATGTTATTGTCTCTTAGCAGAGAAATAACAAAGAACCCCCCTAGTCTTCAAATATTTATTTTAAACAAAAACTAAAGTTATGTTAGTTAAAGTGCCACAAGTTAGTGCTTTAGTCAAGCATAGATTTGTGTCTGCATGAGTCCATCTGCAGAAGCAAGGCCTCAGTCTGAATGAAAATCATTGTGTTTTCTAATTAGACCTATCAGCGTACTGGTTGCTATCACTGCTTCGTAATTGTTTTGCTATGAATATTACTTAAAGAAATGGAGAAATTGTCCAGTGGTTCATGTGTTAAAAGAGGGATATTTCAACAAAATACAGCTCTTCTTGCCCACAGAACTTTGAAAATCTTTAGGTGGCATTCATGCATGTTACTTGTATACACTGTATCCTAATGAATAAGTTTTTTAAGTATTTAGCAGGGGCATTTCACCACAGCTGAGGCAAAGAGAAATATTGAGCTTGCAGGGAAGAAGTGGGATGGAAAATTGTGTTTGATGGAATTGCAAAGTGGAATTGGCACGAAAAGTAACATGGTCTCTACATCTTTCTTTGCTTGGTTCAGGCCTTCATGATACTCTGTGACTGGTTGCTGATTTTGAGTCACCTGGATTCAAACAATAATGAAGAAGCAGTTGGATTTTTAGGTTATCTTCCTAACACACCACTTCAGGAAAAACTGTTTTCATTTATCAAGGAACATGTTTTCACGGATGAAGAAGAGGAAAAAAAAGGTTAGATGTCTTCATCACTGGAGAAACAATCTACCATTTTTGCTATCATTTCTCATCTGCAGTGAATGTATCACGGAAAAGGGCTGGCCTTTCTTTTGTGAGTTGCTTTGTTTTTTTTCTGGTTGGGCCACAAGAAATCTGTAATTCTTTGATCTGTATGGACTGCAGATTAACCACAGAATACAGATGCAATTACCTGTATGATGAAAAGAGCTGAGGTAAAGCAGGGCTGGGTGAGTAAAAGTGCTTGCTGGACTGACTTCCATGGTCCAGATGATAGTGTTAGAGGAAGGCCTTACAGCATTGCAGTGTGTCAGTGCACAGACCCTTCTAAGTTGTCAGAGTAAAGAACCAGTGGATTTTGATTTTGGGGCTGTGGGGCAGATTTCACAGAATTATAGACTGGTTTGGGTTGGAAGGTACCTTAATAATCATCTAGTTCCAAACGCCTCTGCCATGGACAGGGACATCATCTACTAGACCAGGTTGCCCAAAGCCCCATCCAGCCTGGCTTTGAACACAGAATGGGGCATCCACAGCTTCCCTGGGCAATCTGTTTCAGTGTCTCACCATCACCACAGTCAAGAATTTCTTCCTTATGTCTAAGAAGTAAATCTCTCTGTCACTTTAAAGCCATTCAACTTTGTATCACTACATGCTGTTGTAAGAAGTCCCTCTCCACCTCTCTGTTGGCCCTGTTTAGGTACTTGAAGGAGCTACAGGGTCTCCCCAGAGCCTTCCCTTTGCCAGGTGGAAGAAACCCAACTCTCTCAACCTGTTTTTGTAGGCAAGGTTACAGCCCTCTGAGCATCTTCATGACCCTCCAGCATGGACTCACTCCAGCACATCCATGTCCTTCTTACACTGGGGGCCCCAGAGCTGGGTGCAGCACTCCAGCTGGGGTCTCACCAGAGCAGAGCAGAGGGACAGAATCACCAGCCTTGCCCTGCTGGCCACACTGCTTTGGATGCAGCCCAGGACACAGCTGACTTTTTGGGCTGGGAGCACACATTGCTGGATCTTGCTGAGTTTCTCATCAGCCAACACTCAAAGTCCTTTTCCTCAAGGCTGTTCTCAGTCCAGTGGGAAATAGTATTTGGTGCTCTCCTGCCTTTTTTCAAACACATTTGGATGCTGTACTGAGGTTGTAATTACGAAGGCTGGTTTCTTTTGGGAGCGTTTTGAAAATAGATTGTTGCTTGTGGTTCTGACAGCAAGTTCAAGTGCCATGCTTTGAAAATGCAAGCATTGTTCTAGATTTCTCTGTCTAACTCTTGTCCTTCAGCTGTTCAGATGAGTTCTCTCTGTTTTGGGCAGCACACTTCCTTAGGTCATGGTGTATATGCAAGAACCACTGATGGGCAACATTGAGTGGCCAAAATTGCAACAAGGAGACAGAGAATCTGAATTAGTAAAGATACAGTAAAAACCTACCTACTTGTGCACAAGTAGGTTGTAGTGTCCTAGTTGTGGGAGTTACTGAAGCATGTTGTTTCAGGTTGTTTATGTTACGTATCTGAAAATGATAAAATTGATCCTGCCTTGGGTTAGTTGACCTGAAATCTGTTTCAAACCTTTATTCTATGATGCTTTCAATTTCCCAGTTCTTCCCACAAAGGATCCCTGTCATCCCATTGTAGATTCCTTCCTGAACAAGTGATTTTGTGATGCAGTGTGTGCTTGTCTATGTGCACAGCTGGCAGCTGTTTCATTTCAGTTTAAACTCTAACTTTCAGATACTTCTGATCAGTTATTTGCCTTATATTTGTTTCCAGGTCCACAACCATTGTAGAAACAGAAACAGTTCACAATAAAATTATAGGTCAGAGACTGGAGTCTTTGGGTAGCTGATAGCTTTCATGTGCAGCAGGAAGGAGTGTCTTGGCTCTCCTGCTGCAAGAAACTCTCCCCAAGCACCTTTGTAGCACTGTTGGAATACTCGTAGGAGTATCTGTTTCCCGTGAGTTAATCCAGCTAGTAATTAACTCATGTTCCAGACACTTAATATGTTCTTAATGCTATTAAGTAACTTTTTTTCCATTCACTGTTGTTGATAAGCACTTGGAGAATTTCATTGGAACTCTTGCTGACTGTGTGTAACAACTTTTGTGGGGCTTCCGGTGAGTTGTGTGCTACTCTTCTACCATCTCTTTTATTCTAGGAAAAAAAAATGTGGTTGCAGTTTTTTCGGTCCCTTCCATTTGGTGTGTTCGTGCCTTTTATTCTACTTGTTGGTTCTATTCTGTAGCTATGAGCCGTGTTGCTGGAGATTCTGATTAGTAGAAATGCCAAAGTCCTATGAAGATCAGAGTGGGAGGCTGTGGAATAACACTGTTTTCACTGTTATCAGCTGCAGCTTTGAAATGGGAATAAACCTGTTTTCTGATGTCCACAGCAATGAGCGCTGGCATCTGTAACTGAACAGCTGAGTCTGTGCTATTTAGGTGAAAGTTGGTCATTTAAATTGAGATACCTTGAATAAAGTAATAGAACAAAGCATCAATGCTTTTGTTTTCTTAGATCTGACAGAAGAGGGAAAGGATGAAACTTGCAAACTTGATGACTTGCACAAAAAGCGGAGTCTTCTGGCAGCATATTGCAAGTTAATAGTGTATAATGTGGTAGAGATGACTGCAGCTGCTGAGATCTATAAGTATTATGTGAAGGTAATGTTTTAGATAAAGTTGTTTTTCCTATCAGTGCATTTTAGTTTTTGAAAGTGTCTCTAGTGTTTGTGAAAGACAGGATGTTAATAGTGTTCTGGCTCAGAGTCCTGGAATAATCACCAAAGGGTTATAAAATCAAACAGGAGTGGGGCAGATCTCTCTTGGTTCCACAGAGGTACCTTACTGCAGACAAAGCAACTGAAAATTGAGGAGAGGACATGTTTGTCTGGACATCTGCTCCTCAGCTTCTCCAGAGAGGCCACTGCAGAGCAGCAGTTTATGGCTGGAGAGTGATTCATCTAATGAGGCTCTCACACTGAAGTGGTCAGCTTAATTCATACAGTTCACACAGTGCATATGCAGGTGCCTGCATTTCACGAGTCCCAGGGTTTAGTAGAGCTTCAGTCACTCTGAAAGGGGTTTCAGGAGGGCCAAGAACATCAGAGTGGGCAGTTTCCTTGAGTCAACTGACAGAACTTTGGAAATACCTGAATATGAATCTTGTTCTTTGCTTCATTGGCAAGCACTGCTAAAATACAGAAAACTCTATTTGTCTCCTGATGAGGCTTTGCTCTTTTTAAAGAATTATAATTAATTATGAATTAAGAATTGACAATCAATTAGTTGTTAATACTTGACAATTTCAGTGTAACTTTGATCCTCACATTACTCTTAAAGGAGCATACCATTGCTTTACATACTAAATATTATAAAAGGTCCAGTTTTCATCTTTTAACTTGCATGCTCTGATATTGGGAGTGTTTTTGGAACTTCTTGTGTCACTTGAACAGTCACGTGGTTTGTGTACTCCCAGTGCTAATGAAGGGGAATGATAACTCTCAATTGTTTTGTTGCTGTTAATAGACCTACAGTGATTTTGGAGACATAATTAAGGAAACTTTAAGCAAGACGAGGTACAATAACAAAATTCAGAGTGCCAAGACACTGATTCTCTGTCTGCAGCAGGTAAGGTTAAGATTAAAGCAAGAGGCTAGGGGCTCTTATGATAGCTGTATTCGCAGTGAAGATTTTTACCTCCCATGCCATAATTATTCAAAACTATTAGAAAACCTAGTGACAGAAATTACTTCCTTTCCAGCATTTTCTATATGTATGTTGTTTTTGCATAAAAAACATAAAACTCCTGTCAAGTCATTACATCTATTTTAAAAGGTGCTTTTGTCCACGATATTTTGGTCATGTTTTTAATCTTCAAATGCACAGTATGTTAGAACTGATGTGAGATTATGAAGTGTTTCTTGGGACACAGTGTCTCTTAAGCTTAACAAATATTAAGGATATTATGCTGTGTTTTATGGACTACCTGAATTCCTTCTGAATTTGAGGAACTGTGGTTGTGCCTGTGTCTGGTCAGCTCCACCCCCCCGCCCTGTATTTTCAGCTTTTTTTTTATTTTTTTTTTTTTATTTATTTTTTTTTATTTTTTTATTTTTTTTTTTATTTTTTTTTTTAATTTTTTTTTTTTAATTTTTTTTTTCAGGAGGAAAGTAGGTTGCAGCTCTTCTGAAGGGTCTCAGTTACTGGGTCTTGCAGCTGCTGACTGATAGCCAGTTCGCTATTTTAGCAGCTGCTTTTGCCAGCTCTGCCCGTGGCCAGAGCTGCTTCTAGCCTGCTATAATCCAGAGAGCAGGCTCCTCCCGGGGATACTGACACATGAGCTTTGCTTATTTCACACACATTGCCGGGGGCTTAGATCTGTGAACCAGCCCTTGAAATCTGAGCTTAGATGAGTCTAAGCAGCATTTGGCTACATATATTCTGCTGACATAGTCAGGACTTTGTGTTTAGGTATCACATAGACAGCAGGCCCTTTTTGGCCTTTGCTTGACCTTGAAAATTAACAGGTTGACGAGAACAAGCTACTTCCATATTCTATTAGAAAAAAAACCTCAGAGCACAGTTAATTGAGCTCAAGATGTGCTTTTGACCTACCCTTACTCTCTGAAATTGGACTATGGTGCTGCCAAACTTGCTGCTTTGTATCTGCACTGTGCTGCTCTGAAAGCATCTCAAGCAAATTGGGCCTATGGGGCTTAGTTCAGAAGACCCAAGAGAAGATGAGGTCAGTGGGACCATCATCTTCACGAATCAGTTCTCATAATTTTTTATTTTTATTTTTTGATTTGTGCCTGTCTTCGAGCACAACAGTGTCCATTGTGTCAGTTCATTGTCATTGTTCCATGCAGTGCTTCAGAAGCACATGACTTACCTGCTCTTCTGTAAGGCTTCCGTCTGTGTGAGGTGACTGCTGCTTGCTGTGCCTGTCTCTCTGTCCACCTGGTGCTTTGTTTGCCTGTAGGATTACCTGTGTTTGCTTACCTGAGACTTCTCTTGCAGCTGTTTCAGACACATGCAGAAAGCCAAGACAGCAGTAGTGGTGTGGACTTCTCCTCTCCTTCCTTTGCAAACATGAAAGAACTTGCTCGTCGCTTTTCACTAACATTTGGTTGGGACCAAGTGAAATCTAGAGAATCTATAGCCATGATACACAAGTATGTGCCATGTAACATCCTGTTGTCCGTGGTCATTGCTTTTGTTAGTTGTCTGTTTTATCTGTTTTATTACTCTGTTCTTTTCTCTTTCAACAGGGAAGGGATTGAATTTGCTTTTCAAGGAGCTACTGGAGTAGATGGAAAATGCTTGCCTCCTAACTTGAGCTTTCTGTTAATCATCAGTGAATTTTCCAACAAGCTGCTCAAGCCAGACAAAAGACTAGTGTAAGTTAAGTTCTTGTACACCATCATACACAGTTTGTGATTTGTGTATCCCTGTACAAAGGACACTTGAACTTCAGTGTGGCAGAACTTGCTCAAGGGCTCTTCAGAGAACCTCTGAAATCAGTCTGCCCCTCAGGGTGTTAGTTTGAGACGCACTTGTTGAATTTGCAGTAATAGTTATTTCAGACTGTATGTGCAATAAGCATTCTAGATTTTTCTTGCACATAGTTGTGGCCACATATGGCAATTCTTCTAAAGGAAAGGCTGTTAATTTGGTGGAAGAGATTTGCGACTTGACTGGTTAGTGGAGTGGCAAGAATGCTTTTCTGAACAGAAAAGTAAATCAAAAGATTGTGGAAGAAGTAATGTATGGATCATTATTTTGTAATTATCTATTTCCACAGCTTCAGGCCTCAATTATGTGGATTCCATGGAATGTATTTGGAATACAAATATATGTGACACTCTTCATAATATAGATATTTAAATCAAAGAATTTACTATTACATGGTATTATGCCCTGATCCAGTGGGCCTATGTTTTTACAGTGGTTTAAATATTTACATTTAATGCTGTAAGAGTGATAGCCTTCTTTTGGCATCAGTGGGGTATTATGCACCTGAATGGAGAGATGTGTGAGTATGTATCTTATTCCCTTCTTCACCTGCCTCAGCTCTGATAATTTGTGAGATGGAAGTAACATTCTTCCTTCTATTTGACCTTCAGCATTACTTCCTTAGTCAGTGCTGTTCATTTTGGATCTGGATCGCTGCACTTCAATATTTTAGTTGCAGATACTGTAACTAAAGTTACTTAATAAAGTTATTTCCATTTTTCTGAAAGCATATTTGAAGACATGGGACAGTAAGACACATCTGCCTTTTTGCATTTCTGAGCAAATCACTCCAATACACAACAAGAAAAGTTTTACTTTTGAGAGAAAGTCAGCAGAAATGGAAGAAAACCAACCATCACATCTTTCTGAGCTCTGTGTAACTTGTTTGTTCCTGTGTCACTTTATCTTAAATTGGAGCATAACTTCCATGGGAATCATCAACCAGGTTTTACGTAACGTGGATCAAGAATAGTAAAATGTCTATTTTCCTGTTACTTCACATGACACAATTTATTAATAATTGCCATCAACACAGACAATTAATTTGAAAAAAATTGATTCAAAGCTGGAATGCAAAATGGATAAGAAAAATAGTCAACATACACTGATTACAGACCCTGAGAAACCTAAAGTAGATTATCTGTGGGTACGGATAACTTCATTTGCTATTAGTGCATTTTTCTCAGATGAGAATCTTTGAGATCTGCTACCAAAATTGGTTTGCATAGAATCCATAGGACCTCAAGGATCATCTAGTCCCAACCCCCCTGCCATGGGAAGGAATGCTTTCTGCTAGACCAGGTTGCTCAAAGCCTCATCCAACCTGGCCTTGAACACTTCCAGGGATGGGGAATCCAGAACTGCTCTGGGCAACTGGTTCCAGTGCCTCACCACGGTCACTGTTAAGAATTTCTTCCTAATATCTAATCTAAACTCATGCTCAGTTTAAAGCCATTTAAAGCCTTATCCTATCTCTACATGTCCTTTTACAAAGTCCCTCTCCAGCTCTCTTGTCAGCTCTGTTTAGGTACTAGAAGATGCTCTAAGTCCTCTCCAGAACCTTCTCTTCTCCAGGCTGAATAATCCCAACTCCCTCAGCCTGTCTTTATAGAGGAAGTGCTCCAGGCCCCAGTTTGGACAGTATAACTCTGTCCATGTTGTCTGTATTTTAAAGAGCTGTAAGCATCTGTGGTGACACCCATGCAAGAATTAGTTTTCTGTTAAACCATCCTTGAAAAAATGTCATTTCATTTACCTCCTGGGAGTAGTTTTTAATTAAACTTTAATTAAACTAAATTTAGTTTTAAACTTAATTAAGCTTAATTTTAGTTTTAATTAAACTAAAATTAAGAGGAAAATATTTAATTGTTGATGGGGAAGATCAAAACTAAATCCTGATAATCTTTTTCCTAGGGCTATATTAAACCTCTTGATCAGAGGATATGTTTCGGAAGTATATTCCTGAATGTGTCAGATATATTTGATACGTTCAGGTAGGTTTATTAATGGAAAAGTTCTGTGGGAAATAACAGAATCTAGCAGGGAATGCACTTGACTTCAGTTCTTACTGCTTTGGGCCTTCCCTCTGCTTCTGGGAACAAATGGGAAACAATAAAATTCACTAGAAGGGAAATTGCAATTTATCCACAAGTACGTTTATACTATGTTTCTAGAATAACAGTTTCTATTCTGGGAGGCCTAAAGTGCCTTGCAGAGGCTGGAGATTATATTTCCTCTTAGAAATATTTAGGTTTAGCTCCATCATAAATTATTGGATGGAATGTTTTAGGTCAACATGAACTTTGAGAAACAAACATCTGGTTATTTTCATTTTTCTTATTAATCGTGGGATTGATGTCCAGGTCTGTATGTTAACATATGTGAATGTACCTGTAACAGATGAGATACAGAATATGGGCGTTTGTTAGAAAGGACTATATTTCAACACCATCAAAGTATATGGACTTTACCCTCTCCCCTGTAATTGCCCAGGCTGTAGCAGTAAAATACATGGCTTGTCAATTGCTCTGTGCCACAAAATGCACACCAGAAATGAATTGCTGAATAGCAAGCAGCATGAAGGGCCTGATTCCTGAATCAGTAGGAGTCTTTCCATTGACATTGATAGCAGTTGGATTAGACCCTGAAACTGTAGTTACAATACGTGCTTGTTTGAAACCAACAAATTCCATTACTAGGGTTTCTTGATCCCTGGGGCCTCCAGGGTCCAGGACTCTAATTGTTTCGGAGTCAGTGCTTACCCTGACCTCCTCTCAGCACTGGTTTTCTTGTTTTGCAAAGCAAATGAAATGTCTGATATTTTCCAGGCCACACTCCTAATCTAAAAAAAAAAAAAAGAATATGTTGCACAGGCTGGCGTTAAAACTGTCACTCCTGATATTTGCTAAGGTGGGGTCTGTTTTAACAACACTGGGCTTGATTTTAGTGATGAACTGTAGCTGAAATGTGGTGAATATCCAGTTTCTAATCCTGAATCAGATTTTGGTTTTCTTTTCTTATGGTTATTAAGTAGGAATGGGTCAGAAATACTTTGTTGGAAATGTCCTGTTTTTCATAAAGAGTGTTTGAAGAAGGCCTTTTTGCTCCAGGAAAGGCGATAGCTTCACCTGGGATTGAGGAAGGCCCAATGTCAAATCTCTGGACTGAATCAGACAGAACAGGGATCTGAGACAATGTTTTCCACATCCCATGTATTGCCACAACTGCAGAGCAATTAACTGCTTTTTGCACACACTTGACATTTTAGTGAGAGAATTGGAGTGAGTTTGAGCTGATAGTACAGAAAAATGTTTTAATTGGTTGTTCTTGTTTTTCATTTTGACAGAACAGTCATTCATGGTAAAAAACCTTCACTGCCTGACCTGTACCGTTTCCTGCACTACTGAATCACAGGGAGCATCTCTTGCTTGGGATCTCCTTTGTGTTGTAGTCCATGAGGCAGAAAAGGCCACCAGGAGAGGTGAATTCTTACAGAATTCTGCTCTGTTCAAGTTGCTACCGGCAGCAGCAATTGGCAGACATTCCCTGCACAGGAAACTCTTTATACAAGCGGATGTAATTTTGTAATTTCTGTGGATCTTGTGTTGTTTCTAATGCTAAAAATTCAAGCAGCCTTTTAGCTTTGAAGACATTTGCATTTTAAATAGTTATTTCAGAGATGTCAGGTGTTTCAGAGAAAAACAGTGCCCTCTCTTCAACAGTTCTGTTTGCACATTTGGAGAGTAAAGTTAAAGTCCTTTCTTGCAATGCCTGCCTCAGATATTGAAGGGAAGGATAGTGAATTTCTTATGCTTGCTTTTGTTTTTGTCCCAGGTACAGTTACTTACAGAGGTACATAACAGAGCCATTGTCCTGCAGAGGAGATGAATGGCAGCCCTTGGTCTGGTACAGAAACTCTTTATTGGCAAGTGAAGATGAGGAGACCTCTGTCCTTGGCAGTTTGGGAGAGTGGCCCCCCATGGGCTCATCTAAGACATCTTTTAAAAGGAAGTTGTCTAATGGTATGAAAACTTCCCAGTTCTTGATCAGCTGTATTTTCTTTGTCTGTCTGTCTGGCAAAACTGCTGTCTTTGCCATTTTGCTTTGCTGTAGCAAATTTGCACATGCTAAAATATATTTCATGCTTTGCACTCGTGTGTTGGATGTTGTCGGCTTCCCAGTTTGAGCTGTCGTTTTTGCCTTCCTTCAGCTTAGCAGTAAGGTTGGGCTGAGGACTCCAAGTGAGGAGAATTCAAGATTATCTGAATTCTGCTGTGTACTGACATCTGGCATTTGTCTGAGCCACTGAGACTTGGTTGATTGCTTTTAATTGTTAACTTAATGGCATTGTTGCTTTAGGCCCTGTAGATAATTGAGTTAGGAGAGATATTTCCAGAAGTTGATTCAGATCTTCAGGCCAAATTATCTGGGCCAAATCATCTTCTAGGGTTTTTCTCTCTGTTGAATTTCTAGGGAGCCTGTAAGATGATACTCCTACCTTAAAGAATTATACTTAGATGGGCTGCATCCAGGCTTTGGCAGCATTCATGGACTGCCAATCTGTAATGAAGTATTCACTGCATGGATATGGTGGGACTTAGTTAAACTGTAATAAAGCCATTATGAAAACAATTGCTAATAAAAATGCTAAGTGTTACGGACATGTGCAGTTGTATGTGGAGGAAAGGAAATATTTCCAGTGTCCTTCAGTTTCTTTCTCATTCTTTCTCATAAATCTTTTCAGTGACTTGCCTTCAGAGAGCTTGTTCCTTTGTGTCCCCAAAGGCCCTCCTTTCTTGAGCATTATATAGACTCAGCAGTACTGATAGCAGTTATGGACGAGGGCCAAGTTCATAAATCTAGATTGCAAAAATGACCAGTGGGCAAATTAAATGGATTTTCTTTTAAGTGGCTTTTAGCTGTCTCCTTCAATAAAGTAATGCTTTGCTCCAGATGTCCTTTTGAGGTTGGCCCGATTGTTTCACTGCTTTGGGGAACATACTGGAAATGTCCATCTCAAGACCTCTGAGGGTAAGGCTGAAGAATGACTGTGTTCCCTCTCTGTTGCAGGGTCTTTGCCTGAAACCAGCCATACTGAAGCAGCAAGCAAAGCCCCAGAACAACGGTGTGCTTCCCAGCTTCCCTCTGCAGTAGGGAAAAGCAGAAAGAGGCTGAAATCTCAAGAGATGTGCTTGCAGGAACATTTGCCATTCCTTTGTCCAGGAGGGCTGCCTAGAAGATACTGGTGAGTGTTTGATGTCTTACAAGCTCCTTCACCTGTTCTGGCATTGACACTTGGGTCTCTCTGTCCACCTTCTGTTTTTTGTAATACTTCATGAGCTAAGGGTGTGTGCCCCTCCTGTCATTCTTATGGGCTGTGTCCCAAGGACAGGTTGGGTTTTTTTGTTTCCTTAGTCCAATATCTATGTTTGCTGCTTTCTTTTGCCACTGTCACAGGGCTTCTGTGCCTTCTTGGAGTAATATCAAGTGTGCAGAGAAAGAGATGAGGATGGAGGAAAATTCCCTTTCCCACTTCCCATGTCCAGATTGGAGATCTGTGGTGCTGTTTACTCTTGGGCTGTTTGCTGCAGCCACACAATAAGTGTTTTTTGCATGAAAGAGGAAATGAAAGAGGATTCTTGTCTCTGCAGATCTGCTATTAACTACTGTGTACCAGGTGGCTTTCTTTTAGAGAAGTGTTGGTGTGCAGCATGCAGACATGACTGAGTGGAGCCCCACACAACTTGGATGTGAGAGAGGTGTTGCAGAAATAGGGAATCTGAGCAATCAAAGTGCTCAGTTGCAGTATTTTCCTTTAATTCAGTTAATTTATTGAGGTGTTAGATGCCATTTCCCCTATTAGTAGGTTAAAAGGTGAAACACAAATCCTGGGAAGATGCATACTTTTCCAGGTTTTGGGACACTTGTTAAATGAACCTGGTGAATACAAATAAAATAGAACAAAAATTTATTAAACAAAGGTAGCCCCTTCTTAAATCAATGTTTTGTTTCTGAACTGCTTTATTGAAAAATTCCTCAGAGCATGACCTGTTTCATACTGGGAAATTCCGGGCCAGTAACTTTAGGCTACCTTACATGGATATCAGCAGCAGATCTTACTATGTGAAATATACTGCCTTAAGCACAGTTGTGCCATGTGCAGCCTCTGAGATTTCTCAAGACTTAGCTATTTTTTGGTTTATCGTTTCAGCAAAGATGAAGTTAAGGCAGAAGATGTCTCTGAGGAGGGTCCAGCAGAAGACACAATTGAAGATGTTGATGTTGTTGGAACAGACCAGGTAATTCTGGCTGGTTTTCCAGCTCTGAGGACGGCTGTAGTTGAGGTGGGTGAATGTCAGGTCAGTCTACTTAGTAGCTGTGTAGCAGCAAAAGGGGTTGCTCTTTTGTGGCCCTTTTCAGGATGAGAAAAGAGAGATGCTCTCTTCCCTTTCCAGATGCAACTGTAGTTTCCTCCTTCAGCTTGATCTACATTTTAGAGGCAATCTTTATTGTAGCATCTAGAAATCCTTAGGTCAGTCGTAAGGATTGAATGCCACTTAGGATGCAGTAAGAGGAAGATCCCCTTTCTTTTTTCCCATCCTGTGAAGCTTCCTTATTAAAAGCCATTTGTTGCAGTTGCTTCGTGTTACTGACACATTGCAGAGATGGCACTGCTGCATGGCCTGCAGGGAGTATCTGCTTCAGAAATGGTGTTTGCATTATGCTCTTTGGATTGAAAGACTCGGAATGTGTCTGATCACTGGACAGCCCTGGGCTCTTGCTGGAGTATCCCATGTTTCCTGCCCTTTTCCAGTCAAGGCTGTTGGGCAGATCAAATTGTTCCCAAACAAACTGGGGATTTGAAGGGAAGCATGAGACCATTGTGGGCTTGGAGTGGCAACCAGCATAGCCAGGGGATTGTCTCGTGAACACTGATTGTCTTTGGGATCCAAGTTCAGCAGAGCTGCAGCTGTCTGCCTGGGTCTCAGCTCAGCCCTGGACTAGATCCTTGCAGCAGAGAAGAGCTTTTAGCCCTTTGGGCCAGTGGAGTGCAAGGACTCAGACAGGATGTTGTACAGCAGGGACTTGTGGAGTACAAGGAAAGGGGTGGCGGGGGGAAAAGGCCATGATTTTTCCTGTGCTGCAGCTAATCACAACCCTTGTGCCCCCTCAAAGTTTCTGTGTCAGCCACTACAGGGAGCTGAGAAGTTCCTTCAGGCTTTTCTCCTGTATTTCCCCCTGCTCTCTGCACTTCAGAACATAACTCAGTGTTTGGCAGAAAGTATTTTTGCAGTGAGTCAGGCAACCCCTTGATTTCTAGTGACTGGTTATCTGAGATCCAACAACCACAGACTTTGCATGATTTTTGTTTTTTTGAATGATTTTTTGCTGTAAAGTTCAGCCAGTGTTTTTTTTTAACATATGGTGGGCTTTTTATTTTTAAAGAGGACTAGAAAGAAAAAAAAGGGACTTCTACCTTTATTTTCAGTCATATGCATGTTAAAATGTAGACTGTTTGGCTCATCTAATTGAAACAGCTTCTACTGAAGATAGATAATAGAAGAATTTATCTCCATAGACAAACATCAGAAATACAGAAATTGCACTACTTATGCAGAATGGTGCCTTTCCCTGTAGTGCCTTTTCTGGGCTTTTTGGGGTATGGAAAATGCTTCTTTCCTTTTGTGGAAGATGTAGTTCTTTATAAGAGCTGGCTCTATGGCTAAGCTGCTGAATGGTTAGATGCTACACTGTTACTAAGATTCCTTATGGGCTCTTACATGATGTCTCCTTCATAGTAGAGGACTGACTTAATCTCTTTTTTCTTGTGATGTAGGACAGTTAAGACACCAAGAGGATCAACAGAAGTGAAGCACACGCTACGTTTTTTCTGCAAATGGTTTAACTTGTCAATGTGATGTGAGAGAATCAACTGAGGTGGCAGGAGACATTGATCCAGATGTCTCTGTGCCCATGAGCATCCACTCAGAACCAGTTTGTAGCACTGTGGTGGATTTCTCACCATTGCTGGTTGTGGCTGCTGCAGTTCTAGGGTTGGGCATTCTGAGCATCATTACTCAGCTGCATCCTGATCCTTGATGCTGCCTTGGAAAACCTTGAAGCTGAAGGATTGGAATCAGGATGTTGACAAACACTGAATCAAAGACACTTTGAACCAGGTGAGACAAGCTTGTTTGAAGCATGTGGGGGCAGTGCTCTGCTGGCAGAGATAACCAAATGGAGATCTGTGTTTCCATGCACCTGGTGCAGGGGAGAAAGGAGCCTGGCCCAGCTGTGAACATTGGGACCTGCTGGGTGACGCCAAGTGCCATTTCCTGCCTGTAAAATGGAAAACCTGGATCAAATATCTGAAAGTATTTCTGAATTGCATTGCTTAGAGAAATGTGGTTAGAAGTCTGTAAGCACTGGGACATGTTCACAGGAAGCTTGTCAAGGCTTCAAAGTAACAAAGAAACAGTGGACCAGCTGACTATTTTCCTCTGGAAGAAGTCCTTTTTGTACAGTGATCATGTGGTGTTTCCTTGGAAAAAGCCTGGAAAGACAATGTAAATAGACTGTAAATGTGGCCATTCAAAAATAGGGTTTTTTTGCATTAAGAATTTGCAAATGATCTTCACTCAAGAGTATTTCAGTGGCAGTAGGCTGGAGAGTGCAGGCTGCTTTCACTGACCCTTCTCACTGCACCCTGGAATTGTACATTTCAGTAATCATATCAGCTTTATTTTTTATAAATAAATATATTTTGGATTGTAACTGTGTAAAATAAAACTACAGAACTATTGCTATCTATTAGTACTGAATGTGTAAGTGATGCTCCCACACAGTGTCTGGAGAAAGAATGGCAGCAATGGGTGCTGGCCTTTGCACTTGTGTTATTCCACAGACTGAGCAGGGAGTTCCCACGAAGATGGAAGTGAAAGCCTTGACTTGCCCAGGTATTGCGTACACTCAAGTGGCCACAGTGAATCCATGATTTTCCTTGTGATAGCTGAGTGTGCAGGCTGACACAAGGAAGGTACCACTCCCCACATAATGTGGTTCTCAGGTTCCCAGCAGTAGCTCCCCCAACCTGGACTGGGGTACTGGTGTTTCCCTCATCCATCTGTGAATGTTTTATGGATCTAGGCTTAAGCACTCACCAGGTAGGCAAAATACAGCTTGACTAGGACAACAGTTATACCTGGAACCACATCAAGCATATGGATGCTTTAATTTTTGTAACAGTGGGAATTACGCTGCAGAGGCCAGGTCTAGTAATCCTCATAAGCTCAAGTATTTCAAGAAAAAGGACTTCCACAATAACAGCAAGATATATTCTACTTAGGAAAAAAGGGACTTGGTTAGGCCAAGTATAATAGAGAGAAGGATTTAACAGGCATTTCATTAAACACAAAGTAGGAACAACAGCTACAGGCTCTGCAGAAGAGATGGACCCTGTACCATAGTGCTGTGTGACAGATGTGTCACTGTGTGCTGGGAAAGCCTGTGGCTGTTTGCTGCCCAGTTACAAGATCCCCTCATAGGAAGGATTTTAGGGTAGGAGAAGGCATCTCTTGCAGTGCAACAGATGTTCAGGAGCATCTTCTGGAAAACCACTTGGTCATCCTTTCCTGAGGGAACAGAGCCTAACAGAAATGCTCTGTGTATCTTTACTATTTAAAAGCCACAACCATGGGCGGTTAGTGAAAGATATCCAGCCAACCCTAGAGAAATTTGACATTGGTGAGTCACTATTAAAACTGGAATAATTAACCAAAATCCTTCAAATGGTATTAAAATGACTTGAGTTTCCCTCAGTAAGGTTCACTAGCACTTCAGCAATGAGTTTCTTGATACACAGGTGTATAGGTTTGTGCAGGAACTAGTGTGAGGAGTTGAGCACAACAGGTTTTTCTCAGCTGCTAAGCAAATACTCTTTTGGATGAAGAAAAACCTGCTAGAGGCTGATTGCTTTGCATAGGCAGCTTATTGTAATGACCCAACCAGACTGCATACCTGTGTACCCCATCCTGCGGTGAATGGTTCTTTAATAGTAAGACATGAATTGTGTGCAGTGTGTAAAAATCAGAACATGTTAAATTACATGTATGAAAATCTTTATTTGAAAATACAAACATGTTTTTTAAACATTTTAAAAGATCTACACTGCAACCAAAAAAATAACTTACATCTTTTTGTACATTTTTTTCCCAACAAAACCTGCTTAACAGTTAAGAGTGAGGCAACAATTTCAAGCTGCTGTGACACTGATGAATATCCATGGAATGTGTCAATAGCAAACAAGCAAAGGGGAGGACAGACAAAAGCACTGAATGCCCACAACAAATTAGTGCACATCACTGATCAAGTAACATTTATACAAAGGATTTTAAAAAAATTGGTTCCTTCTGAATGAATTAACACACCCATTTTGGATCAAGTATGAACACTCAGACTTCATTGTTAAATAATCTTTTTATGATTAACATCAACGAAAAGACTGAAGTTTAAAAGGGCATGCAAAACTGAAGTTGGGGCAAACAAGGACTACATAGAGAAGAAAAACAGCTTGTCTTGGGGGTTGACTTTAGTGTTTTTTACTAATATGCACAGCTTGTCAAACAAAATTCTGCTTGCAAATGAGTGCTGAAATGTGCACTCATTGTCACGTCTCTTCCTTACCAAGGCATAAAACCTAAAAGAGGGCTGTCTATGAGCACGAGCACATTGCAGATGTAAATTGTCTCCTTACCTCCCAATACCAGGACAGAAATACCGGTTCACAGGTGAGATGGAGATGGTCAGTGCACCACACATCAACTTCAAGAGAATTATACATTTGTCTTAAAAACAGTAGATTACTTTTCTCTTAAGTCAAATATTGTTACTCTTCCAAAAAGGAATTATGCAATATCTGTAAATAAATATTTTAATCTATTTTACAAACGATAAACTATTGAATAAATACAAAAAATCTCATCATTCCATATAAATGCATTTCTTTTACTTAAAAGGTAGTGTAGTGATTAGATATTTTTAGCACAAAACTAAGCTGACTTCCTAGAAACAAACCCCACTGAAACATATCAGTGTGTAGCAGACCTGCTGCAGACTGTCCCTTCTTTTCTGCAAGTGCTGACCATAAGTAACCTCTACTCAAAATCCTCATCATAGTCATATTCATCCAAGTCTACATCAGCCAGATGGGAAGGCATTTCAAAAAATGGTCTTTTCTCCATTTGATACTTTAGAACACTGGCCTTCTGATGGTCTACAGGATTCAGTTCTGCTTCATACCTAGAAGCAGACAAAAAAAAAAACCAGAAAAAAATTAACTATGCCAGGGAGTGCCTAAATACTGGAACACTAACAAGGCAGCTGCAGGAAGAACATACTTTCCAATATTTAATAACAAAGAAACATAACCAGAACATCACCAGGTTTCTGTAATAATTCTCTGAATTTAAGTTAGTTTACTCTTCCTATCACATGCCAAACTTTCCAGTGTGAAATGCAGCTCTACTGAAAGGATTCAAAGCACACAATGACACACTGTTCCAGTGGAGTACTTATAGGCTAGAAATTGTCAAATGCAAGTCTAAGCACTGGCCAGAAAACTCACAGGTTCTTTTCAAGAAAGCTGAAGTGAGGCCCAGTAAGGAAGAACAAAATACAGCTGCAGTAGGTATGATAAAAGAGAAGGAATACTGGATTGAGGGTCTTACTGACATGTATGAGCACTGGGAAGTGATAGCAACCATGCTTTTAAGCAGATGCTGGAAAGCAAAACCCAGCTGTTAACCCAGAAATTATTGATAACCACCTGCTGCTGATGCAGATGAATAGATGGATAATGAAGTGTAAGTTTAACTAATGCGAGCCAGTGAAGGCTGATATTCAAAAAAGGTTAGCTTCAGCACTTTAGGTGGGATCAATCTATAATTCATAGCTTTTTAAAAACCCACAAAGTCTCTGTGGAGATTTATGGGAGCAGATTGCAAAACTGACCATTTCCTGGGTTAGGGCGACTAAGGCTCATGCATGTCTTTCCAAGCACTACTGAATTTCATCACATGGTTTTTTCCATCTACTTAACAGGACTGTGCAGAGAATGAGCTTTAGATACTGCAGTTCTTGTTCTTTAAAACTGCTTTATAAAGGCTTTATGTGCTCCTTTCAGAGAAAGACATAGGGAAAAGAGTTAAATACTAAGAATCCACTATGAACACTAAAATAGAGTAGCACTTTGGGTTTCTCCCATGAGTTCACCCTTGATTTAAACAGAAAACAAAAGTCATCTGAAGGTTCAATTCACTATGTTACAAATTTAAAAACAAGGGCTTGTAAAAAGAAATGCATATTCTAGAATAAGAGTTTTGGCTCACACGTGTACTTGGTAGTCTCAGACACTATTAATTACATATTTTTGAGAAGGATGTGTTTATTCTTTTTTAAATGAATGATAGTGGTGGTGAGGCTCTGCTTTAGTGGAGAGGATTCATAGCAACTGTCTTGCTGCATTCTTACCCGTCATTCCACTGATCACTTGCTGCCTCTTCTGCTACCAAGATATCATACTCTTCAGCAGCATATTTCTCCCAGTCGGAGACCTCTTGGCTTTCACCTTCACCATCCTAAACAATCACATTGCATGTTATACAAAACAGTATTAATTGCTCAGCACGTAGCTATAAAGACTTTTAAAGCTTCATACTCACCCGCAACATAGAAAACTGATCCTTCTGTTCATGGTCAAGGTATTTTTCAATGTTGAAAAAAGTATCAAAGAACACATTTGTCAACTTACATTGCTTTAAATCATGGAGAGTAATTTTTCCTGTAAAGAAGATTATGAGATAATTAGAGATAAAATTATTAGAGTAGAAGTTATCTTTTCTCAAAAGTGGAGGAATCAAAAGGTACATTATCATTACTCAATCATCACTGCTTAACAACATTTGTCACTGATCCTCAATGCAATGAGGATAGATACTAACAGATGAAATACACACCTAGAGATGTGTCCTTCAGAGTGTACAAAACTTTCAAATGGTTCAGATTTTTTTCCTTGCTGTGGTTGTCACATCTCACAGCCTGTCAGTATGTTGGAGTGAGATGGAGTCTACCTCCCTTAGCTATTAAAAATTATTTAAGGTATTAGTTTAAGCTTCCTCAACAGATGGAAGTCTCCAGTGAGTTAGTCATTCCTTCCCAAGGAGTGCTTGGGTAGCAGGTAGAAATCTCCTATGGCAGCAGCTCTCTCTCTTCCCTGACTTGAGCAGACAAATGTATGACAGATGACAGTGTGTGACTATGCCTCATAGAGATGAATTTTTCATACAGTCGAGGTTGCCACACTTGTCCAGTCTGATCAATATTTACTGCTTGAGAGGAAAGCTAAATGCTCAGAGGTGTTTTGTTTGATTTCTATAGCTTGATACTTTAAAGACTCAAATCAATGGATGTGTTAAACAGGAGAAGTATTTGTCAGGTTGCTCAGAAATGTTACCCTATTTCAAAGCTGAATATTGAAGCATCTGCAGAAAGGCTAAAAAATATGAGATACACAAGGGAAGACAGATGACTATCCTTAAAACTCCCCTTTATTGATTCACCTGGAATACAGACACTCTTCCATTGTTAATCAAATAGGAGCTAACGGAAGATGTTGTGGAAGAGTTCAATAAAAACCAGACTTGGAACAGTATTTCCTCAGCATACTGTCCCAGCCTCTAACAAAATGTAACTCAAGGACATCACAGGGAAGGAAAATCCAAATCCCATTTGTACATGGTTGCCACACTTGCATCTGTGATGAAGGACCCCAGTGTGTTCTGCCTGGCTCGTAGCTGGCACTCCAGAATGACACAAATCCCCCGTGGCACCTGTGCCATATCTGTCAGACCCACACAGATGTCTGATGCACTGCACCATTTCAAGTGGCAGCAGCTCTCCACAACCAAGAAAATTATTTGAATCCTAGTTACATAAGCTCCCAGTTAGACTCCTATATTTGGTTCATTCATTTGCTCTCCAGTTTCAGTTTATTGCAATGGGAGCTTAGACACATAACACCCAAGTAGATGGGTCTCTCAAACACCAACAAAAAGGAGTATAATTTAAGTAATTAATACAGGTATCCAGAAATTAAAGTTTACTTTTTTGTACCCAGAGCATTCTATAGAAGCTCTATCACAGTTTAGCTGTAACTTTATGAAAGTGTCTTTTTCAAAGCAACAAAGTGAAACATCAATTCACGCTGCTAGTTTTTTTGTATTAGAAAAACAAGATTTTTTTCTTGATCCACCTTTTAAACATAATTCAGTTTTTGCTAAAAAATGAAAATTAACTCTTCTCAACTGGCTTTTATTTTTGTCACCCTGAATAACTCATCTTGTGTTTGACAGCCCTCTTTATCATCCTCATGACATAGAGGAGATACATCAATCTTGTTTCATTTTAAATGCAGAACAGAAATATTACTATAAATGCCTTTCAGAAGCATAACATAAGACTGGAAAGGAACTACTGAGCTCAGGAGGTGATTGTGAACAATCATTTAATGTAAATATGCTTCTCAAAGCTTGCCTTACATAATTTTAAATGCCCCTAGCCCCCATGCATTACACAATGTTAGACTAAGACTTCATTCCACTGATATCAGGGATGGATCTTTCAGATGAATCACACTTGATATTCCTTTTTCATGTACAACTTTTTAATCTGCTTTTAGAGATGTGTTTCCACTAAGCAAACCCATTTTGACTTGTTTAAATAAGAATATCAAGCTTTACATTCTAGTTTTGAGCCATTTCAATTCTCTCAGCATGCAAAAGAATCACATCTCAATAAATGACAACTGTCTTAAAAACCATTAAGTTTCTCGTAATTTAAATATTCTTAAAATTAGAAAGAACGTGGGCAATAAGCACTTACTAATTGATTGTCTAACCATAATTGTATAGAGCATCATGCTCACTTCTTCAGGTTTTTTCAGGTGTAAAATGTAAACTGAAGTTTCATCATCTAAAGATGATACAATGTCAAATGCAGGAGAGTAGAATGCAGGTCCAGGAAAGTTCAAATGGGTGTAAAAAATAGCCCAAAACTCAGAACAGGTTATTATTCTGTTAATTTTAAGCCCCTTGTCATGAATTTCCTAAGGGCAGCTTAGGCTTCTAATGTAAAATAAGTCAATACTGGTCTAACAGACAAACACTGTTCCCTCCAGAGAAACTCAATTAAATGAGCACTGAAAGAGGTGAGAAATGGGTGAACCATCAAGAGGTTTTCCTGAGAGCCTCGCCTCAGCTAGACAGTGAAAAGGTTTTACTTAAGACTAAAGTGTGGCTACAAGCACAAAATGAAAGCTGACAAGGAATTTTAAAGCAGCATATTAAATTGTAGTATGGAAAGAATGCCTGCCTGCTGTTGGAAGACCAATCGATTATTAAGCTTTAACAGACTTCAGTTAAAAGACAACCTCAAGGCATTTTATTTGGTATGACCAACTGAGTACTCTTAAGGCTGCACTAACTCCTAAATCCAGAGAAATAGAAGTTATAAATGGAAAAGGAGTTTATTACCTTCATGTTGTGGCTTTACAAGATCCAGCATCTGGCACAGACAGTCTTCAAATGGCAAAGGTTCTATGGCCAAGTTATCTAACTTTTGGCACTGTTCTTCATAAAAATATTCCAATTCATACATAGATAAAACACCATCCCCATCAAGATCCATGCAGCGGAACCAGTATTCAATGCTGAAATTCAGTCATTAACATCAAAGAGACAAACTTACTACAGATTCACATTGCCTGTTTCAAAGGCAAAGCTAGACTTTAGAGTACATTCCACTAATCCATGGAAAGTCATCAAACACCACTTACTGTGAGTAAGAGTTGCTGGTATTTGTTGTGCTATTCATTATTGCATTTGAAAACATTTGTTAATGGTGTGAAGGAGAAGACTAAAACAGATGGTTTTACATAAAAAAAAAAAAAAATCAAAGGAGACAATGAAAAATTGAACTGTGCATGAAAACTTCAGTATTTTGGGTATGTTCCCATACTGAGCAAGCTAGTGACATGTCACATGATGGTTTCTTATCAGTATCATACAGCTAATAGTAGCTGCACAGCTTCCCAAAGGCACTGGCATCATGAAACAGCTGCAACGTCCTTAATATATGGCCCTGTTCATAAACAGGCCACACCCAACTTATGAAACAATTGCATTGAACTAGCCTCTTAAAAGTAATTAAAATAGACTTCTACAGCTACAACAACAGGGGACACTGATAAACAAGGACGATGCAAAGAACTGGGCCAGTTTTCCACTCATGTTTTTATAGTTGAGCTTCCTCCATTAGAGTTGCAGCTGTTCATCAGTGGTCCCCATTTAAAGTCTGGAAAAACAAAGTCTTTATTTCTGCTGAAACAAATTCATTCTTACCTAGTTGGTGTTTTCTTGTCCTCTTCAGATATCAAAAACCAGACAAAATCAGCGTAGCTAATCTTCCCATCTTTTTGTGCTTTTTTACCTCTTGAAGAGCAATGAGGAAAAAGATAGAAAATTTACTTTAGAACACCTAGCTTTTACTAACCAAAATTAAGGATTGTTTTCCTTGTTGGTATTAACTATTTACTCCTAAATGATCCAGTGTTCATAAAGTGCTTATCTGCTAACAGAAGAGCCATCTCAAATAATTTTTTATTATATATACAAGTACATATGCTTTTTAGAATTTCTGTTCAGGTAGAAGTGATGAGAACATAAAAGCTTTACAGAACTCCACTAGCTAAAAGGTTTTGAATGAAAATATGAAGATTAAAATGAAATAGAAATATTCAGGAAGTAACTGTCCATGTCAAGAACATGTCTGTTTCTAGTCTCATAACTGCAGCAACCAAGTAAGTTGCACATAGTCAATCTGTCTTGTAAAAAGTCAGGTAGTTCCTAGACATATTACATTTCAATAATGAAATTCATAGTTTGCTCTTTTATCTTCTGGGAAGATATACTATATGTTTTGTCTTGCCCAAGAAACTCAGATAAAGGACTAAGCTCTAGACGTATGCCTGCTAAGTCTCTCATTTCTTATTTTATTTCTGTTTATCAGTTGTTTTCTAATCTCAGATACTGTGCTAGGAAATATTTCAAAATTTAATAAAATGCCATAAATACAAAAGAGGAAATCAGCCCCAAGGGGAGGAATGAAGAATGACTGTCAAAAATGTGAATTAACTCAAGTGGAGGCATTTTTGTAAATTTATTGATGCAACAAACATTGATTTTACAGTTAGTACTTAAAAGCTCAGTTCTCCTTGAACATTTTACAGGTTTGAGGGATGGAAAAAGAATGATACTAACATTTCCTTCCTTCTTCATTCCCAATCCTTCTAAGTCATACAATATCCAGTGGCCATTGTTCATATGGGTAAAGAGAGTGAAGAACGTGAACTGTGCCAAAGGTTCTAAGACCATTCTAGTACTACTGGAGTTTAAACTACTATACTAAACATTGAAATTCACTGCTCTTTTGTGAGGAGGAGCCATCTTTTTCCCTTGGAATACCACACAATTTAACAAGCAAAAATTAAATTTGATTTAGATTAGCATACAAAATAAGTACCTTGTTACTGCTCCTGAGAAGATGCGCTCTATCATCCTATTTGAAATTGCTGTGAAGAAAGGTTTGAAATAGTGTCAACTCTATGCAAGTTATTTTTGCTTTGTATTGTGTTGTTGAAGAGTTTACTGGAACTCTCCTCTTATATACACAGATCAAATATAGTGCTCATTAATCCCTTTGAGTCCTTTTAGAGAGGATCACTTAACACAAAGTCTCCAAAGCAAAATATAACCGCCCAGCTTTGAATTCAAACTTAATGCAGAATAGCAATAACATTGCAATACAAGTAATAAAATTGGCTGATTAATAAAACTGCATTTCCCAGTTCTTTGACAAGTAAATAATGTTTTCCAGTGGCATTGTTTTACATGACCTTGGCAAAGAGCCAAAACAGAACTGGTGCAATCACACATAATAAACATACTTTACTGATTCCGACAGGGGTCTATTTTTGACATGGTTTTGACCCATGCTTCTATTTTGAAAGCATTTCAGGGATTTTAGAGACATGTCTGAACTGAGCACTACCTTTGTAAAGGATATTCAAATTGTCCTTAATAGTCTGCAAAATTAAGTTGCAAGTGGCACTATATTAGCTATGCTTTCTTTCTAAAATGTATTAACTTAATAGAGCAGCCATTCAAATTAAAGCAGTTTTCTTTTCTCACTGTCCTAAAGTATAGTCAAACTTGAGCAGGAAAATTCTCATAAGCAATCAGAATTGTGTTTATCCTTTTTTACGTGGGATAATACTCCATAATCACTTTGTGCTTAAGGAAGCTTTCTAGTCCTGAAAGGAACACTATTAAGATGGACATGAGGCATCTAAAAAGAGCTCCTGAAGTTCCATACAACCTACAAGAATATTTAAGATAGGAACAAGTGTGCAAGACTACAGAATCATGGTCATTGCATATTATACATGCAGCAAATGTAAACCTGATAACTAGTGTGAAATAATATTAAACCACACTGCAGCTGAGTTAGCAAAACTCCAAAATAAGCCAACTACTTGAAGGTATATTTGTCTTTTCTACTCTTTCCATAAAAGTAATGCTACTCGAATAAAATCAGTAAAATGGTTTGTGCCCAAGATAATAACCCAAAATTGCCAAATAAAACCATTTATAATACACCAATATCACTTAAGTGATATTTCCTGTACTTCTTTGTCAAGATCAGAATTCAAATTCAGAATTTTCCTCAAATGTGGTATTTGTAGATGCAAAGTAGCATCACAGATGACTTGTCCTGCTTTAGCTCACTAAGTCAGCAGGACCAGCTACACCAACAGACTCATGAAACCAGCCTTGGCATTAAACCAATTCCTCAGCTCAAAGTTTACAGGTAATTTAATATTTGTAAACAAAGGTGCTTCATTTGTCATACCATAATCATTATGTCGCGCTAAATCCTTCCGATCAATATAGAGGTCATGGTCTGTATCCAGCTCCCAAAATTTGCAATAGATAACATAAAAATGTTCATATGAGAAGTACTCTGTCAGCTGGTTAATATCAGGTTCCTCTTCCAATAATGCCACATTCTATTATCAGAAGGATAAACAGAACACATTGAAGAGTTTTAAAGACATTTATTTGTTGAATGATCTGACTTCTCATAACCAAGCTAATATCCAATGCTACTTCAGTGGAACAATTTTTGTTTTCAGGGACAATGCACACCATATAGTGTGACAGCAAAACTGAACACACATGGCAGAATATGAATGCACTCACAGAAGAATGAGTAGATCTGACTAACTTCTGCTACACACATTTACATGAATACAGCTCTAGATACAAAAAGTTACATAGTCTAATATATGAGAATTAATGCAACTGGGTCTTCATTACTTTTTGGAAAAGGAAGAAATGCTATTTATATTACTCCCTTAAGCCTTTAGTTAATGCAGTTTTAAAACTTCTAGAAATAACTGTCTCGCAAACTTTTAGATATTACGTACCTGCAAAAAGTTACTTTTCCTGAGCTCATTACAAGTTATTTTCCCAGACCAGGACCTATTAACAGTATAAAATATTCTCTGTATGACCTGCAAGAAAGAGACAATGGAAAAAAAACTTTAAATATGGTAATTAAATACCTGTCCAAATATTTCGCAAATATGTCTTAGTACAGCTGCATTAGAGAGCTCCATCTTTCCCCTATTTCTATTGTTTTCATTAGTTAGAACTTCTCTTGTGTCATATTATCCACTATCCAAACCATTTCTAAATCTACATCTAAACTCCTCTAGTAAGTTTTATTTCAATGCTGCAGTACAGCTATCTCACTCAGTAATGCTGCAGAATACTCATATACTATCCAAAATGTTTAGTGGCGATTTCACTACCTCAAGTCTTCCAGATCTACAGGTATAATCTAATGAATCTATTAATGTATGTTATTATTCAGATTTAAAGACCCGCATTTGCTATAAGACTGTTTTACTTCATAATTGAATTTACAGAAGTAGAATCGGGACTGTTTAAGGATCAGAGTACAGCAGATGTTGCTACTTCTGAAGTCTACAAACACAACAAATCTACAGCTGACAGAAATACTTCCCACAGGTGCAAAGAGAATGTGTTCCCCCATTTAACTTCATTCTATTTAGAAGTTCCTCGAAAAATAACCCTGTTAATAGCATTAAAAGCAGTGCATTAATCTTTTCCAAGTGAAGAACAAACAAAAAAATCTGTGCAAGAAAGATGACTAGTTCTTGTGCCATGACTAATATTGGAACCAGAAACAAATGCATCCAGTTGAGTACCCAACACTTTTGTTTAAATAAATTTTACACGTACATCAACTTGATGATCTCACAGGTCTTTTCCAAAATAATGGTTCTATGGCTATTTTGGACAACTCATGCATTCAGGATAATTTTCTTGGATTTAGTTTACAAACTAAAAACTTTAATTAAGACTTTAAAATATGTTTTTCCTGCTACTTAACTGCATTCAGTAGTCACTTCAATTAGTTTGACTTAAGACAACCAGATGTACATTTCAAGTCAGTCATTCACCACTAAACAAGAAAAAAACAAAACAAAAAACCCAGACAAAAAAAACTTAAACATATTTTGAACTACAACTACTCAACTTGTGATTGACTATACCTGCTAATTGGCAAGACTCAGTATTACACGTGTAGTGTTTCATTTGCAAGAAAGCAATTACTAACTAAAATTCCCATCCTTTTAGGAACCCCTTTCCCACAATTAATACGTCCTCCCAACAGGCTAAGCTTTTATCACTTCAGATTTTAATTGCAGTAAATCAATAGCTTAAATTAACCAAAAATTTTAAAATTACAAATAGAAGAGTAATGTACTGATGAAATTTTGAAAAAAAAGCTTAAACTGTAGAGCAGCAAGCTCCTCAGTTCTTACTTTGAACAAGAACAGCTGGTTCAATGACTCCAGACAGAAGAATAGATTATCCTGCTTCTGAAACTTAATTAACTTAATTCTAATTGTGAGTTTAGGGAAGGCCCATTTTTGGCTTATACTACAAAGCAATTTTTTCTAAAAAGGTTTTTGCCTTAGCTTTGCAACTTAATCCATCTGCATGTCATTATCTCATCTGTTATACATTTAACTGGTCTAAAAATAAAAACAAAATGGAATGTTTGGTAAAGACAACTGGGAACAGACTTAAACTGTTTTCTAAAGTCAACTGATGCAGAATATAAGCAAATTGTCAGAGAATTGCCTTTACTATTCTGCAGAGTGCTTTTTCAGAAGGGAAAAGAAATGGTACAATACAGAGACTACAATTTCAAGAACTCCTAGTTCAGGTATGCACCTAACATCCTGGCAGAATAAACACAGTATCTCATTGGTCACAGCAAACATTTTAAACTTATTTCAGCTCTATCTTGGCCATATGTAACTGACCTGACCACTAGACTGACCAATAAACCTATGCCATATCTTAGCAGACAGAACAGATTCCTTTCATGGCTTACATAACACATGCTATAGAGATGTATGTAATGTATATGCATATACACATACATATATGTAGGTATATACAAAAACCCAGCAGAAGAATGGCTCATTTGGTTTGCAACTGAAAGCATCTTTTAGATAAAACTTCTGTAGCAAGGTTAAGCTGATTGAATACAGGTATAAAATGGCTTCTTTCATCATAGGTAAAATAATCTATTAATAGCATTAATAACTTGCAGGTCAGAATTTTAGAAGACTAACAAGCTCCATTCGTCAAAGCATGGTGCAAATAATGCCAAGGTTGTGGGTTTGATCCCTACATGAACCATTCACTAAGAGATTGACTCGATCCTTGTGGGTCCCTTCCAACTCAGAATATTATGTGATTCTGTGAAAAGTTATGCCATTCTAAAATATGACAAGAAAAAGGCAGAGTGCTCCTGCCATTTCTTAATCTGCAGAATGGCATTCCACATTTTGTTGATATTTTCATACTAGTTTACTTTTTGATTTAACACCAGTTTTTTGATTAAACATCAGTTTCTGTTGAAGACTACACTATATTTTGTTAATAAAATACTTCCAGTACTAATTTATTCAATATTGCTAGACTCAGACCTACTCAAATAAGCTGTTTTTCCAAAGAAAAGTAACTGGAAATGGCAGGACTTTTTTTTTCCTACTGTTTTTCAGGACACGCAGCAACCTTTCACAATTTTAACCAGAGCAGGCTTTGATACAACCAAGAATCTATTAAGAAACAAAACAACTCACAGGCAGAAAAATTCCTTCAATCACAACTGACAAGAAAGTTCTGTGAGCTCAGGTAATCAGTATAAAAAGAAGCAAAACCTAATGCAGCAGGACATACTTGACAGGCCAGCAGGTGTCTGTAAGAAGGATATAACAAACAAAACCCAAATGCTATCAAAATAAACCTTCACAATTTAAACCTGGGTCAAAATATAAGATGGATAAAAGATGATCAATGTTGCATGTGTTTTTTGGTTGGAGAATATTTATTAAGCTAGTTTTCACAAGCACAAAGAAAGTGAACTGAATGTCATTTTGAAGAATTTTAATCTATTGAGACTTCAGTGAAATCAACTGTCTAGTCTACAGTTGAGAAAATTTAATGTCACTGATTTTTCCCTTGAAACAAATACTTCAGTCACATAACCCTGGGAAGACAGAAATGAAACTTTTCATCCGTAAGACTTTCCTTCAAAGAAAAGTCCCCACAGAGAAAAGTGGCAAGCAGCTTCAATATTATCATTATTTCACTTAATACTGAACATAATCATATTAATATAGATGTTTCATTCAAGATTTCATTTAATTAATCCCAGATTAAGATCAGGATTCTAATGAATGCAGTCTACAGCCACAATCAAGTGTTTAAGATAACAGCCTGCTCTTCATTTAATGCTCATTAACTCATCCAACACTATTACAGCTCACTGCTTCTCTTACTAATATTAAATTCAGCAATTCCTTACAAATGTTAAGAACAACTATGATGCTTAAGAAAGACTATTTCCACAAGATTGTTAGTTACATAGAAATGAAGACTGACACCCTACTCTAACTCTACTCTTCCCAAGAGACAAAGATGCTTAGACTAATCTTAATTTTGATTTTCTTAGTTAACCAAAAAATAGCTTTTCCAGATACAAATCACTTACTGTTGTAATATACCGAGAATGGAATTCAGATGCTTCTTTTAAAAATGAAAGGCCTGGATGACTATTCACCACATCCTATAAAAAAAATGGAATAACAATATCCCAAGGAGTATTCATTAGTGACCATGTAAGACAATTAGCAAGAAATAGCACACCTGCTTCCTTAACCAAAACAATTCAAATTAACTACCAAAATCATTACTGATAACTATGTTTTCAACCAAGGCTTCAGAAAAATAACACTACAAACCTTTTTAAAAATAAAATTATCTTTTAAATAAATCAGATCAACAAAAGCTTTTCTATATTATAGAAAAACGATAGGATTTTTTCCTATATTTTAGATAGGCTGAGGATTTTGACTGCTGACTGTCATAGCTTGTAATTCTGTGGCTATGATTCAGTAAAGTCAATTTAGGTTTTATTCAGACATTTCTATAGGTGGTATTTGCTGCTCTTCCAACTAAGATTTACTAGGTTTTGAATTCGTATCCCACTTCTCCTTTGCCCTCCAAAGGCCTATCCTGACTTAAACAACTTTAACTGCCTTCTGAAACACAAAAGATTCCAACACATGGGCTATTCCTAGAATCGATTCTAAATCTTACCATGGTGCTTAAAAAAGACCTCACCTTATACAAAATGATTAACTGTAAAGGAAGTCACTCACTAGCATCTTAGTGGACCATGCAAAGTCAGTTGCACTAAACATTATCAATAAACTTTAATGATGACCATGGAAAAGTATGTTTAGTTCACACAACTCTGGCCTTTGCCAGTTGTTTTTGTTGTATTCCTAGAAATAGTTTTAGCTGCAATTTACTTGTAAAAAAGGAATGAAGTCTTCTTGCACCAAGTAATTACATCCAGGGTTCATGAGAAGGTGAACAAACTTCGCAGCATCATCATAGCAGGTCTGAAGTACTCTGAAATGTAAATATTTCCATTTAATATTCTACACAGCAAATTGCTCATGCTACCTCATGCAGGCATCCTAGAGCAAGGCCTATGAAACAATATTTGTTCAAAAGTTCATTATAAATGCCAAACCATGCTCCAAGTGAACTTATCAAAGCAGTACTGTCTCTTAAATTTATGTTAAAGGAGGCAGGTACACCACATAATCGATTACATGAAAGGACAATTTAAAGTTAGAATTAGAGAAGAACTAGAAATAAAAAGCATTTTTGTCCAGAACTGGCATCTACAAGTAAGGGCCATGGTTTTAATTTCTCTTGAACTGTCAGTCATTTACCAAACACTTTAAAATCTATAAACCCTGTAAATGAAAATTTGTTTGTATTAAAGTATTATTTAATTACATTTTCCCATGTACAAGTTTGCTGACAATGGTTGATTATGGGAAAGCATTTTATTCCCCTTTACAGACAAGATCATATTCAGAGCTTTAAATATCACATTTCAATGAAAAAAATGCAGTACTTCTAAAAAAAATGTAATCTACTTACTTCCGCCACATTGCAACAAATTTATGAACTGACACGTATCCTGTTCGTTCACCTCCAGCACAATAAAACAAAGGACCTTTCCAGTAAAGTGGGCATTCACAAGCCTACAATTAAAGTATACACCAAGTCAGTTTATTGATTGCTTATCTGAGGGTTACTCTTATTTATAGATCCTTCAAAAATTTACGAGTGTTAAGAAGAATGCATTAGGGAAGAGATTTTCTAAAAAACTGTTTCTGAAACCTGCTTTACCTCCTGAAACAATCCATTTAAAACAACTGCTTTAGGCTGAAATCCAAAAGCAGGGAGCAAAACAGGGGATAACACTCAGCATTCCTAATGGACTAATGCAATGAGTCACATGTCTGTCTGTTCATGCTCCAAGCAGCTGAACAGAGTCCATCCTAAGCTTCACTCAAGAGCTGGGTATCTTAAAACTAAGCTCAAGACAGCACACTTACAGACCTTCTGAACTGGAGCAAATTGACATTTGTCTGGCTCAGAGGATGGCTCAACTCATCTGCATCCTTGCATGTGCATGGCATATGCTCCATGTAACATTAAGTAGCAGGCCAGTCTGCCCTGAGCAGCAGTATATTGCTTTATGGTACTCAACAGCTACACATTGCCAATTCCAGTGCAAACACATGCACCTGAAGTCCAAGTGTCCACAGCCAGCCAAGAGCCCAATTTGCCTAAAACTGACTCCAACTGGGAGCAGTCAGACATGCTGGCATGCCCAAGGATTGCCAAAAATACTGAATGCTGTAAGATGTGTAAGGTCACTGGAGCAAAAGTAGAATTACTTCTCATGCAATAGTTTAACTAGTACTTCAAAGAAATTTTAAAAAGTGGTTTTGAGGAATTCTGTCCTCAGACAGTATTCTTCAGGAAGATGTCTTTCATCACTGAATTGTAGGTGACCCTAAAGCCTTCCTTGCTGAGAGAGAAGGGTCTCTTCCCCACCTCCTCACTTCTATGTTGCAAGGAGCTGTGGAATCCTATCATTCAGCTTAGCAGTAAAAACGTTTTGGTGAGGCAAACCCCCAGTCCTGCTCTTGTGAGCAGTCACAGTTTCTATCTTCTAGACCCTGGACAAAGTGATAGGAACATGGATGAGAACTTGAGACTCATTACCAAGACTATGACCTCCAGTGAGATTTCAAGCATTGATTCAATATAACAAAATGGAAATGTAAGTTTATTTTAACTAGCTTATTGTATTCAAACTTACACACTTGCTGCTTTCTAAGCTAAGTATTTTGTCACTCTGCCATAACTCTAAATTAGCTCTTCAGGAATAACTTGAGAGCTACCATCTCAAGTTACCAAACCATTCTGCCTTTACCAGTGTCTTGACAACAGAGGTTCAGTAGAATGAGAAAAAATACCCCAACCTGTGTGAACATCTGAAAACAAAATGTATATTAGCAATGCTTTTGCCTTAAGTGTCTTGGTCAATATGGAATAGAGAACAACATACAATGCTGTTCTTTAGTATTCGGTTGTTTATGCAGCAAAAAAGTCGCTCAAAATTTTGGTTTAATGTTTGGTTTTTTAAATAAAGTCACTTGATACACAGTTAATGCAGAAAATTCCACATAACTGTGCTATCAGTAATGTAGAATATCATGAAATACTAATGTGTAGGAGATGGAAACACACAATACAAGAAAACCAAGCACACAGAACTCATCTTTCCTTTCTATAGGAGTACAGCACAAGAAGAAGATGGCCAGCAAGTTCTCACCTTTGCAACCTTACCCATGTCTTCTAATGTTGCCCTCTCATTTGGAAATTCAGAAAAAGTTTTCTCAATTTTGGCAATCACAGCATCTATATTCACTTTTTCCTTAGGACATCCTCGAGGAAAATAAAAAGTTGGAATGTTTTGACTATGTGATGGTGGCAAAGTTTCTTCCTTCTTTGTTTGAACCTAAATAGATAAATACACATTTGACAGTCAAGTGCCATGAAATCACACAGTTCTCCACAGATGACAAATCTCTTGGTATTCTATGTTTTAACACACCTTCAAAAAGACTTCAGATTAGAAATTGAATAAAGTGTTACAGAATAAGAGCACATCGGAAAAATTAATGAGTAGTTCCAGAAATGATCGCTTAGAAATACTTCTAGGATGTTAAACATTTAATAAAAACAACTTAAATCTTCAACATATCAAGTTTCAAGACTGATACATTGGACAGCTTCTTGGGGACATCTGAAATTACTCAGGTTCCATTATCTGTTTCAGAAAAAAAAACTTTCAACCTCTATATTGATGTTATGAAAGAATTTGCTTTTGAAACACTTCTAGTTTTACAGCTTCAAGCTTTTGAAATAAATATAATAACTTTGTTAAAAGCCACCAACCTATTAAATGAAGTTATGGTGAAGATTTTCTTTTACCCTAAAAAAAAAAAAAATCACTGATTTTATAAGGGTAGTAAACAATGCCTGCAGAGGGATTTTTTTGGGGTAAAGTAGATACAATTATGAAATAAGAGCTTAGAAATCTGTTTCTCTAGAATTGTGATACACTATATTACTAAAAAAAACCCCGAAACTACCTGTAACAAAAGAATTTTATTTAAAAACATTTAGGTTCAGTGAAGAATATACCTTGCACTCAGTTTCCAAAAAGATGTTAAATAGGACCGAGAAACAAAGATAATAGCCAAAGTAAGAACAGAGTTAGGAGACAACTCAAACTTAGCAATTAAACCAAATTAAAGTCTTTATTCCCAACACTACTATTCAAATGTAAAAACATTGCTATAGGGTGACTTGTCCTAGTGAGAAATGTATTCAAGATCCTGCATCTATAATCTCTCATTTTCAACCAGAATTGGGGGAAAATAGACCCAAAATCCCTTCAAAGCCTCTAACCCTTGTTTAACTTCTTATCACTTTTGCCAAAGTGCCTGTAAAGATACCCAGCTCTCCTACCACAAAGTCCTTCCATAGGTGAGTGGAAGAACTAGGTGCTTATAGACAACAGATTTTAATTTGCAGAGTTCGAGCCCAGGAGCCTTCATTGGAATGTAACATATGCAAAACAAAACAAAAAAACCCAAAAAACAACCTGAACTAACCTTTTCTTCTCTTCCTCTGTATTTGAGCCAGAATTTTGTCCACAGCTTTAGAATTCCCTTAACTATGCTACAAGTTTTATTTCATAGAGGAAAAAGTTACCTTGAATCTGTGACACCAGGAGTCAATGTCTGTCACTTTCTAAGAATCCTGTAAGTAACAACTTTTGATATCTTATCGTTGGTTCAGCAGTCCAATTGATGAGGCAGCTTAACATAAGAGTGCTACAGGGTATCAAAAATCCCTTCCAACTTCAGACTTCCAAAATTTTAGGAAGTATAAAGACAGAAATATTTTATCTAGGTAACATCACCACCAGCACTACAAATTATGTCTGTAATGGGGGGAACACCTTGTTTCATTCTAAAAGCCCAGCTCTACCCATCAGCACCTTACAAGAGACCTTGCAGTTACCCTACTTCCCCTTTTCCCCAGTTCCAAGAACTGCCTGGACTGACATAAGATTAGCTCAGTTGGTCAGAGCATGGTGCTAATAAACCAAGGTCATAGTGTTATTATCCCTGTACAGGTTGTTCATTTAAGAGTTGGATTTGATGCTCCCTGTGGGTCCCTTCCAATATTCCCCAGAATATTCTGTGATAACCACATTATGTGAGCTGCTCAAATGGCCATAATGCAGCAGGTGTTCCAGCTATTCAGAGGTGCCCCTTGAGGAATGCCTCATCCAAGAACAGGGAAAGTGCAAATCACAGACTACTAACATTCCTGTTGCAGATAATATCAGGTAAATCAGCATTTTAAGGAAGCTTAGTACAGACAGGCAAGGCATTCCACAGCTAGGGAAGTTAAGACCCTCAGACTGAAAAACTTCTTTTTAAAGGAAAGGTAGAAGCAGAGTGACTACCCTGGAAAAGATCCCAAGAGAAAAAGAAAAGCTATCATCAGAACCATTTGTTTATTGGATACTATATTTTTTCTGAAACCACGAATTTAGATACCTCAGTTACACAGTAAATGATTTCCATTGGTCCAGGTTAAAAGTTGTTCTTAAACACAAACGGGAATCTCAATTCAGTATTTGTAGTAAGACCTACCCAAGCACAAGTTATTTAAAATAATTATACAATAAGGGTTTTTTATTTATTTTTCATCTCATAGTCTGGAACAAGTTCACAACAGATAAAGATTATAAGAAAGAAGTTCAGCAACTGATTCAGAACTTATGACAAATATATAGTTGAAGAAAAATTATTTTTCTAAGATGAGAACATTATATTTAAACATTTGAATTCAGCATGCTTACTAGAAAATTTATATTATTTAATCTATAACAATATTCATTCAATTCTAAGACCAAATATAGACTACAAACCTGTCACAGCAAGACAAATTAACTCTCCCTATACTGAAAGATGTCTATTTTTACATGCTGGTTTCTCAAAGTTGGCAAAAGAAGGAACTATAAAAATGCTTCACTTGCATTAGCAAGTGTATCATCACTTCACAATCATTTCTGCTAGAATTATTTGGTGCCTACATATAGGCATCTGGTGAGAATACCATCTAGGGCACGAAACAAAATGCCCTTGAACATTCCTTGTGGTATCCAGCAGGCAGCTCTGAGCACAGCTCTCACTCTGCATCTGCCACGTGGATGTTCTGAGCATGCTAATGCTTCTAAAATGCCACCAGCAGCTTGGAATGGGACAATTGAATTGTGCTGTTTATGTCAGTCAACACAGGGATAGGAACTGTACCAAAGAGAGAAACATGTTATCCAAAACCATTAGCTCCAACTAATGCACTATAAAGTTGATATTACATCTCCTCCCTCTTCTCACCTTCCTGAGAAGGGACAAAGATTCTTCTCTCAGTCTGAATTCCAATAACGAAAAGGCTCCTTGTACAACTGAGGCTGCTCTGCTGAATATGCTCTAATGAAGGAATGTGTGATATTGAAAGGGCTCTAAAAACTTCACTATTTTTTGCTCAGGTGCTAGTTACTTCTGTAGAGGCACATATTGCATAGCTGATGAAGGAGTCAGTTCTGTTATTTCAGGACAATCAAAATGCACTAACTGTGTGAGAACAGGCTGTTGTAAAATTAATTATAATTTTAACTGGGGAATTCCTTCATTAACAAGAACTGCCGGAAGTCTGCGAAGATCAAATATTTGACTGGAAAATCTCCAGGAACAGTTCATTAATGTTTTTGCACAACTACTCCATTTCAGTGGTCAATTTAACATTTAGAAAGTGATCTACATTTTCCCATGGTTTTAAGTTAAACCCTTTAAAACTTGCACCAGTAAGCTAAACTCAAAAAAAGACTAGTTTGGTCAGTGAAAATTTTTCCTGCAACTTGCTGAGAAAGAGTATCAACAACAGCATGCTTGGAATTAAGGAAAACAGCTGTATAACCTTGTAAATAACTCAGATAGATGTGTGCTGCAGTGTGAGGACTGAAAGGAACATTAACCTTTGCAATAAGTATATACAAAGCCCAGGATTTGTAAGTGTATTGCAAAGTTGCCATTGCAGTTTAGGTTTTATATAACAGATAGGAAGTGAGGATTCCTTGAAAACTTCTTGTTTGAAGTAATGTAAATAAACCTCTATAAGATGTTTGTCTATAGAATTCAAGAAAACCTTTAATACACAACCATTTTTCATTCTTGACATACAGAATCGTAAGGATTGTCCACAGCTACCCAACACTCACTTGCCTTGATTTTTACAGCAGAGGAAATGGAAGTTTTTATCCCATTGAGGTCACTGTTCTAAGGGCAAAACTTCTAATATTAATTTTGCAACTTTCCAGATCCTTTCCCAACCATTCTTTTGGCAGCTGTTTATAGTAATGGCATACAATCAGTATTGTAATTACAACACAGTAATATATTAGTATATACCAGAGAACGTGGATACACCATATTCCAAAGAGAGAAATGAATTCTTCAAGCTAGACAGTCTTGTTACATCTAGCACCTGATAGCTGTATTCAGCACTTAACTTTGTTATAAGCAAAAAATAAAGACAGTGGGAATTTTAAAAGGGTGGGCTTTTTCTTCTCTCTTAACTGTAAGAGCTGATGCTATGATACTATCATTCAACTAGAAGATGTATTTCTGAAATAACAAGAAGGGAGGACTTGTTCCCAGATATTTTAATAACGTATGCTCTAATGTCTTGATCTAACACTTGCGTGTAGCAACTGTCAAACAGAAATACTGAGCTCCATGAAGGGGTTGAATATGTGGAATCAAATGCAAATGAGTAAAACCTCACTTATAAAGCACTTGCTGGAAAAGGAAGCAAGGTAAATACATTTGTGAATGTAATACTCTTTTAGACATCTTTGAAATTAAGACATGAACTTGGGTTGGAAAGCACATTTAGTTCCAACCCCTCCTGCTGTGAGCAGGGATGCCACCCACTAGATCAGGTTGCTCAGGGTCCCATTCAACCTGGTCTTGAACACTTCCAGGGATGGTGGATCCACAACTTCTCTGGACTGCCTGTACCAGTGCCTCGCCACTCTCATAGTAAAGAATTTTTCTTCTCTTAGTTTAAAACTGTTCCCCCTTGTCCTATCATTATCTGAATTGAACTGATCGGTATTTACATTGTTTTGACAGGACTACAGAATAAGGTAACTTCATTCAGAAATACTGATGACACCAACATTTTTTTCTGCCTGTTTTTCTGAACAAAGCCCAGCCCTATACATTTAAAAATATTTACAGAGTTTGCAGTCAGCTCTTGCTGTAGTATTTGACAGGAATTTCCATGATAATGTCCACACTAGAGAAAAGTCATTGGAATGCATACAACAGGGTTAAAAAAGGATGCCAAAAAATTCTGCCTCACATTTAAGCCCAACTTCACATTAGAATTTTACTAAGAGATGCACCACCATCTCCCCCACTAAAAAAAAAAAAAAGGCATTAAATACTGAAAATACTACAAATAGATTTTTGCCTATCAAACAGATAAAAGTCTGGTTAAAATTCCTTAGTAGTTTTTAATTAACTTAAAAAATGTCTGTTGCAATATTGTTTACAATGTGCAATACATCAGTTAACCTAGTTCTTCAATAGAATACATCTTCTATTCTTATATGTTCTACTTTATGCTAAACTTACCCGGATGACCAAAGTGTGTAATAAGCTAAGAGGATTTTCTGCAGAGATATGCTATTCAGCCTTTTAAATCCTAACATCCATGTAACCACCCACATATAAAGCTCATCAACCACCTAACAATGAAAATAGAAATTCCCTGACACTCAAAAGAAAATGGAAGCCAATATGGAGATTCAAAGGGTAACATTATTTGTTTGTATGAGTCTTTCCTATATTAAATTCAGTGAGTACTTATGAATACAAGCTGTGTTACAGCTGATCAATTAAACAGTAATTGCGAATGTAATAAATTGTTATCAGTAAGCAAGCTAACAAGGAATCCCTGACCAGCTTTAGCATCCCTCTGCTCTGTTAGTGCTCTCAATCTGACCAATAAAATCACAGAAATGTTTCTTTCTGAACTTACTATCTAATTGACTACAAAGTGAAAATCAACATTTTCCTCTAGATAAACAATTGATATTATCAGTAGTTTTATGGAATTTAAATATCGAAAATATCATATAAAAGACTTGCACTACTATTATTTAGAAAAGGGTTCATTCTCATTTGGAGGAAAGACAACAGTTTTGAAAAACCTGTTCTAACACATCAGATACTTTAACATGCTGAAGTGTCTTCAAAAATCTGTTTCAGGATAGATAAACTAAGGTTACTACCAGAACTTCCCTCAGAAGAAGCCCAGAGAAACATGTCAACTGTAATATAAGTGCTCTTGACCTTGTAGTAGATATTTACATTTACAATTACAGTTGAAGTGTGATGATTTTTTTTTTATGTCTGTGTCATCCTCATTAGCAGCTTTCCAGCCAAACTAATGAGATTTTTTACTGCAAGAGTTCACTGATTGTACTACTTTCCATTCAGCTTGATGCACTAAACAGTATTTTTTCCTCTGTGAAAAATGATCCTTGGACAACTTAAAAGTGAAAACTTCTGGGTTCTTCCCCTCATCAAGTTCTATTACTCTAACATAAAATGATTGCACTGCAATTCAGCTTGAAAACAGTAAGTTAATCTGAAATCTTAATAACAAAATTTTACAGCATGGCATAAGGTAAGCTACACCACAGCACACCTGCATCTTCCCCTTCTCCCATGCCTACATAGAATTTACTTGCTAGTGACAGTGAAGCAATATGGAGATTTGCCTCAGGTCACCAAGACAGCTAAAGAGTAAAATTAAAACTCCCTATTTGTCTTTGTCCAATCTTACACAGTTAGAAGCAACATGGTTCTACATAAGGAATATCAGGGAGTACTGTGGCAGTATTGTTTAAAATCAGATTACATTAGGCTTAAAACCATGCTAAGATTGTGATTTGTTTCGCATAGCTTAGTCAGAAATATAAAACATGATCAAACCCTGAGAGATACCTACAGAGAATGAACCCATGCTAAACCAGTCATCAGGGTATATACGTAAAAGTTTCCTCTGGCAACAAACATATTAGTCCCAGTTGTTTCCTTCTATCCTGGTCTTCAGCTTGCTATCCTTCAGTCACTGTCTGGCAGCTGTTTTCAGATGGGCTATAGAGACTAATTTTATCATACATGCTCCTCTTTCCTTCCACAGTAAGAGATAAACATCCATTAATTTTAACCCTCCTGCAGTTTTACACTAGCTTACTTTTGCTGTTAGCCTTACCTCTGAAAATTTCATTCATTTAGTTAGGTCTGTTGTCAATAAAAATTAATACACTTTCCCATAAAGTTCTAGCAATGTGCCATTAGAAGAAAAAAGATACTTTAACCTACACTGTTTCCAATTTCATACATGTGACCTGAGTTAATGCACAGGAGCAGGGTTCAGCAATTCTCCCAGTGCAGTCATGTTCCAGTTAGCAATACTGTGTTCAAATTCTTACCAGAAAAATATAGTGGGAGTCTCCTTCCTGCTTACCAGATTGTGCACTCATCTCAGTTTTAAATAAATGGACTATCATTCTTATCTCACTTATGCATATTCTTGGCCATTTACTCTCAAATCTATTTCTGTAAAAAAGTACATGGTAATCTGGTCTTGTGTTCAATGCAAATCTTAATCCTCAATGCTAAATCAACTCTACTCTAGAGACAAAGCCTGCTCTGTCTCATTTTGGGATCACTGACATATTACAGCATGTAACAATTCCATAAGCAAATCAAAAGAGATTCAGCAATGTTTAGAGCAGTCAGAAGTAACATAAGGAAGGATCCTAGGTAACAGCAAAAATGAAGTCTAAAGAAGACCCCAACTTCTGATTCTGAGGTAAAACAAATGAAATGTGTTTTTTTAAGCTGTTTGCAATATGAAGCTAATTTCTCCCCTTATTTTAAGTCTTAAGACATCAGAGTAAGTAGTAATACTCTTAATTTTGTGATAGCCTGTGGGAAGAAGCACCTCATCCAGTTTGAATGAAATTGCTGTGCTAAGGGCCACCACTGGATAGTTCTTGAAAGTCTTACTATAAGGCACAAAGTATGGTGCAACTATCATTAACACTTTTCCCCTTTAATTTAACCAAGCCAAATTGAAATAGCCAAAATGACCCTCAAGAAAAAGCCACTGAAGTATCAGCACGACAGCAGAGCATGCAAAACTTTGGACCATCTACACAAACCTATCTGTGAAAGCATGTTAATTCTAATGTAGGAGGAGACAGTAGGCAGTGGCATCCAGCAAAAGCTTCCACCTGAAACTATGAAATGCATTCCATACATACCATCTTGGGTATTGAATTTAAAACTACATTCAACTGAAAGCACTTGTGAATGGCCACTGCAGGCAAGTCATATCACATACACACAAACAAAAGTAGCACTGGGAAACTTTCAAATGGTCAAAATCTGATTTTCACTTGTTAGTAAAGGTTGAGGTAAACGGGCGTTTTTCTGCATGATACCTAACCATTATAGTACACACGTATCAATCTCCTCCCTTTCAGTACTATATATGCTGCACTAACAGAGATCTCACTCAAGGTCTCCTACAACTCTGATTTCGGAAATACTGGAATTCTCCCAGTATTTGCAGCTTGGTAGAACCGACATATATAAATAATGCAGTCCCGCTGGGAACTGGAAGATGCTACTGCAAAAGCAGTATTGCTGTAGAACACCTCCAAACATGGCTGCACACTTTTTTCTTTGTACAGTCACATAGAGCTTCAATATCAAAAGTATGCAGTTTGAAGAGCTTATTGATGTACTCAGAAAACACCTGGGTGGGGACCAAATCATAGTTACCTGTGCCCCCTAAAGCCATGAACACAATACCTTTCCATATCACATCCACATCCATTGGTAACTTGCTTTATTTGCTGACAAAACTTTTATAAAAGGCTTCTAGAGCGAGGCTTCTTCTGAGAGTTTGTCACCACTGGTATGAATACATTTTTAAAATCTCTTTCACATGCCCTACTAATTTAAAAATGGAAAAGGGTACACAATATAAAATGGAAGAAAGCAAAATTCTTCAGAAAATCTATCCCGTGAAAGATAATTTCTTCTACATTTTATGATAAGACAAAAGTAGTGGAAAAATATTAGTCACTGCTAGCTAGTATGACTGCTAGTGCCGTGAGTTGCTGTCAAACAGGCTACAGTTTATGAATTATGTCAAATTAAGTATTCCAGTCACTAATATATGCTGTTTGTCTTATAGTTGCAGCTTCCTCAGAAAATACTCTGATCACAGGTTAAATCCGTTCTTCTATTCCTTTCCAGTATATTCTGTTGCCCAACTGTTTCCAGGGCACAAGCTGGTAAGTTCCTCCTAGTACATGATTATTTAGATTGTACACAGCCACGGGACTGACAAGTACACCCAAGGCAATTCTAACATTTGTCTACAGAAAACAGCCCTTGTCAGGACAGGCTATCAGTTCAACATCAAAAGTATCACATACAGCTAAGACAGACATCCACTTAAACCCCACGATAGCTTTTTATTCTTACGTGTTTACAACAAAGCAAGTTTCAGTCACTAGATGCAATTGACTTCAAGAAGAATCCTCTCAAACAAGAAATGCCACCAAGTTCAGCCTTGTTGCAGAGCTGCAAAGTCAACAGCTGGAGCATGTATTCTGTCAACTGCTTGTCTGATGATGCCCTGAAAAATTCTGATTTGGACAACTGTGAACACAATCTCCTATCCCTCTTGCCCTGTAAAATTTGAAGGATATTTTATATGAAGATGTGCTGGACTGTTTCAGGCTGTCTACACTACCACCAACAGTCATACAACATCTACTATTAGTAGTGTTAATTTACATGAAGAAAAAAATAGTGAATCTTTTATTTCAACAGAAAAATAAGTACCTCTGAACTCTTCAGTGTATAAATTGCTTCATCACAAAACTAAGCTGCAGAAGGAACTGACATCTAGACTTTTAAATCACACATGCAAGTAAGCTGTAACAAACTTTTGCCATATTAGTTTTTCTATAGAACCAGTACACATTTTCTGTAATAATAATAATTAAAAAAAAATAGATTTATCATCAGACATGAGCTGAGGTAAAGAAGCTGCTATCACAAGCAGCCAATACATTTTATGTTTGAACCAGGAGTCTCCATTACAGAAGTGGTAAAAATCTACCAGCTTGCTTACAGTTTCTTTTTAAGAGACTACAGCTTAAAACCTGGCAATCTACTAGCACTGAACCATTTATAGAAAACCTCATCTTAACTAGTAAGTCTCAGTAGGCAGCCTATATATTTTCATTCTGTTTTAAACACTGGCATGTGCTTTGGAAAACTGGCATTATATCAGCAAGCTAGCACCAAGCGTACCTATTAGCTACAGCCAGAATGAGATTTGTATTCCATCTCTGGCCCTCTCAGCAAACACTTGTGTTCTTTAATAAGGCATTTGTGTGCCTGATGTAAAAGTATTATGTAAAAATGAATATTGAGTCCTCCCCCTGTGGTGTTAAAAGGTCTACAAATTATGTTAAATTAGAAAACTGATGTTAACAGGAAAGCTCTCGTGCCCGAAGCCTCTAATTGTTACACAACCTTCTTCTGAGACTATAGCTGTAAACCCAACAGCCTCAATTAAATTTTTTGAAAGTAGTTTTGCCTCAGAAATGAGACTGTTATCTTCATGACTAAAAGAATCACTGTGTGCACTACATCACAAATATACACCAGCCCAGCACACATTAGTACCTACAGACTCTGTATTCACTGCTGTCTTGAATATGCCACAAGCATTTATGTAGCATTTTGGTAACAAAGCAATGGAAAAATGATCAAGAGGCACTAAAGTCTAAAGTTACTTCACTCAGAAGGCAAGCTAATCTCGTGAGGTACTGCAGAAGCTGAAGAAATAGTTCTCATACAGCTGACATAAATAGCATGTGTAAGCAGCATTTAGTATCATTAACAGGTGGTCATGAAACACATAGCTCTCCATTTTCACACTGAGATGTGACGCACACAACTACACCAAGGAATCACCCAGTAGGCACAGCAATAAAGGTATAATTCATTAAAAGTATAAAAAAATATGCTAGCACAGGTCTGTCATTAACAACGAGAAGATTAATTAAAAACTTAGGCCAGACTTTTTTTTAGCTCCTTTTAAAAAAATCATTACATTCAACATGAATTTATTTGACTTTTTGCAAAGTCTAGTTTTAAAGTTAGATCTCCACAGTTTTGTAAGGTGATGTGGCCTCTAAGTAGCAAAAAATACCCATTTTCCTAGTTTAGCTAACACTGAGTTACAAATGTATAAGCATGTCGGTGTATACACATGTATTTTATTCCAAATTTGTTTCAAACTTCAGGTATATTTTCCTCATATAGCAGGCATAATGGTGCTCCTGATATTCCAGCTCTAACAGGTAGGGATGTCACCAGATGTTGGCTAAAACACAGTACTCAGCCTTTCAGTTCACATCTTTAAATTGCCAATACAATTGTCAAGGTGATAGTTTCTTCTCCCTCGAAAGTTCCAGATAAATTGACAAGCAAGGTGGACACAGCGACTCTTCAAGTGCTGCATTCCCAGTTCAATATATCCCATAGGTGTCAGATACTTAAGAAACATCTTGGTCTTAGAATCAAGATCAGAATAAGATGGACTGAAGTTTTCCTTCATTTTATGCAGATACCTACTAAGAAATTTAGCTCCCCAAGGTAATAGAGAACATTCAACAATTATGTATTGTTTTATCTATCTTTTGAGAAATAGATCTTTCCATAAAGCCCTCCTTTTCTCAAGTTTTTTTCAGTTTTCATCAATAAATGAAAACTGAGGAACTGCCTATTCTACCACTTTCCAGAACAACCCACTTCACTACTGGTGGTCTATTTAAAGATTTTCAAGAAATTTGATGTGCTATGCTCTAATGACCACCCCTTCTAAACCACAGGGGATTACCTACACAGATTATTTACTCACATGGCCCTATATGAAAAGCCACTGCCTCAGAATTCTTGGAACCTGTAGAAGACTCAGTCATTCCAACCCGCCTCAGAGCAGATTCTGAGCCACATGTTATTTCACCATCCACCACCATTACTCATTTTTATTTTAAGATGCTAGTTTTAATAGCACAAACCTCTTAGAAAGAATCTATAATTTGTTCAACAAATTATAAAATTAGAGGATTGCAGCAGAAATATGGAAGAAGAGATTGGCTTCCATTTTGGCTTGACTGTAGCATTCTGATTTTTCATCATATTCATGAACTGTTAAGTATGAAAGTCTATACAGTGGAACGGGAGGTTGTAAACTCCAACCGCAACAAAGCTTACCAACTGAAATGATAAAATTAGACTGCTTAGAGATTTTGTAGAATAACTTGAAACAAAACTTTAACATGAAATTTCTTCAATGACTATGTAGCTGATAAATAGATGTTCTTTGAAAAGCACTTAACCTATGAGGATAAGTTGTAATTAACATTAACATAAAATGTCAGGTAAAGAATATCCATCTTCTGTATCAACAGTTACTAGCACCCATATTTAGTTTCTGATGATATTTCCAAAAGGTCTCCTTAAAATCATGACGTCTAAGCAAACCACCACCTAAAAAAACCCCACTTCATATAAAATATTTTATATCAAACTGAGCAATGACAGACTTCATATTCGAGTTTTATACTCCTATTAATTCTGCTTTGCCCAAATATTTTTGTAATCTAATTAAGTCATTTATCGTACATTATTCTACAGTTGCCATTTACCCAGGAAGTGGAAGACTGGTTAAAAATGAAAAATATTTGCTCATTGTCTCCACTCTAAGTTTATAGCCAGCAGCATCCTAAAACAGAAAAAAAAAACCCCTACAGATTGGACAACCTGTTTTGTAAAGCAGTTAGTAGCTTGGAGGTATGCTTAACCATACTACACTGAGATGTTTTCTAGGTCAACATAAAAAGGCCCTGTAGAAGTACAAGCGATCCAACTATTGCTCGATGAAAGCCAGATCAAGTTAAGGGGCACCACACAAGGTAATGCTGTGTTTGTTTACAACAGGATGCCATGACTAGACTAAACTTGCCTCCTCCTCTGAGGTGCCTTAGTATTAACTGCTACCACTACTTTTGGGCAATTAAGATAGCATTTTCTATTTTTGCTGTCTCTAGTCAATAAGTTCTTTTCTCTGTCTCCAGTTTAGCACAGAAGACAAGTCAAAAATCCTTTCACTCACATGTCTATGCTGAATGGTATAAACCAGCACAGTCAACACTGGCACTCTGCTTTGCACAAAGGAATAAACATTGCTTACAAAGATCACTTGAAACAATTTTAAAATAATCATATAGAAGACAGAAGGCTAGTACATTCTTAGGGTCATAGGGCTCTACGTCCCTCTCTTGAAGGTCACCTGAAAGGGACACTAGTGTACTGAATTCAAAATTAAGTTGCAGGCTATATTTAGAATAAATAACAAAGGCAGAAATTCTAAGTTAATGTATTTTTTTTCAACTGCTAAACTTTACTAAATTAAAAAAGTGAAAAAAAATTCACACATGCCTTCACTGACACACCTTTAGTATATGAATTAGAAGTGAGGGTGAGGTAAGGTCAAAGTGAAGGCTTTTAGATACCACCATACGTCTTAAAGGATATTCAAAGAAATACAATTTCAGTTTCTCAAAGAAAAAAATTTGTACACTTTCTCACTCCAAGAGACAACAAGTCTCTGAACATTTACTCTATAAGTAGTTTTCCTCCTGATTTTACTTTTCAAATATTTCTGTTTTCAATTTTAAGCACACTTTAAAATTGTAGCTTTAACTCGCTGCTACAAAACCGCAGAAGTACACGTGCGAAACAAGCAACAATTGATTGCATCCAAATAAAATGTTATTTTAAACATTCTTAAGGAATTCAGGATCATCATGCAAGTATGAAAGCACTTTTTACCATGTTATGTTTGAACTAGTAAAGTTACAGCCTATTTCAGTATATTTATATGCCCAGTTCTGGTAAGAGGTAAATTAAACCCGCTAGGGAAATGCATGTAGATTACAATTATGGAGATTAAGGAAAACAGTCTTTACAAGTCTAATAGCATTAAATGCACCAAGTTTCCACGGCATATACCTCTGAGCAAACATCGTAGTTTAGCTATGCTATATGCTCCAACAAACTCTCAATAGTCCTTTAAAACATAGAAGAAATCAGCATATATGGAACAGACTACCAAAACCCTGCTAGTTTAGTAACAGCTTCCATGTATTGTCTGCAGTTTGAGTGGCTGTGAAGGTACAATTGACAACAATAACTTAATTGTATAAGAACAGAAAGACAAACCTGAACCTGCTGAAAAGCTTTCAGTCTCTTCTTGAATCTCGAAGGTAAAACAAAATCACATCCTCGAGCTAGCAATGCCAACTCCTTTCTTAGATCAGGATCTTGTCGCAAAGAAATCTCCTTTATCCTCATGCTTTCGGATTTCATATAATGTCTCTGTGTGCCAGTCCAGGCACTTGAGTCCCAGTAAATAGCAGAGCTGTTGTATTATCACACAGTGCCACTTAAAGCAGCAGCTGCGCCCGAGTTCTGTGATATTATAAGAGTCAGCTCAACTTCACCCGCTCCATACATTAAAGGGAACTTGGCTGGAAATGCAAAAACAGATTGGGAAGTCACTTTTGGGGGCCTGCCCTTTCATCCAGGCATTCCAAAGTCTAAATGGGACAGTATGGAAAATGAAAACCGTGTTTGGAGGAGCATCTATAAAAGCAGCTTCCAATTTTAAAAAAGGCAAGCCCTACAGGAATGCAGAGAGGCCAGTCGTGGTTATTTTCTAGCTTCCTCCTCCTCCCATCCCCCTCAGCTTTCCCTTCTGTCACAAAACACTCACTGTCTAGCTTCAATGAAGAACCTCACTGAAGGATAAAGTTTATTACACAGCAATTAATTCCTTTTAAACTCTTTTGTCGTTTAGTGGGAACCCTTTTACACTGGGAAAATAAAGGCAATGACAGAAAAACCTTTAAGACAGGCTTTCAGAACGGCTCACATAATCAATAATTTTTTTACATTAATCTAAGTTACTGTATTTCAAGAATCTAAAAATTTAAATATTAAGATGGAAAGCCATAGCAGAAATGACACTAATGTTATCACATGGAAACTCTGCTTTAAATCATATGTTACCAAAAGGTTACGTTAGAAATATAAATGATGTCACAAAATTTGAAAAAAATTGTCAAGATACTTCTTTTCTTAAATGTTTTTTTAAACATTAACATCTATATACTAGATTGCATACCTGTCACATTTCACTAGCATTAAAGTTAGACTCCATTACCACTCTGTTTTCAGTGTACTGAATCTCAAATAAATTATATGGGGGTGGTGTTTTAGTACACATCAAGTAAGTTTTAGTACAAGTTTTAGTACACATCAATATTCTTCATGGAAACAAATCAGAAGCTTCTGTAAAAACTGAAGTGATCTTCAGTTCCTTCTCTTTTACAGTTTTAGGTACATTAACTAATAACTAGTGAAGTTTCCACATTTTAAATGGATATACCTTTATCATAGGAATCTATAGGAAATGCTGCTATTTTGATGGAATATTTTTTCAGATATCACCATTACAGTAATGAGTATGGCAACTCTTACTATTGCAAGCTGTGAACACTGTTAGCATCTCCAAATTGTCTTAAGATAGAGGTGTTAGCTATTTATTATCTGCACCTTGTCATGCACAAGTTTAGTTACTAACAGAGTAAAAGGAAAGACCTGGCCAATCCTACTCTGATTTCATCCCTCCTAGTTTAAATAAGGCCATTTTCCTGATTACACAAAGATGTAAACAACCCAAAACAACTCTTTCACCACTTGTCAGATTTCTTTTACTGGATGGCACTATTTTACTCTCATATAACCTTTAGCTCTATTTGTCCATTCATAGTCATTCTATAATGTAACACTACATTAAAACTCCACAGTAAATATCCTTGCTCAATTACAAAAAGGAAACTATGAAAAAGTACTAGTGAAACATGATTTGTCTTAATTGGATTATTTTTCAGTTTATCACATACTGTTAGAAAGTAAATGATGACAAAACCCATGCTTTCTTGGTTTTAATTTAGTATCCAGTCCTGTCCCTGCCTCCTGCTTCTTTATTGCAACTTGTTATGAAGATATTTATTTCTTTCGGAAATGGGAGAACAAGAAAGGAATTGACAAGGCAAGAGTCAGACATGTTGTGGTTGGCATGACCAAACTATCCAACTGCATTGAGCAAATCTGGCTGTCACTCACTGTCTTTTAGGAAGACTAAATCAACTAACCTGGGATAAACATTGGCCACAGGGAAGTCAACAGAAAACTGGGCATGCAGTACACAACAGTAGCATGCCTGGAACTTGAGATGAAGGACTGAGGTGTTAGAGTAGGAGAGGAATCCTACTCTGGCAACAGATAACCATTCCAGACCAAAATGTGGAAGGTCAGGAAGGTTGTATTGCAAGGCAGATTGTGTTACAGGTTAGGCAGAACAGGCCTTACTTGAGGTAAGGAAAGTTATCTTCTCACCTAAATTGCTTTCTATTTTCACCCCTTTCAACCAGGTGATGCACTCCCATTTGCTGCTACATTCACAGTCTTATTTGATGTGGCTGTATTAAGTCATCCAGATGATGGACTGTCACATAGAGAGCTAACCTAAAAGAGTGAAGTGCTAGTCTGGAACCTAAAAGGCCTGGAGATCCTGAACCTGCTGAAGGAGCCTCAGCAACAAAGAAATGTTCTGAACTCCATTTTGGAAACAGAGTATTTCCCTCCTTTATTCAAATGGAACTCAGAATCCATCATACCTTAACCAGCAAACCAGGTTCAGTATTTTGAATGTTCTGCACTGCTTTATCACATTATTATTTCACTGCTCCAAGTCAATCCCACAGTTAGTCTAACATGTTTTAGTACTATGGTTTCCAACCTAGTCATTGTTTATACACCTGGATATTTGTTGTTCACAGGTTGCAATATAAGAACAATCTCCATGCAGTTGAATATACTTAAATACACTGGTAGCTACTAATCACATCCTTTTCACCATCTAAATGGAAGAGGGGTTTGTATTGCCACATTTAAGGAGACTGAGCTTTTATAAGGCAATGTGGTCATGAATCTCCTAAGATCTGTTTTGACCTTTTCAGTCATTTATTAACCACAAGGGAAAGTCAGTTTTCATCCAAATTGAACTGGAAGTGTTCAAGCATAGTGTTACATTTATTCTAAGTCTGAATCCTCTCCTGTGAAAGCGAAGGCAAAATCCTTTACTGGGTGAAGGTCTGGGTGCCTGCCATGAAGCTGTTCAAGTATCTTGGCAGCTTATTATTAGCTAGATAAACAAACAGAGAGGAAGATGCATGCTCAGAGTTTCCTTCCAAAGCTAAAGATATACACTATGAATGGATTGGACTCAAGGGACCGTGGCCAAAGAGGTTACCACTTTAACAAAGATCTGAACATACACAACAAAAATAACACAACATTCTGGATATTGCAGAGGAAATACAATCTTGAAGACTACTTTAAAAAAACCCTTAAGTATTTGCCTATCAAACCAGAATTTCTTGTCAGAAGCCTATATCAACAGCATATTAAAGTCTTAATCTATTAAGTGGAAGTAACCTCCAGTTTTTGGAAAAAGCATCCCAGCATTACAAGAAGCCCCCCAAAAAATAATTTTCAGCCATATAAAAACTTCAGTTGCTGGAGTCTAGTCTTCAACCCAGTAAAATGTGAACCGAGATGACAGAAAGCCTGTTTGGCTTTTGGAGGAAGTTTAAATAAGGCTGAATAGCCAAGCCAAATGGCAACAGCCATGGAACCCAATAGCATCCCTCAGCCTGTGATGGCACAGAAATTAGAAGTGGCTCCTGGTTAACTGTGGAAAGAAAATTGTTGTATCTCCAAATCAGCCAATGTAAGGGACTGTCATGCAACTAGTGCAACCCTTTACAAAAGTAACTTAATAGTTAGGGGCAGAACACAGCAGTTAAGAGAAGTAAGGCAAGGGGGCGCCTTTGCAATATAGAAAAAAATGTAACAGCATGACTAATACACAGAATGACACTACTAATGTAGTATTAAAGATATATTCCAAAGGCTTAAAATGGAAAGAAGGCACTAGTAAAAACAAATAGTTCAGGAAGATATACAAGAAGTCAATCAGCTAATGATGCTTGCTAAAACACAACTACTGTGAGGCAGGAAATACAAAGAAGAAATTACATAAATATACTAAAAGACAAACAAAAGAAGCAATTCTTTGCTAGACTAAGAAAACAAGCAAACCCAAACCAAACAACCCTGAAATGTTCTTTTTTTTTCTTCCCCTTGACAAAACATTGTGACTAGATGATCCCCATTATTTAACATTATCAAGAATTATTTCTAAGCCAGATAGTCCCTTCCTGGCCTTCGCTATACTGAAAGACTCTGAAACTAATTTCTTGGTAGCAACTTCCCATTTGTAACTGCTGTGCATGAAAAGAGAACAAGAGGACAATGCACTTGTGATCTGAACAGAATAACAAAGAACTACTATCAATCCCTAATTCTTCTTTGGATGAGAGTTATCCCTTTTTAGCAGTACACTCACAAAACCCAAGGGAGCTAACACGTACAATGTGTACACAGCAGGAGGAATCAAGTGATTAGGCTCATATTCAACAATCAGTCATGGCAACTGATTACTTTAAAGTTACAGACAGTGCTGCTGGAGTAAGACATACTTATGACCTGCTAGATGTTGACACTGTGTAGTTAAGAAATCTACCTTCACAAGAAGAAACTGATCCTTTGGCCTTGGAAAGAAGTTCATGTGCATCTGGGCCTAGATACATAATTTTTTTCTTGTAGGATGCAATGCCTCCCCATCAGAATGGGAAGTCTTGCATGCTTTCTTGAATGATTATTTAAAGTTTCCAGTAGTCTTGGATTAGACAGAACAATGCCTGGCAGTTCTTTCCACTGCTGCTAAGAGAATCCAGAATTCTTAGGAGGCAAGACAGTAAATTAAAAGACAGCAGTTAGATGCCAGATGTGTGGTCATGTTGGTAGGCCAGGAAGGAGGGGCTGATCAGATTTTCTGCACATTACCATAAGAAATCCATGTATGAACACCAGGCATGGGCCATTATCAGATTACAATTAAGATAAGATACATGCCACCTTGCTATGATTACACAGCCTGGACTCCAATGACAGAGCAAGGGCCTTTTTCAGTTTAACTGCATCTGACAGACTAACTTCAGCAAGCATCAATACTAGAACTTATAAAACCAATGCCTAACAATAAAGGAATGGTTTATGTACCTTTAGAATAATTCTCATGTTCTATGCTTTCTTGTAAAATGACACTTCACATTTTATTTATTTGTGTACAGCATAAACTGAATTTTAAGGGAAAAAGGTCAATGGAATAGTTCTGCAGATGGAGCCTATTTACTATTCATGATCTTCAGATGACCCTATTTATTCATCAGATCATGAAAACCAGGATCACCCAAATTGATGCTGATGAGATGAGTATTAAAGAGAAAGATATGAGCAAAACCATCTAGAATGGATTACACAAAGTAAAGTCATATTTCTTCTAATAAGATGCTGTGTTTTTACATTTTAGATGAACTGTGATGCTACAGAGACTATCCACAGAAAGCTAGAGTCATAAAGCTATCCACAGCATGCTACAATATATGCACTTGTAACTTTACCAATGTAAGCCTCTGAATAGCAGAAGGGCAACACACGAAGGAAAAAAAAACCCCAAGAAATTAGACATCTTACAGAGATAGAACACCACAAATACATTGCCAGAGCAGGAAGAGTACTCCTGACTTTCCTCTAATCTCTACTACTGTAAGTCTTTATGTGACGTTTGCATATTTTTTCAAGCATTTTAGAAAAAAAAAAATCTAACATATTAAGCTTTAATCTGTCACTTGATAAATAAGCAAGTAGTCAAAATTTTAGGTGGTGTTTTTAATATGTTAAAAGCAAGTAAGGGAAGAAAATTAGTGATCTTTTGTTTAAAATCTGATGTTACAACAGGAGACTTAGAGTATTTGCTGTAAATGATGACTATTCACAAAGATTCAGAAGGTGGAAGAATAATCTAGCTCATCGTTGTTTTCAATAGTGCATAATTTCAACTAGTTTGCTTTATCTTTTGGTAAAGTATGCCACAAGGATTATTATTTACAATACATCAGTATTGACCATATCTACTAGAAATGTTTACAAAATTTAGAAGATTATTCATTGTTTATCAATACAAATGTAGCTTCTAAAGGAATAAAACTCATTAGAAACTGTTCTTGTTCTGCTGAATCAAAAAAACTTGATCAAGTCAAGCCATTTGGTAAGTTCTACAAGCCTTGTTTTGTCAAGAAGGCCAAATTGACCTAATTTACACTGGGCACACCTTGTAAATATTTGGCAATGATTTCATCAGCACCCACTGAGTGTTTCCCCCTACTTTTTCCCATGTAGGCTTCATGTACATTTTCCTTTCAGACTTCCAGCTCATCTCACTTAACATAAAATCAGACATAAGATCTGCATAGAATAATTATGCAAGGCTAGTTCCATATGAAATGAAACTGAAGAGCATGCACAAGGTTAATGGGACACATATTCCAAGAGCTCATCATTCCTGCAATACCTGTGGTCAAGAAGCAGTACGTGGGTGGCTCTACAGTTTCTAGCTATTTTTGACATGATTGCTATGCAAAAGGGGCACATCTAACATGAAGTAGTGGAACACGCTTTTAAAAACACCTCTTGGTCACTGTAGGTTTCAATGGACCCATTTTAAGTTGTATCTATTGTTCACAGAATACAAATTATTCTTAGCAACCAAGACATTGGTACCATGTGGTTAACTGGAAGACAAGAACACTACAAGAACAGCTCAGCACAAAGGAGTTATTTACATATTAGGCCACACTTAAGACACTAAATTTAGTAACCATTTGTTGCTGACCGAAAAACAATGAGTATGCTTAATTAGTATCTTCTTGAATCAATACAACTACTTAAATTCAATGAAAGCAAGGCAACTTTAAGACAATTGTGTGTGCAAAACCTCTTAATTTGCCAAGACTCCGTCATCTGATTTTACCACTGGCATTTTGAAGATTTTTCTCATAACACGGCTTGCTGAAAAATCCTGTGCAGCCATTGACTAGGTCCAACAGTGGACAAACTTCACTGGATGAGCTGCATTTATGATTTTGTACTGAAGTAAGCTCATACATACTTTTGTATATCATAAACTCAAGTTTATTTCTTGCTAACAGAGTAAATGTAAGGCATATGAAGAGGTTCTCAAAAAATATAGAACATGTTCTCAAGCATCACTGAATGAAAAAAAAAAAAAAAGACAAGGCTATTTCCTCTCTATTAATACCTAATTTACTCACATATTAAACACCTGCTAAAAAATGCACTGTTTAAATACTGATGTAAAGCTATAATTAAGTTTACCTGTTTTGAAAGACTGGACAGAGAAGCAACTGGAAGTAATGATCAGTACGCTATGATTATATAGCTTTGAACTTTTTCTTGTTTGCTTTTAAGTGTCAGTTACTCAAAAAGGAGTGACTGTGATTAAGAAATGTCATAATTCAAAACTGAATTAATTTTAATTGTCCTGTGTCAGGATTCAGGTGAGCTTCAAACTTGAAGAAAGCCTCACAATTCTGAATTCCATTTCTCAGTACTAGAAATGCCAAAAACTCCCGAGACTGGATGCAGCATATAAAAAAATAGGAGTTCCAGTAGGACACAAGTGCAACTGCCACTTTGAAAGAGGACAAAAGATCACTACTTTTAATAAAGCATAAAGTGTGAACAAAATCAATATAACCACTAACAGAAGTAACATTTATATGCCAGGGTAACAAGATGCAGTTTGAATAAGGACCACCATCAAAACCCTACAACAGTGAATAACTTTCAGCTTCTCAATTATAAATAAAAAGAACAGTTAGTTCTCTAATCAGGATAATGTCCTTCTATTCCAAGCTATTCAGCAAAGATGACTAACACAATATACTAGCAGTGATACTTATGCTGACTTCTATTATGTCACCCCACTCAAAACTAATAATGATTTTATAGGAGCACCTATAGCTGCACTCTTCCAGACCTTAACATGAACTTTTGGCTGCCCTTCCTTTGTTGGCACCATAGAAGGAGCTTTATTGAGATCACACTAATGCTGACATCTCTCATAGTACCCTGTTATCATTGTAAAAGTACATCAGTTTGATACCAGGTTATTTACAGTCTCCCTTTAAGTCACGGGCTTGAGTTGAAAGCCAGGTCCACCATCCTCCCCACTTAGTGTTAGTGGTGCCATGTCCTAATACTATCTTTGCATGACACAGAGCTGGGGAGTGCCTGTGTTAGACCACACAGCGCAACCTTGTGTGCAAAGCAATGCTGACACAGCTCACACAGCCCAGCCTCTGGAGGCAACAGTGCTTCTGGTGTGAACGCGTACAAGGCACCAATTCGGATGCAGACACCTCACAAAATGATGGTATCAGCCCAGCTACCCTCTACCTCAAGCCCTCAGAATTAATTTGTTTCAAAAAGCAACTGTTAAGTGTTATTCAGACTGCAGACAATGTTAAAAGGTTTCATTCTAGCCTCCCTTTAAACTAAAATGGATCAGGCAGTACCACTATGTTTAAATCAAGTAACTGCTTAGAAAAATTTGGCAAGAATGTTATTCATGGTAAAAAAAGCTAAGCAGCCGTATATTACAGTTGTAAAAAAACCTTACAAGTTATAGAAATAGGAGAAAAATAAGCTTTATTTGCCACAGGACAACAAGCAGGAACAACACCTTTATATCAAAGGTTGACCCTCCAGAGAAATGGAAAATAACCTTCAAGTGTTTCTGATTGCATCACATTCTCTCTGCACCACCATCCCACAAAATGCCCATAGGGAATTCTGTGAATTGTTTCCCCAGACGCCTTGCACACCAGCTGGTTAGGATTAAAAGTCTTGCCTGTGGCACCTTTTAGGCCCTGAGGATCGGCATTTTTGAAAATGTGATGAACAGTGTACAATTGTGTATACCCCATGTGTTTAGGATAATCTAGAGTCCCAGAAACACTGTTTAATCTATGTACAGTAGTGATAAGGGTTAGAAGAAATCTACAACAGCTATCCTTGAAAGTTACAGCTCTAGAATTTCTTCAACAATACACTCAGAAAATATTTGAGACTTGAATACTGAATTTTTTTTATTACTCTAAATTTCTGTTATTTGAAGTATATAGTATGTACAAATCACAGGCCTACTTGCAGAATACCAAGTGCTAGCAAGCACTTCACAGCACATAACCAAAGTGAGTAGAACTTTGCAATTACCACGCTTATACAATGGGTACAGTCAGGTATCCACCTCACTGTGAATGACACCATGCAAGTGAAGCAAAGGACCTCCCATAAGGGAAAAAACCAAAACAATCCCTAAACAAGAGTTTTGTTTTCATTTGCACTAAAACACAGTGGAAGATGAATTTTCATGGCAGAGTTCTGAATAGATTTTAAAATGTGCCTTTGGATTAAGACAACAGTTTACTCTTAACATGGCTTTATGATTTTCATCTGTCCAGATGAAAAAATTCCATAAAGACCATGTAGGCTCTTTCACTATTCGAATAAGTACTTTTGACTTGCTCATCAGGGAAGGGCTCCAACTATGTTGATAGACAGCAAATTCTCTTCTGACAAGACATTAGTGTTTCAGCAAAATACATGGTAACTTCTGAATTTTGGATAGAAGTATAACCTTCAATTGCAAGCTGGAAAAAAGAAAAGATCTCCTTGAATATAACAGCTGACAGCTACAGTACTTTTAATGTTGTTTAATGGTTGTCATCAGCACACCAACTTCTTTTGTTCATATGCTACTGTTTAAAGTATCAAAGATGACATATGTAATTAGATTCTAATTCTAATTAAGAATGCTTTCCATTCAAAAAAACATGTTTCGCTAACAAGTACAGAAACTTGTAGCATGAACATGTTGTTTTCCTACACATTCATATTTACTTCCTGGTAATTACTTAAGGATGGTGGTTTTCTCTTATCAGCTTTACTGTTTGGTGTCCTTCAAAAAAGTTGCAGAAACATTTTAACAGAAAAAAGGCATACAGCAGCCTTACCCATCATCAAATGCAGTGATTTAGCTCAGTGATACTGAAAATGTATCAGGCCAAAGTAAGTTAACTGCTTGTATGCTGCCTTATGAGACTTCCAGTGCACAATAAGAAAAAGTTTAATAAGATGCTTAAGTTGACTTATATAGTCCAAAAAGAAATAATTCTCCAGCTCTTTACGGCTGGATGTAAAAGCCTTTTCCTAATAACAACATCCTCATGCACATAGAGCTAAGCATGTTAACTTTCATCATTTTCTAGGACTGCTATTAAGAATTTAAATCTGTATTAGCTTGTACTGTACATCCAGTATCTGAAACATTTTCTTCCACTTACAGAAACAAGATGAGGACCTCAAATTTACTTGAAACTCATATGAAGTAGGCAAAACTATTGTGGCTCGATCCGAGAAACAGTAAAATGCACAACAGCAGATGCATTAGTTTTGACACTGCATGAGGTAGTTTGTGGAAGAAAGTGGGGTACATTGTGCTTTCTAGGAGAAAATACACTGTCATAGCAGAAAATGCAATTCTTAGTGGTATTTAAGAGCTGATGCCAGCTGCAAATACAATCTACACTTAGAGATTAATAAACTTTTGGATGAAGATGCAGCTCACCTGAATAATGAAGATATAAATAAATTTCTCATTGCTTGGAAATTGCCCTCCCCAACCTACTCAACCAACCAACAACCTAACCCCTCTAAGTTCTCTCTCAGCACTATACAAACAATTCCAATTAAGTCAAGGATGTTGCTCTTCATTTATCTCTTCTAGTTCTTCTTTATGGGATTTACTTCAAGCAATCAACCAAGACACATGAAGAGAAATTACAGTACACAACTTGGGTTTTAATGGAAACTCTTCCTTTGCTTGCTTTTATCTGATACAAGAATAAACTGAGCATCTGCTGACTGACTTTCTGCATTTCACTAGAAATTATATTTCGCAGGAAATATAATACTGTGAACAGCAAGAAAAAAGTAAATCAATCATGATGCCCTGCTGGATGGCTGGTTATTGTACATAAATACAAGTCCTTATTACTGTAAAGTCAATCCAGAAAAACACTAGCCTGGACATACGGTGTTTTGGAGCTACGAAGTTGTCAAACTAGATTTGAAAATTAGTATTTATGAAATCAAGTGGTCACTTCAGATTAAATGTTTAAGTGCAAAAGAGTCATGCTGTTACTCCTGTAGGTTAAAGGGTAAGTCTGTACACTCAATGCATATCAACAACAAACAATAAATAACTGACACTCTTAAACATCCCAGCTTTATCCTTTCTACTCTTACCCAACTGAGAAGGCTTCCCTGGGATACCACATTTGGACACTGCAATAAGTTAGATACCAAAGTATGTAGAGCAATTGGGAGTTACAATCTCTTAAAATTTTCCAGGATTATTAAAATATGAGTTTATAGCACAAACAGCATAATAACTCTTTGAAGTCCTTATGAATGTCATGAAGTTCAGTGAGGTCAAGTAGAAGGTCCTGCATCTGGGACAAGGAAATCCCAAGCAAAAAACAGGCTGGATGGGGAATGGATTGAGAGGAGCTCTGAGGTGGAGGACTTGGGGATGCTGCTGGATGAAAAGCTCAACATGACCCAGCAATGTGAACTTGCACCCCAGAAAGCCAACTGTGTCCTGGGATGTATCAAAATCAGCCAGCCAGCCAGCAGGGCAAGGTTGGTGATTCTGCCCCTCTACTTTGCTCTGGTGAGACCCCAGCTGGAGTGCTACACCCAGCTCTGGGGTCCTCAGTGTAAGAAGGATCTGCTGGAGCAAGTCTGGAGGAGGGTCACAAAGATGACCACAAGGCTGCAGTACTTTGCCAAAGAACACAGGCTGAGAGAGTTGGGGTTGTTCCCCCTGGAGAAGAGAAGGCACTGGGTAGAACTTACAGCAGCCTTCTAGTACTTAAAGGGGACCAACGAGAGAGCTAGAGAGGGACTTTGTACAAGGGCACGTAGTGACAGGACAAGGGGAAACGGCTTTAAAATGAAAGGATAGGTTTAGCTCAAATATGAGGAAGAAATTCAAGTTCTTTACTGTGAGGATGGTGAGACTGAAACAGGCTGCCCAGAGAAGCTGTGCATCTCCCATCCCTGGGAGTGTTCAAAGCCAGGTTGGATGGGGCTTTGTGCAAACTGGCCTAATGGAAGGCGTCCCTGTCCGTGGCAGGGTGGTTGGAACTAGACGGTGTTGAAGATCCCCTGCAATCCAAACCATTCTGTAACTCTATGGTCGTTCATCATACATAAGCAACACTTTGTCAGTCACAACAACATTTTCTATCCAGTTTTGTTTTTACAATTTATGAAAAGGGCTAGAAACTAGATTTTAATTGAACTGCAAACTTAAAAAGAGTATTTCATGTTGAGGCCAGGGTTATCATCCTTGCATAGAGGGCATTGTCTGTTATAAATAAAGAGCTCATTAGGAAGGAAGTGCTGAGTGTACCATGCAGTACCAAAACAATTACTTTGTTAATATGCAGATTCAGTGAAGCGAAGTTTGAGTCTTGTTCTAACAACAGTGCCTGGTATCATTAGACAAAGGAATATTTGCAGTCAAGGCAGTATGTTATAAAAGGAACACAACACAAGGACTTAAATTTATCCACAAATAGATGGCAAGGAAGCAAGATAATCTTACAGAATCTTAGGCCACCTATCCACTAACAGTAACGATACACAAACATTGGTATTTTATGTTCAGTGCTGCTGCTTCACTCCACTCCTGATACCTCCCTCAGGAAAACTATTTACTTACATAATTTGCCAATACTACAGACACAAAACAGTTCCATTTAAACAAATAAATCTAGTAAGAAACAAACTTACTTCTTTGGTCCCCGAGGATCGACGTGTTGCTCTAACATTAGAAGTGTTCCTTGAGCTAGCTGGAGTAGCCAATGGAAGAGTAGTAGAAAGCTGAGGAGGACTGAAAGACAAAGGCAATCTGGTATCTCCTAATATGCACTGCTTGGAATTGGAATTTTTGCTGGTGAAACTCTCATTTTGACTGTTTCCTGAATCTGCATTATCAAACTCCGTTTTCTTCTTATTCTTGATTCTTCTCAAGCAGTCCTTTAGTGTTAGCTGAGTTGCAGGCTGACTCAACCAGCACAAAAAAAGTTCATCCACCTTCATTTTCACTGCAGGTTGCAGAATCTTTCCAGGTGACATATTCTGCCAGTTTCCCTGTTATATTGGTTCAAACTCAAAGTAAATATTTGACAATTACATACATATTCCACTCGACTTTCAAGTGTTTCACAGGCATTATTTAACAAAGTGTTGATATTTATCCCCTTAAGATACTAACAGAAGCTGGGAGTTATATTTTAACATGTGACTTCAACAACATTTTATAAGTGTAAGCCATAAATCAGTCAGAGTCAATTCCAAAAATTTCTTTTAAATAATGGATAATCTTCTTTTAAAAGCATACTGTGTAAATGGTGGAGACTAGAGAACAAGAAACTGCACTTGGGCTTTCTTAAAGAGATAGCTAACAAATATTATGAATATCCTCTAAGAATATGTGTTAAAGACACATATTTTAAAAGACACGTATTATGAAAAAGAAAACTTGGAAATACTTATAATTGAACATACTAAGAACTAAATACCTAAGCAGTTTATTCTAAGCTCTGGTGATGGATAAAATAAGATTTAATAAGCAAGTCTTTCAGTCAAGTGATTTAGAACTAAGACTGAAGGCTCAATTTTCATTCTGAGGCTGTGATATGGATTTAAAATCGTGCATCCCCCCATGTGAGGGATTCCCAAAGCACTGTAATTTGATATTTTAAAAACTTCTTATTTGACATTCACTTTCACAGTTTTTCTAAACCAATGTAACTCAAGAATTGCAACAGTGCGGTTTCAAGCTCAGTTACTCACCTGAAACAAACAGGTGGTCTTTGGTTTTTTTTTTTTTTTTTTTTTTTTTTTTTTTTTTTTTTTTTTGTTAAGAGAGACAGAGGACTGGAATGAAAGACTGAGAACCACACGAAAGTTCTTTCAAGTTTTCTGGCATCGAATTACTTCATGATTTGGTACAGTTCAAATAAAATCTTTACTTCTTCATGTTAGTGCTTTATAAAGCCCTTCACAAAATTTGATCTATATGCATAAAGCATATAATAAAAGATACATGATAGACGATCTTAGACATCTCTTCCAACCTAAAAGATTCTATACACAAATACTTGGTTAAACAAGCACTTCAATTTGGAAACGAACACCACCTAGCAGACATCGTGCTAAAACTTAAAGCTCATCCTCGTCCCACAGCAGAACTAGAAGCCTTATAACACTGCACCACTTAAACTTTCTAAACTGTTATAACTTTGCAGTTCAGTTATTCTGTTTCTGAAAATGAGGGCCCCCTCGCTTCCCTACTTTTTTAAACTCAACACTTTCACGGCGCTGGTGGCTGCGCTCAGCCATCCTCAAGCGCCATTCGCCTGAAAAGAAACGGTCCGGGGCAAGGGCCAGCCCGGCGCCGCCCCGGGCACGGGGAGCCGGCGTTGCAGCCGCAGGCTCACTCCTCTCGGGGGAGCCCCACATCGAGCCCCGCAGCAGCTCAGAACCGACGTGACTCCATGCCACGGGGCAAACACACTCACCTGCCCCGTTGCACCTCCGCCACCGCCCCTTCCCGCCGCCACCGCCTTCAAATGCGCGCCTCCTTCCGGCCCGGCCCGGCCCGGCCGCCGCCATCTCGCGAGAGTGCGGCCCTTCCGTCCCGCGGGACGCGGCCGCCGGTCGCCATGGCGACGGCCGCTCGGGGCCGCCGGGCCGGTGCAGCCCTGGCCTGCCTTGCCCTGGCCTGCCCTGCCCGAGACAGCGCGGTTCCGCCGCCGCCGCTTGTGCCCAGCTTAGAGCTCTGATAAGGTCTCGGGGTCTCACGGGCTGCTGCTCACTGGTTCTCCGAGAGGAGCTGGCAAAGTGATGAAGGGGCAGAGAGAACATCTCCTCGACAAGTTTGCTGATGACGCAAAGCCGGCAGGAGTGGCCGATACACCAGAGGGCTGTGCAGCCCTTCAGAAGGACCTCGACAGCTTCAAGAGAGGGTCAGAGAAGAACTGTCTGGAATTCAACAAAGGCAAATGCAGGGTCCTGCACCTGGGGAGGAGTAACCTTGGGCACCAGCACAGGCTGGGGCTGACCTGCTGGGGAGCAGCTCTGGGGAGAAGGACCAGGGGGTCCTGGTGGACAACAAGCTGTCCTTGAGCCAGCAGTGTCCTTGTGCCAGGGCCAGTGGTGGCCGGGGATGCATAAGGAGGAGCATTGCCAGCAGGTCGAGGGAGGTGATCCTGCCCCTCTACTCAGCCCTGGGGAGGTCCCATCTGGGATGTCCAGTTCTGGGGTCTCCAGACGTGAAGCTCCTGGAGAGGGTCCAGCAGAGGGTGACAAAAAGGATAAGGTGACTGGAGCATCTCTCTTAAGAGGGAAGGTAGAGGGAGCTGGGTCTGTTTAGCATTGAGAAGACATGACTAGGAGAGGACCTTATTAATGTATATAAATATCCAAAGGGAGGTGCTGAGGGGATGGGTCTCAGTGGTGCCAACCAGTAGGACATGAGGCAAGGGGCAGAAACTGATGGACGGGAAACTCCACCTGAATACGAGGAAGAATGTCTTTACTGTGCTGGTGACCCCACACACTGGAACAGGTTGCCCAGATTGCCCAGAAAGGTTGTAGAGTCTCTCTCATTGGAGATATACAAGAACCATCTGGATGCACTCTTGTGCCATGTGCTCTAGGATGACCTTGCCTAAGCAGAGGGGCTGGATCAGATGACTCACTGTAATCCCTTCCACACAATTTACTCCTTCTGTGGTTTTGTGAAAGTGAGCTGATTCCATCTGCTAAATGCTGTTAAAAGGAGAACATTAAATGCTCTTTCTACACAATGGCTATGGTTACCACTAGTGTTATGGGATTGCAAATGATAGGATGAAAGATGAGGTGCAGGCAGTAAGAAATAGAAGGACAGTCCCCTTACTAAGAGAACGATGTGTGCCAATCTGTTTGCAGCCCCTTTTTTGTACTGGAAAACACACTGGGATTTTGTGGTTGTCAGCCTTCAGGGGCACTCCTTTGAGGCTCTCTGGGTGCACTTATCAGTGGGGTTTAGGTGGTTGACCTTTGGCCCATACAGTTTTTTTCTTTGGTATTTTTTACATTAGCAACTCACTGTATTTTTACATCAGATTCCCTACTTCCACTGAACTGATTTTCCCTCATGTGGCTACACTTTTCTTAATCCATTTTACATTTTGCCACTTTGTTTACCAGTAGAGACACTCCAGATTTATAACAGGTTATTATTACAAATTGTTGGAACGTTAATGCTGTGGAAATGGAGCTGTACCAAGGATGATACAGTGGTTTGAAGGGAAGGCTTGAAAATGCACGCAAGAGTAAAATAGGGTAAAGTGAAGGAATGGGCTTGCTTTCTCATTTTTGGAATCTTTTAGAGAGGACACAGAGATAAGAAAGGGCTAAGGAGGAGCAAAAGCCAAGATGCTGTGAGAGAAATCTGGTACAGTCCAACACAATTACGTTTAGTAATACCCGAATGATATTTTGATAATAACAGTCATCTGCAAATCCCAGTATTACTCTTCTAAGTATATCAGAAGGCTTTAGCTTTCAGCTGTAGATACATTTTCACATGTCTTAAAATGAGATTCTGCTCTTAAGCAGACACTGTTCTTGAGGGAGTCTCCACTGTTTGAAATAGGGTAATGTTCTGTTTCCTGCCCATTGGTTAGTGAAGTTAGAAAATATGTTTTTGCAAAACCAAAGTGGACAAAATGGCATTTTTTAAACTGAAGTAAAACATTCAGCATAACACAGAAGAAGCAGATGACGAAGTATGGATAATTCTGTAAATATTATGGAAGTAGCTTTCAAGTAGGGAAAAAGAAATTTAAAACCCTGTGTTATGGATAGCAGCAAGATTTTTGGCGGAGAACTGAAGGGCTGAATTAAGAAGACTGATAGCAGAGCAAGAGACATGCAACAAAGCGGACTTTTAAAACATTTTGAATGCCTTTGAAGCATTCCTTCGTGATGTGTAGCCATCTGTTGATTGACATGTTGAAGACAGGTGGCAAGAAGGGGATCAGAGAGTGACTTGACAGAGTTGTAGAGTTGGATATCATCTGCAAAGAGATGATGCCCTTTGTTGAAACTGGCAATGAGATCTCCCAGAGAAACGTGAGAAATAAGAAAAAAAGAAATGAAAAAAAAACCTCTGAGAGATGCCCACAGTCATAGTGTTCTCTCATGCATGCTAGTGTAGATTCAAAGCAATTCTAACTCTGCCTTCGTTAGACTGTGTCATGGATAACATTTGTGTGAGAGAGGAATCAATTCCATGTGCCTTCTGTTATGCAGAAAGCACTTTGGGCATCCTCACCAAGTTGTACAGTACTGGCAATTGAGACAGATGTTTTGAACTTGTGTCTGGATGAATCAGGTCTACTGAGAAGTGTATCTATTGGTAGGGATATGTTTGTAGAGATACAGGGGCTCAAACTTGGCCGAAAGTGGAGAAATACTAAACTGAACCTCTTTGTTCAGATCTTCCACCGAGAATTGAAACTTGAAATCCTTTTTGATTGCTATGTCCTTGTTCTTGCTTTACCTGGTGAGTACAGAAAGCAAACCTTTTTTATGTTGCTTTCAAAGCATGGAAAACAAAAATCTGTTCTAGTGTCTTACCATTTTTTTAAAATGTATCCATGTGGCTTAAGGATGGGCTTCTTTAAAAATCTGTTGTATAATTATGAAATACGAAAGTTCAGAGCATGGAATATCCAACTGATACCTGAAAGTTTAGTGATGGGGTCACACTTAGCATTGCTGTAACAGACACAGACTATGCTTTAGGTAAGGCACTTGTTTCAGAAGTGCAAGAGAGTGGTGCATTGATATAACTCGAGACAATTAGTAACAGTGGTGCTTGGGCCTAACAACCCAGGGCAGTGGAGTTAGTACATCATGCTGGTGTACCTGTGTAGCACAGTACTTCCTTCCATACCGTGTGTGAAGGTGCTAACCCCAGTGCAGAAACTGAAGAGCCACATCCAGCTCCTGTTGGCTGTGTTACCTACAGCTCCTTTCTGACCTTGCTTCACCAGTCTTGACTCAGCAAAGTGTGATGTTAGCAGTACTGCCAATGTATGTTCCTGGCTAAATATCAAAGTCTTCCTTTGCCTTTATTTGTTGCTGTGTACAGTGACACAGAGAAGTGGTGTTCATAAGAAATATTTCCATTCCTAATTAGCATTTTGCAGTGAGAGTTGGGCTTCTTCCCTGATAACCTTGGGTCTCTACAACTTAGACATACAGGGAATAAAGAGGGGTCTCCAATCTCTCTGTACTAAGGCAACATTTCTAAGGCCTGATAAATGTTATCCAGAGGTAGACATCTAACCTACATCAGCTGTAGCATGACTTAAAAGTGTTCCTCTCCACTACTTAATAAAAATTTCAATTAGTATTTGATGTACACATTAACATATTTTAGAAGTCTAAAGTTAGGTAGGATAAATGTGTTTGGAGTATTATATTTACTTGCTTGCACAGGGCTGTGTCAGATGTACTCTCATTCAGTCTCAAAAGTAGAGTTGTCATCCTTAAACAGAGTGGCAGGTTGAGGTGGAACGTGTGCCTAAGATCAAAATACAGTTCACTGGAGGATCTTTCTGAGTCCTTTTTCTGGAGCTTTTCATATGCCTATGTGCATATGCATATGTGTTTTATCTGGGGTAGGGTTAACTTTCATCACAGGGGCTGGTACGGGGCTTGCTTTGGATTTGTGTTGAACAGAGGGTTGATAATGGAGAAATGTTTTTGGTATTGCTGAGCAGGGCTTTCACAGAGCCAAGGCCTCTTCTACTTTTTCCACTGCTATGCTGATAACAGATTATGGATGCATGGGAGATTGGGAGCCAGGACAGCTGACCCCAGCAGACCAAAGAGATATTTCAGACCATGATATCATAATCAGTATATAAAGTGGGGGGAAGAAGGAGGAAGAGGGGGATGTTTGGAGTGATGATTCTTGTCTTCCTGAGTCATTGTTCTGTGTGATGAGGCCCTGCTCTCCTGGAGCTGGAGATAACTAAACATCTGCCTGTCCATGGAAGCAATGAATTAACTTCATTGTTTTGTTTTGCTTGTGTGCATAGCTTTTGCCTTTCCTCTTAAACTGTGTTTGTCTCAATCCATGAGATTTCTCACTTTTACCCTCCCAATTTTCTTGCTGATCGTGCTGGTGGGGGAGTGATTGAGCAGCTATGTGGTATTTAGTGGATGGCTGGAGTTAAACCATGAAACCTGTTGCTCAGGGAACAGAACTACAGTACTTCTTTTGAGGGCCTTAAGAACAATATTGCATTTTGATTAGGCTTTTGCTTTTATAATGCTTTTGCTGACATACTTCACAACTTTGAAATTTAGGCATCTGAAGTCCAATTCTAACCTATATATAACCACTAAAATAATTGTGTCCTGATTTCCTGGTGTACTAACTTAGTTGGAAGCAGGTGTGCTAAATGCCTCTGACAAACTGGTCACTTTTATTTAAGTTACTAATGAAAATTTTGGCCAGATGGGTTCATTGAGGTTGTGCTGCTAAGGTGATGTTCCTTGTAAACCTGCTTATGGTATGCAGTCAGAGAGACTTTAGGGGTGTGTAAATGGTACTTTCCACTAAGTGAAGGATAAAGTCTAACATACTGTTGTTATGAATGATGTTCTATTTTTCTCAATTTATCAAGCAACAAGATTAAATTTAATAGTAAGTTTTTAATAGTAACAAAATGAATACAATCAAAGTATTGGAGATGACAATTAAAGTATTGGAGATGAAACAATCAAAGTGCATATATTTAAGAATATACAAAATTTGGCAGTAAGTAATTTAGTATAATTGAGGTTCATATAAAGCATAAGCAAAACCGACCGGGGAGGGGCCCCCCTCCGACCGGGGATACGGGGAGTGGTTCGCCATTCCTCATGTATCAAAGCATCCAGGCTAACAATCCCACTTATATACTGTAGGCTACAGAAGTTTCTAGAAAGCTCCTCCTAGTTTCTATTCCTAAGATCTACGTAACTATACTGCACGGTGCATGCTCTACTAATGGGTTAGGGGGTCTCTTATCCTTTTAAGGGTCTTATTTCCGGTGAGGGCCCATCATCATCATCAGTGACTGAGGTGTGACCTGCAGGTAGCGCAGGCGCCCTGTGTGACTGAGCAGATGTTTTCCATAACATGACTTTAATTAAGTCCCATGCTTGTGATCATTCCATTTTTGACAGCTTCAAGGTTGAAGCTGTATTTCTAGATGCCGCTTATCAGACCTTCGTCCTTCGACTATTCTTATCTGACTTTCTTCCAACCTCCTTCTTCGACTCCCAACATCTGGGAGATGTCTTTTATCCTGTCTCACCCATCTCCCCCTTCTCACTCTGTAACAATTGTCTTCTATTGATCTAAATACAATTTTGTTAATATAGTTACAACTTAATTAGCACGAATCACATTTATCACACTGTCACTCAGATTACTAGTCATGGTCCTAATTTGGGAGGGTATGGAGAGGGTTTTGCATGCCTTATGCTGCATAATTTAAAATGAAGATAAATATTAAGAAAATGATAGTAACTGGTAATCCATTGAACTATGAACCCATACCAGCTAACCATACTACTCTGTCCTTTCTTGCAGCAGCTTACCAAAAATAGAGCTGGGATGGTGAACTATAGGTCATATGGCCTCCAGAAGTAGCATCATAAGCAGGCAAAAGTATGTCAGCAATGCTGACTTAGTGCACATGTTTGGCAGCCAGTAATGCTTCCAAAGAGTCTAATATTGAAATGTGAGGCTTGAATTTTCTCTATCTCCTACCACATTGAGGTAGAATACAGCAGTAATATAAGATCTGATTAATAGCTTGCTGGTGCACAACTTAAGAGCAAATCAGAGATATAATTAGAAATTCTTTTGTAACCTGCCAGCTTGTGTTGTGAGTAGAAACATTTAAACATTCTGTACTTTCAGACACATTTTGTTTCCTCCTTATCATATGCACCATGTAGTTAGAATATGGCCTTGTCACTGGCTCTCTCCTTACCTGAGCAGTTGGTTTAGTGCAGGAATAATTGCATCTCTGCAACAAAAGAGTATAAAATGCAGATACTGTAAGAGCAGGTGCACAAGCCAAAGAGAAAAATTGATTCAGCAGTTGTTTGCCATCATGTTTTTAGATTAATTCCTACTGCATATCACTGCAGGGCTCTAGCAATGAGCAGTTCTTATACATTTTACTGAATTACTATTGGTGTGTTGTTTTTTTTCCACAGGGGCCTTGGACTGAGCAATGTTTACAGCAGTCCAGATGTGAAGGCTGGTTCCGCATTAAGTCACCCTGATCTTCTAATCCCAGGTTCACATACTTCTAGTGCTGTATTTTATCCGATGGTTTTATCTAGCATTGTATCCAGGTCACATGGAGTTTATGGAAAACTGCTTGAAATGCAGTCTCTGGGGTGGTGTTTAACAAGGTGTGCATGAGGATGTTTATGGGGTGTGAGAATGGGAGTCCATTCATTCTCCACGTTGAGTGTTACTGAGCCCAGTTCTCTTCTAACCTTGTCCTGGTGCAATCATTAAAGGGGAGAGAAGACTCTGAGCTCTTGTTTCCCGCAGCCTGTAATGTCTGCCAGCTACTTGTCTGCTACCATGCCCAGGTGCTTGGCTCTTGCATCTCCATCACCTGGCTAGGACCCAGTATGAAGAACTGAGACCTAAACTTGTTTTGGGATAGAATCTACTTTTCTTTGTTCCATCAGAGCAGTCTTCACCAGATTATCAATGGAGCGGGGTACAACAGCACCTCTACTCTTTTTCTTCTTTGGCAGTTCTAAAGAAATGTAAATCGTGTAATGGACAATTATATTTTTATTACTTGGTACCCACAATTGTTTCTGTAATAGCAGGTATATTTCTAGGGCAGGGTCTTTTGAATATCCATGTACATAAATACATACGTTAAACAGAAACTGTAGTAAACCACAGAATTTTGCCAGCTACCATTGCTCTAATTAGCTCACGGAACTAAAAATAATTAATATAGTTAGTTGTTGGATTACAATACAATGAGAAGTACACACCTAATAAATCACATTGTTTTTATTATTATTTGCTAAGTATCTGGCTGCTTGAGTAATGTTTTACAGCTTTGGCTAAATTCACCTTGTACTCTTCAAAGCCAGTAGCAAGATTTCCAGTTTTCATAATGCTATGAGACCAGACATGTATGCTCTGAGGGGTTTAATTCACCACTGCATTACTCCATTTACAAATCTGATCTGCGATTTGACCACTATTTTAATTCAGCAAAACTAAAAGATTAACTATTTCTAAATTTATGAGCTAATTAGTACACTAATACAAACCACATTTATAATTTTCCTGAGTTTGCTTAATCCTTCTTCATTACGAAAGTCAGTTTAGATGTCTGTAAAAAGCCTACAGAAAAAAAAGGAAAAGTATTTGTTTTCATTTTCATTGGGGAAAAGTGAAAATTCCAAAAGATTCTGGGCAGACAGAGCCACATTCTTTTGCTCTCATTAAAGTCCTTTTAGTTACAGTAGTTAGAGGAGGAAAACACTGTGCAGCTCTAGGCATATGTCTGCAAGGTTGCCAACACCAATAATTTTATCACAAGTTTAATAAGATTTAGTGTTTTTCTTATAAAGCTCCAGAGTCCCATGATTATGAATTAATGTTATCTTCCATTAAACATGCATGGTAAAAGGAGTCCTTGTAGTTGCAAAGAAAGTATTGGAAATACAAAATTATTGGTTCAAAAATCCTAAAAAAAAAAAAAAAGAGCGCCAGAATAATCTCTTTAAAATCAAGATTTTAGCAGCAATCTCAGATTTTGGAAAGTGTTTATAAATCAAAATGTTTTGTCAGTAGTGGCACTAATTCCAGCAGTATTGCTATTCAAGTATTTCTGTATAGAATCTGATGCTACTTTCTTGATATTCTTCTCCTACTCTAGAAACTTCACTTAAGACACAGAAACCCTACACGTTTTTCTGATTTAAGTGCATCAGAATGCTGAGACATAGGGTTAAGAGTTGGCTACATATTTTAGATATTGGAGCCAGACAGCAATTCAGTCTAATAATGTGCATGTCTACTATTTCCTGAAAATTTGCTGGTACATGACCCTTTATATGCATATATGTGACCCTACAACAAACTCTTTTATGTGGTGCCAAAAAATGGCATTAGCTTCAGCTGCTTTATTAAATTGCTACCCAAGCTGGCGTGCATTCAGAGCGTATCAGCAGCTCATGCATGCTATGCCAGCTAACATGGGAACCTCTGCTTCTCTCCATGCTCACTGGGGTTGGCACACAGATGAAGAACAAATGCCTCTTGAATGCTGGACCAGAGTATTTTGCACGCTGTCACAACCATGTTTGTCCTTTGGTCTGAAAGGAGCACTGGAGAGGCACTAACAATAACTACCTTGAGCTGCTTTACTCCCCCAGTCCTCCGTGAGGCAGCATATCCAGCAGACAAGGAGTCTGGCTTTTAAGAAGTGTTTATCTAATAGGCTGCAGCTGTGATGAACGATACTGCTCCCAGCTAAATATTCTGTCCCAGAGACAAGGTTAGAGAAATAGTCCCTGTAATTAACATTTACTTTTTAATACTACCAGCTGAAAAAAGAAGTGAATATGACAGCAGTCAGCAACTGCCAAGGTATAGATCCAATACAGGACTATTATGGAAATGAGAAAGGTGCACACTGGAAGAAGACAAAGCTTGCATAATGTTCCACATGATCCTGGCCAAAATAATTGCAGCTAAAGAATGTAATTTGAATGTATGAAGGGTATTCACAGTGGCTAAATTTATATGGGTGATGCAGACTCCTCTGGGCTGGAGCTGGTTTCCTGATCTGAACTGCCCTCCAGAAAAGCCTGTTGGTATCCCTTGGTTGTGAAAGTTCCCTCATGGGGTTTAGTGACCCTGGGCTAATATGGCCTTTGGGAATAGTCCCCATGGTAACATGAAACTAGCTTGTATTAGTATTTCAATGCTGCTGTTTCCTGACTTTTAAGCACCTCTTTACACAGCTTGACTGTCCTGACTGAAGTACTTAGCCCTTCTACAAGGACTGATCCTAAGAACTGTTCTGGAAGGAGCTCTTCATGCAACTTTTCAACAAAATTAAAATATTTTTCTAATATTCCTTTTAACTAAAATTGCTGTCACATGTATCATACACTTCAAATATTCCCATAGAGGTGTTCACAAAAGACATTCCAAATGACTCTCAGCAGAACTCATGCAGCAAATGTCCTTAGTGTTCTGGACCTTGAAATGCAGATAATAGATTAGTTCAGAGCTACTTGTTTTCCATCCTGTTCAGGACAGAAGACAACCTTCTACTTGAATTGCTTAAAAATCACATGCTTAAATCCTCTTCTATGACACCTTAAATTAATTTTTGTGCTTCTGATTATATAACACACTCCAAACTTCATGTATCTATTGAGCATCTATTCACTTTAACCTATAATATAGTGCATTTTAATTATTTATATTCCTGCAAGTCCTGAAAATGTAAGGGACCTGGGAAGAGTAGTTTGGCTATTATTTTCTTGTTCATCAGTGTACCTGCTAGTGGCTTCCATTGCAGAACCACCCTTACACCATACAGTGGTGCATGTAATGTTTGGTTCCTAAATTGCTCTTGTGGGACAGGTTGAAAAAATGTAGTTTTTTAAAAAAAAATTTAATCTGGAGGTTGACTGCAATGAATATATTTGTGTATCTTAGGACTTATTTTAACACAGTGCCTTGACATTTAAGTTGCTGCATCACATTTTTAATTGTTAGTGGTGCCTACAGTTAGGTATTCCTTGTGATCTAAATACTCCAAATAATTAGAAAAGAAATAACTGGTATAAGGTATTTGAAAATCAAACAGTGTAATTCTGTGCACCTCTAGAAGGTAGGAAAGTAACTATTGATGGAATTTTTAAACCAAACCAAATTTATGCAGCATCATTATATTCTTGTTTTCCTGGAGACATCCAAGCCCAAATGTTCAAGTAAGTTTCATCAATAGTGTGGTGCCAATCTGGCATTGTTCAAATCGGTTGTTGTTTTGGGGTTGAACTTCACAGGTAACAAGAGGATTTTCCAAAATGAAATGGTAGTCCTTTGAGAAATAATGAGATACCTGATGACATTATTTGACAAAACTTCCAGGGATGAAAATGAAACATTGCAGTGGTTTAATATAACAAACAGCTTGAAGTGATTAAAAAGGCTGTGTTTCTTTCTCAAAAAGCATTTAAGACATATTAAAGGGCTTCAGTAACCCACCATTTAACACTGTACTGCAGGTACATACTGAGAACTGGTCTGTTTTTCCCCAGTTTTGTAGTCATTCATCTGAGCACTCTTACAATGATGCCTGCATTTTCCCCCAAAGGTGGCTGCTTTTCACATGTTCTAACCTACATAAATTCTTAATGTTTTACTATGCTTTTTGCGGTGGAGATGTTATTGGTTAGATAATAAGAAAAAACCCCAGTTCTACCATGTAATGTGCATTTTTTTGCACCTTATGAGAATATTGAATAGACTTCATTATTTTTTTCAATACAAGTCTGAATTTTACCATTTGATTACCTGAACCAAAAGCATTTCAATTTGCCATCCATCACCCTGACCAGTGTAAAATGCTGAATATTCAGATTAAATTGGAACTTTTTTTCTATGAATAAGGAATTTGATTCAATTCTGTAATATACAGTGTCTCTGGGGAGAGGAAATTGAGCTGAAGGTCGCTGAAGGCAAGTGAGAAAATTGTATTATCCAAATACAAAATTCTTTTTCTTATCATCAAAACCTGAAATACAGCCATGGGGAATAAGGGGGTCAAGAGAGAATTCAATTAGAGATGAAAATGGAAAAGGTGCATTTTTCAACTTACCTTTCATTTTTCCAAACAAGTGGCAGCAGTGAGCTGTATAGGGACAATGAAATATTTGTCAAGCAGTTTAAACTTTTTTTTTTTTTTAAGTATAAATCAGAAAACATTCTCAATCAGGTCTAAAAAGATAGTAAAAGTCCCTATGAACGTGGAATGGCCAGCTCTTCATAGCCTTAACCACTGCAGTTTTAGCGTCTTCATCAGTAGTGGGGAGAGGTAATGGATATCTAATTATTACAGGTTGTGTGGATAAAATTGTCTTGTTCAGAAAGACTTCTCAAATGTTTGCAATCAGTTTCCTCTCCAAGACAGTTTGTGATTACAATTTCTGCCCTTTTCCCTCCTTAACTCCTAATTTTAATTGATAAGTGTTCAAAATCATTGTAAAAGCACTTAGGCCATAAAGATGCTTAATTTTCTCTTTATTTTGAAGTTTCTCTCTATTTATTTTAGTGTAGATACCAAGCACTTACGAAATAAGCCAGACCTTGCCCAGTGTAGGCCCCTATGAAAAACTAACAATTATAGATATAGGCGGTGATTTGGCCAAGAGCTGCTGGGATTGCTCATTCTCAGCTGCACAACTGGTATCACTGCACTGTGTCTGCAGGGTAGGAGGTCATGATGAAGGCCTTTGAGCTAATGCTGAGCATAATGGTAGAGGGGAGGAGATTTCCAGTGAGATCCTGGAACGCTAATTTAACAACTTCATAAACTCGCTCTGTAAATTACACAGTGGTGTATAAAATTAGCTTGAGATATCTCAGAAATTCTTATTCTGTGTTTGTGTTTGTGTTTGTTAGTTTAGTTTGCAGTCATTTCCTAAACATTTATTCTTTCTAAGAAAAAGTCACTATGATATTTACAGAAATCTTTCTGTATTTGGTAAGTGATAGTTTTTAATAACTTATCATTACATAAACATTTATGGTCTTTCTAGTTAAAATAGATGGTGTTATATATAACCAAGCATTCAAATATATTTTAATTCTATGGAGCCTTTCATTCATACTGCAAGTACCAATTCTGAGTTTGGGTTTTCTCCAGTTTTGGCTAAAACTTAGTGAAGTTTTTCTCACAATCTATAAAAAGTAATTTGAAAGTGTTGTTACTCTTGAAGACAAATGCAGTCATCTCTGAGAAATAACCTGGAAAGAAAATCTTCAAACTCAGTGTGACATCTCAAATCCGATAACTGCCTTTTTGGTGTATTTGTAATACTGTATAATTATTAAGTTGTGAATGCCCTATCCCTCCCTGGAAGTGTTCAGCACCAGGTTGGATGGAGCTCTGATTAAAAGCATGTTATATTGACTGCAAAGTTATTCAACAAAATATTCTCCTTTTGAAAAACTGAACTCTGCACTCCCAGCCTTGGTTCTCTAGCAGATGCAAAATGAAGCCTTTTGCCTCTTTGTGAGCACATGCAGTTGGTGTTGTTTGGAATTAGAAAGGATGCAGTACCCACCACATCTCTGAACATGACAGAGTTCAGAGAGATTAATTGTTTTCTCCCAAATGTAAAGGTCTTTAAAACAAATGCCTGAACATTCTCCAAATTCTCCTTTGCCTGTTCCATGGGAGAGAAATTTCAATATTTGGTGGTTTTTTTTTTTTTTCCTTAAATGTAAACCAAAATTGTGTTTCAATTTTTTTTGCTCTGTTTCATCCAAAATATAGTGGGCTATGTTATAGACACAAAAATGAGCTGGAGTGAGAATTCATTTTCTGTACATTTAAAAAAGATTTTGTTATGAGCCTTTCTGCATTTTAAAGTGCCAGAACACCTCTGTATGCCTAGTGCCTAATAGATTCACTGGCTTTCAGTAGAAGTGAAAGGACTCTTCTGTTCAGATTGGATTGCAAGACTGGGGTCTTTGTAAAGTAAAATGCCTACTAGATGGATCAGGATTGTCTGCATGTTACTTACATAACGTGATATGAATAATATTTTTTTAAGTGACAAAGAGTTTTATATTTTATATCTAATGAAATAAGGCTTATTATAATTTTCATTTTAGCCTGTCACAGGAACAAGAATTTCATCTACAGTTGCTGAATTTTTCAAAGTGAAGGAAAAATGACATTACATAGGTAAGATTATTCAGTCTGGTTCTGTTTGAATCTACTGAACTTCCTTCTATTTGACAAAATGTAAAATTAATGTTTTTGGAATCTGGGGACTTCAATAACCTAAGAAAATTAAAAAATAAAGGGAGTTTTACTGAATTGAAATAGGTTGTTAGAAGAAAATCAGCCTCTGGTAAAGGGAAGGGAAGAAAAATGGTAAAGAGAAATCACATTGACATAAACCTCAACTATTATAGAAACAAGTAGGTCAAAAGAGTTGTTCAAAACAATATACCTTTGGAGTATATATTATCAAAAGCACCACTAATTCTTTAGGCAGAAAGACACCTAAAATCAAACAAATGCTAATTTGTAGCTAACCATTAAACAGCTGCTTGGGTGATGGGAATAAAAGAATATATATAGTGCAGAAAATTAAACCAAGATTATTTAAATGAAAAGGTATTATACCAAAATAATGTAAAAGTAAATATGAAATGCACTTGATTTTTCAAAATAAACTAAAGCCTCAATGTTTGGTAATCAAGTTCTTGTTGGATAGATCTTCTGTAGAAGAAGTTGTTTATGAAATCCTAAGATACGGAAAAGGAAACTAAAACCAATGTCAGCCACCTGGACTGTAGAGAGGAGCTTCCTTTTTTAATTATTATGGACTGCTGGAGAATGCAGCAAAATATAAGTTATACAGTAAAATGGCTGTCAGGCAGAAGCAAGATATAACAGCAGACCTTTACTTCCCCTCAGAGGTATCACTTTAAAAACAAATGGGTCAGAAGATGTAGGCAACAAAGGAGAAAAAGGGTTATACAATGGTTCTAAGCATGATTTGTAAGGTGTTGTAAGATAGGTGTTAGAGATCTTCAGCTCAGGTGATCTCAGTGGGAATTGAGGCTGGGTACCAACTTGCACTGGCAAGACCAAACCAATGATGTAAAAGGCCACATGTATTTATTTGTTACCTTAATGCAGACAGAAAATTTGAATGGGTAAACACTGCTTGAAAGTGCAGCCTAATGGCTGCTCTGTAGTAAAGTGAAGGAGCTGTGTTGACTAGGCAGGAGACTGACCTATTTAATCAAATACCCTTGGTAAGATTTTTTTAAATATCAAGACCCTTTTCCACACAATATTAGGGTTGTGATATTAGGCATTCAATAGTCAGGAGTTCCCCATGGGTAAGGCAGTAAGCTCAGCTCAGCCTTATTGTTTTTCACCATGTAAAAGAAAAAGATTACACAGATGGAGTAGGAGGCAAGTACTTTACTAGACCAACGTGTCCAGGTGGAACTTCCTGTCCCCAAGGCTCTGGGCATCATTAGAGACAAGTTGCTTTTCAATTGCTTTTGAACATTCTACATCTGCTTTTGACCATTCTACATCATGGACTGCAGCTCAGGGGATGAGCCAGGCTCCCTAGAACTATTCCAACTCCAGCCTTCGTCCTCTGAGACTATGTCGCTCCTGGAGGAGGGAGAGAATGGAGGGATAAAAGTATAAAAAGTAGTCACTGTCCCTCATATGACCTCTGCTGGACTCCCATAAAATAAGCATCAGTGCTTAAGAGGATGGCACTGCTCTTTTTAATGCAGTTCTTTAATTTGCTTTTGTTTTATCTGTGGTGAATTTAGATAAGCCGGATATTTAGAAAGTCCTCAAAGAGTAGAGGAGATATTTTTGGAGAAGGATGCTTGGAACTCACATGAGTAGGTAAAATTTTTTTATGACTGTGCTGGCACATGTGATACAAGTCTTTTTTTCCTCGGAAGATTTCAACTTTAGCAGCTTACAGATACTGTTGGTTTTGTGAGCCAGGGTATGCCGACCAAAGGAATCATTCTACCTCCCCTTGATATTGCTGGAAGAGTCATCTTTGACTTTTAGGATGCATGGCCTTAGCCAGCAGTATGCAGCTGTGCACTCCCTGGGTATAAGGGAATTTCCTAGGCACATGTCAATGCCATGATTTCTGAACAATTGAGTTCAGTGCAAATGGTATGAAGCATTACAGAATACTTGGTGGAAAAAGGGCCTGCCTAGGTGATTGTGATATGAAACGTACTCTAGTAAGTGGAATGCATCAGTTATCACTGTGTATTTTGGATCAGAGTCTAAAAGAGATGTTGAATACCTTGAGATACCAATGACTTCAGCAATACTTAATGTTTTGACGAGCAGGATATTGCTTTACTGAGACAGAAAGGCAGAGTAGAAGGCAATTTTACTCAGTAAAATATAAGTGGAATAAAGGCAGGCAGAAGCTGCCAGAACTGGGAAGCCATACTTCATGGACTGTACATCTATTTAACAGAAATTTGCACAATGGTAACCTCCTCCCCCTTTCTCCATTTTTATAACTCTACAACACGAGGGAAATATGTTAACATGAATATGACTGTATTTCTTTTATTTATTAGAATAAATCTCTTTTCTTTCAGCTGCAGATCCATTATTGCAACAGTAAACAAGAAAAGAGGGATCAATTTTAAACTGATAAACAGTGAAATTTTCACTGGATAGAATAAGTTATGTTGAGGTTACTTGCTGAGAACAGATCAGGAGAAGCCAGTACTTGTGTTTATTGAGCTTTTCTAATGAAAAGTAAACTCACAAAGCCTTGTTTTAGGTTTTTTAATTACAACAAAGTGGGTACTGTGGTATGCACATATACATATTGACCGTTAAATTTGAACTTGTTCTCCCCCATGCATAAGTATGTAAACATGTAATAGTCATTTTTCATACAGAACAGTTGAAAAGCCCAGAGAGAGTCTGGCTCCAGCAGAGTTTTTCCTGTTTACTTTGTTGTCTGTTGGATCATGGGCTTATTAAAATACAGCTATAATTTTGTAAAACTCTCAAGTAGAATTTGTCCAAGAGGTTGCTTTGCAGAAGTGCACAGTCCAATGATTAGTTTGGCCTCAGGAAGAAAGAAATGCACATAAAAAATAAAACCAATCATATAATTGGGTTACATGAGTGTATTGCAGAACAGTCTGTTTTAGAAAAGATACCAGATCGGTAGGTATGGAATTTCCACACTAAATTATTTCTTTTGATACCGTTTCTTACAAAAAGAGAAGAATCATCCCTTTCTTTCTTCTCTGCTTTACAAGCAAATAAGAACCAAAGCAGAATCCTCTTTAGGCCATACCTTTTATTTACCACAGTCTGGTTGCCAAAGAAGAATTCAGCTGAGGATAATACATATGCATGATGATGGACTTGTCATCCTTGCCTAGTGGGAAAGGAGGTTCTGGATGGGGAAAGTGAAAGGGAAAAAATAAGCACCAGCTGAAAACTCTTTGAATTTTGAACTCCAAATGATTCTGTACATGATAGGACTTTGAAAGCATCCTCTTTGGACCTGAGAGGTGGGAAAAACTAGAAAACCTAAAGTAGATCAAACCCATACTGGTGGGTCCAAAGTCAAGTACAAAAGCTTGTTCTTGTGGGCAAGGTACTTAGAGATGTAGAAGGCAGAAGCCTAAAGCTTTGGAAAACTTGTGTTCCCCAATGACCATGCTGCTGTCTGCTGAAGAAAGAACATGAAAATTATATTGCTAGAAATGTGTGCAGAGACTCCTCAGTGGTAACTCTGTGCAGTTCACCAAGTAAAGCCTCCCTTCTTGCCATCCCAAAGGCTGAAACACAGTTACTTGAATGGGCTTTTATATAAACAGATCATAAAACACCCATCAGTGTGTATGCCACTGATATAATTTTAAGTGCTTTGCTTAAAAATACATAACTGTGAATATTGAACTCCTTAGAAAATTCCTCTGAGGATGAATAAGGAAACTTCAAATTCATCTGTTCTCAATAACTTGATATGTAAAGGATCTGTGTATGTTACCTCTACCTGTTCCTCTTCATTCTGTAGAAACAAGATGAAATACTTCTAGCCATATTAAAGAAGTGAAGCCCTAGAGTCTCTAAAGGTCTCACAGGTGAATTTTATTTTGAAAGAAAGAGTATGAGAAAATTCTTCTCCATTTTCCAGGAGTCTTCACTTCTGAACAGTTGGAGACTTGTATTAACCTTGCTTACGGTCTTGACCTCAGATACAATACAGCTCTTCCAAATCCTGAAGGAAAAAAAAATATAGAGAGTCTCCCATTACTGCTACAGCTAAAGGACTCTTTTTGTTTCTCTACATTGTAGGAGCTGGTGTATGTGCTTATCCTGTCTTGGAAATGGGAAATGGGAATGATGTGAACGTGCTAAAGGGAAAGGATTTTCTTGCTTCTTCTCCTCTTTGGCACCTGCACATGCCAGAGGCTGTGCAGATACTGTATCTGCCATGCTGCAGGGCCTCTAGGTCACATTTGTCATGATATATTATGTCATCAGCACTACAAAATTCCTGAACATTTGCTGGGGATATTAGATTTGCTCTTTTTGAAGTGAAGCTTATAAACTGCATCACCAGCTATTAGGAGAAGACATGCAGTATATTTGTAACTGTAAGTTAAGAAAAGTCTGTATATATATATATGTTTTCTATTCACTGAAGGAAGAATCACCTCTCTCCTCCTTATCAAATCAGATAGATATCTCTCCCTCTCAAATGTTAATGACATAGTACAAATACTCTTCTATCATATGAAGATGTACCTGCCTCTCCTTTTCCTTGTAATGTTTCATACCTGCTTCATTCACTTAAAATGTGTAGTGATTTCAAAATCACCACAGAAGTTTTGTATTATTTGTGATGTATTAGGCAGCATTAAAATAAGCAACTCTGATCTAGCGCTTTAATTATTATCTCTTTTAATAGAAATTTCAGCCTTGAACTACTTGTGAGGCAGTAACATGTATCTTCATGACTGACTGACCATGATGTTGGGTTTTCTTACTGTTGTCAAGGTAGTTGAAACTGCAATGTATTTATGGCAAAAAAGGTCAATGATATGTTGGAGACACATAAAACTGTCTTAAAAAGCATTCATAAAAGACTTCTTTCCCAGTAACTAGCAGTATCTATATCTCTTGCAGCAGAGCATTCCTTGCTCTGAATGTCTAAATAAAACCCATGACTGTGCAGAGGAGCGATTTTTGAGTGCTGCATTGGTCTGGACTATATATTCTCTTGAAGTGCAATACAGACTTGGTGGTCTACTGAAAAAGCATTTTCCTTTCCTTTTGTGCTATTTCATAATATAGCTATAAAAGGCAGTATTACAATATTCTTGCAACATAACTGTTTCCTGTAATGCAATGCATATGAAGTGCAGTCTGAAAAGATACCATGAAACAAGAAGTCCGTTTTCCATATGGCAAAACTTATTGTCACAGTGAGTTTAGTTGTTGAATGTTGAGTAGAAATGTTGTTACATATATGTCTTACAAACAAAGGAGCAAGTTTTATTATTCCTAGGCCTTGTACAAGTGAATGTAATATTTAGCAAAGATGATTTTATATTTGTGTGAACAGAAATCTTTTTCCTGACTGCTTGACTCGCGTAAAACAAAGATGGTGCATTATGGCGTCTCAGCACTGTCTGGTCTAAGCAGGAGGTCCTGGGAGGTATATAAGAGAGCAAAGGGGGAAAGAGTTGGTCAAAGATATATGACAAATTATAAACTGCATGTCTATGTGTCCAGAAGTTATTGCAAAGCTAACATCCCTGCTCAGGTAATGTTATTAGTATCTATTGATTTTTGTGGCAGAGAGAATGACAGAGGAAAACTGCACAGAAAATGAAGAAAAAACAAGACAAAAAATAACGCATTTAAAAGCAGCCTTGCTTTTATAGAGGTGATAGAGGGAGGAGGAAAATTAAAGATGCCAAAGTCTTTACTCTTAAGTCTTACTCTCTACTGTAGAAATTGACTATCTTTTCTTTCTCACACATACACTGTACATAGCAAATACCATACTAAGCCTCCTTTTCCCCTCTTTTGAACCCCAAACAGGGTTTCCCACTGATAGACTCAAGACTTTGTTGAAAGCGAGAGGCAGAGAAGCCCTAACAATCCCTAAGACTAACATGCTGTAATCCAAGAACACAGCTCTGTTGGTATCTTGTTTCCCTGGAGGTTGCATTTGCTGAAGAAAGGGACTGGATACACATTTGAAATGCAAACGTGGCACACACTGGATTCCTACAATGTCCACCTGGATCTGAAAGATTGGGAAATTTGGGTACACCTGTGCTTCCACAAACACATCCAGAATGGATCCACCTATGTTATCCACACTGTTTTTTGCCAAGACCCTCAGTTGAAACCCAGTTCAGAAATATTGCCTGCCTTTTAAGAAAACACTGCTCCAGAGCTGATAGCCACTGGTTCAGCAGAAACAGTTCACTGTTTCAAAATGAGAAATTCCCAGAACTATGTGCCTCTGCCTGTAATGCAGCTGATTTATCTACCACTGACATTACTTACTGTCCTTTTTTGCCTTTGCTTGCTACCCTCTGCAGTGTCAGACCATAGCCCTATAGTTTGCCAAACTTTTACATTTTCTCCACTATTTGCCTTCTTCTATGAGCAATGATCTATTTGGTTTGGGTCTCCAAGGGCTGTGGATAATGGCGCTTGTATGCCATTCAGTCAGTCTTCCTCCCTTGCTGAAAACACTCTTCATGCTCATACAAAGGTACTTGTATTTCATAAATAGTCAAGTGCAATTAATTCTGAGTCACATATGTGGCTTCATTTCTCTGGCTATCATTTTCTTTGGGAATATCTTCCACAGGGATTTGATTTGATTTGATACTTTGTTTTTTCATATTTTTCCTCTTGGTTTTATACCCTCAGTTTCCTGTTTCAGATGCTCATTTAAACTTGAAAAATATGGGGTAACATGCAAGAGGTGACCAGATAACTATACATTTCTACAGCATAGTTCTGCATACCTGGTAGTCTTCATACTTAATTCCAGTTATATATTTTCTGTTGGAAACCATACCCAGGTGATACTTTAATGAAAGGAATTCTCTTGCAACAGCTGTAAACAAACAAACAAACAAACAAAAAGGTCCCAATAATAAATCATTGAGGTGACCTCATGTTAGCTAAATGTTTTTTTTTCCCCTACTTAGACTATCATGAAGGAGAGGAATAAGAACATGATAGATTGTAAAATATTGCAGAGGACAACATGTACAGGGAGTTTAGTTGTGTTTTCCTACAGTCCTCCTTTCTGCTCTACAGTCCTTCTTTCTGCTGCACTTGAGAGTAGTTCAATCTCAAGCAGAGAAAAAAGTTATTTTGTCAGCTCCTGTGGACCAAATTCCAGCCTCAAGCCAGCTTGCGCCTCTTTGAGCTGGGGCTCATGTGGTCTGAATCAAGGATGGCAGAAGCAGCAGCCTCCTCTTCCTGTTTCTGAGCAAAAGATGAATGGATGTGGTACCAGATGAAAGGCAATGCTGAATCTAGTGCAATTAGTTTATGGGGCAAGCTCCACCCAAAATAATTTTATTTGTCTCCCAGCTACAAATGAAATTCATTTGTTTTGCACTTCCTGACAGATTCAAATGTGTCAAAACATTAGGGTCATGAAGGTGGGTGGTTTGCATTGACAACTGTGGTTTCTTGTGGCACACTGGTTTAAATCAGCAGATTTCAAACAGATTTTGTATTGAAGTTTAGGACAGAGTTGAACCTAATTTTCATGCAGAGAGTTGTGGTGTGTGAACAGATTTATATGGCTGGTCAGTAGCTGGAAGCAAAGCCATTAATGTTTGAATGCCTCTGGATGTTATCTCGGAAACTGAAAGGAATTAAGTATTTAAAGAGACATTTAAGGGACAAAAATCAAATCAAATACAAAATAAAGGCTTTGGGAATTCAGTGATACAAGGGAAGAAGACTGAAGAAATGTTTGAGGAGAAAGCTGCAGTAGAATGGGGAAATACTGTTCAGAGAACAGGAGAATTAAACTGAATAAAGTTGAGATCAACCAGACGACTCCAAGTCCTTCATCTTTGAAGCAATTATAGGTTAAGGGTGCAAGAGCTAGGCATTTTTCCTGCATCAACAAGAGGTGCAATCATTTAAATCTGGCAGAGGTAAAGATGTGCTAATTAAATTAATGCCTTGCATCAGCTGAAGAGTGTGAGCTTGATCTTAACAGCTCTTTGTAATTTTTCAGATGAGAATCTTGCATTCTCTTGCAAAGGCTGCTGCCAGAATGATAGTGCTTCTTAGGGAAAACATTAGGACATTTAAATAAACTATCTGTGAAAATTGTAACATAATTTATAAGGACAAGAAGTAAAACTGGATATATTGTTCGTATTTGCATGTCAAATGCAAACTGGACATTTGGCATTACATGGGATTTCTAGCATATTGATAAACTACCAGATGAAAGGGAAACACAAAACTGATGGTTGAGTTGGATACACCTATTCATAAGTAATGTTTGTGTAATGGCTAGTGGCAAGGAACTAATATATATTTATTTTGCTTATTTGTGTTTGATTTGTGCATATAACTACAGCTTGCTTCATTGACAAATACTGCTAAAAGCTGTGGTGTTTTACCTCTGAGTTTTAGGCTCCAGTAAGGTGCAGAAACTGGATCTTTAAGGGAAACTTAAAATACACTTTTTCTCTGGGGATATTAATTATCCAGATTTATATATGATGTATATAATTTATAAAAGTATATATGTATGAAATGCTTTAACTACACTGTTCATGGAAATTTGTAATTATAGCATACAATTAGTACCTAAGTTCTTGAATGCAATGCTCCCATTTTTGATATTGAAAACATTTTGTTTAAGGAAAACTTCTCCTATGATACAACTGATGAACTCATTGTAGCAACTTTACTTAGTTTCTATAACGTTTATAAATGTATTTATACCATGGGACTGTTTTTTATGTTGGGATGTTATGGTACATTACATTCAGCTATCTAGGTCAAATCGTATTAGTTATTTATATTTAATAGGTTTAAAAAGAGTTTGAGCATTTGGTGTGTACATTTTTCCCGAGGTAACAAGCTGAATGGCAGTGCAGATACCGTGTAGGTCTGTTGGTTGTCATGGCGCTTGGTGCAAAGGAGCAGAGCTATCTCAGCCCCATGCTGAGGGAATTAAAAATGAAAATGAGAAAGATTAGGTAATGTAATGTTGATTTTTCTTGTGATTTCTACTTCCTCTGAGAAAAACAAATGCAATATTTTTAATTAGAAAAAAAGTATCTCTCACATACTCTTGGTATTTAGAGATGTCAGCATTTTGTGTGACAACTTATTTCTATCTTGACCGCATTTCTGTTTATAAACCATCACTAGAGGTTTATAATGGAAGGAGATGATGCTCCAGGTGATATGTGCACAGTGCCTATAGTGATACTCTAGAAACTAGCCTGATTTAACTCAGATATGTAAATAAGATTACTTCTGAACTCTGTGGTGTTTTACTCTCTGTTTGTCTGGCCCCCTTCTGTGACTTCCCTCATGCCAGCACAACCACCCAAAACATCTCTAGAAGCTGCTCCTACGGCAGCTGGTGTTGTGTGGCATGTGTAGTATGTGGGGGGCTCCAGCTCCCTCACCTGCCTGCTGCTGCTCAGCCATCCCTGGGTGCAGCTCAAACAAGACACTGCACTCTGCACACTGTTGTTTTTCTTGCCCCTTATTTATGAAGTGCAGTTAAAGGAACCTCAGATGATATACACTAATTTCTAGTAATCCCTCAAGAGATGCTCGTGGGTACCATCCAGGGAAGAAGAGTTTTAGGCTTACATCTCCAGTGGTTTGGGGTGGGGAAATGTGGAGATCTGGCTGTTTGCAGATCACACACCCTGTGGAAGCTTTTGTCAGCATGAAAGCCTATTTTTTAAAATCAGCTGTGGACCTGTTGCCAAAGAGTAGGTATAACCTAAGTATGGATGCCATGCTGGAAGACTCCCAGATAGAAATCAGGTAACAGTCCAGAAGGACCTTCAAATTCCACAAGTTTTCTATTTCGTCTGCTGGCCCTGGTCTCATTTTTTTTATATCTGCTGTCCAAAATACCAGTTCTCCCATACATGCAGGGATTGCTGTCTCGATGTCAGGTCACAGAACAAATAGAGAAGAAATGGGCTAATCTGGGAGTGGTCAAACTTTTGAAGATCTTTGTATGGCTAAGAGCCACCAGCACCTTTCCTGTTCTGTGCCCAGAACCTCATTGCCAGAGGGTACCATCCTGGTCACTGTACTCCAGATATTTAGTAGCCTGTGGACAGTGGATTAGGGTCAAAGAATATGGAAGCAGTAATCTTGATGGTTTGTCTACAATACTCTCATAGCCTCAATCTGCTCTGCAGTACAAGAGTATAAAAATGTGAAGTGTTAACAAGTGTTCGACTCATCACCAAATTACCAGCAGCATGATCCTACAGGATTTCCTTTTTCCCAGGTACATTTGCAAATATGTATTTACATTTACTGGATAGAAGTCAGTGACAAGAATGATCTGAAACGAAATTGTGAAATGTGCTGCTTAGAACAGTCAGCATCGTAGGGGAAGCAGAGTAAGCTGGGAGCAATCTATCCAGGATGCTGCCAGGCCAGGCTGCAGAAGAATGACAATCTATTTTCATTAAAGATATTTAATAATTTTCTGAAAAAATAAATGTAAAAAATAAGTCAGGAAATATGAATGTTATTATTGATTAAGCTTTTGAAGGGGAATTTTTCTCAATAAAGGAAACTGTATTGTCTACTCACTCTTTTTCTTGTGTTTTCATTAAGCAATTTAATATGTCTGAATCTTACTTTATGTTGTATTTCCTCTTTATTACTTTATATTACATCTCTGTGTTCAGAGATTGAATGATATAGTGCCTGGCTAGAAAGAAAATATGCCTTCAGTTCAAACGTATAATAATTTCAGACCAACTTTATGTTTTTTATTGGGGAAAAAGTTATTAAAAAGCCCATAAGGTGTGTTTGTTTTCTTTTTGATCAGAAACTTTGGTACTCAGGTTTTTCTGTTTCCTATCCAGAAATAAAAAGGTGCTCTGTCTGTTCTGTAAAGGCTCTCTGTTGCACTGTTAAAGTCAATGGGAAATTTGCCCCTAACTTTGATGGGAATGCTACCAGATCCTGTATTTATAGCAGAGGGCAGCATTCATCTTGGTGTAATGGAAAAGATGTGCATTTCAAATATCTGGCAGTCATTCTTGCTTGGTTTTTCTAACCAGTCAAAATGCATGTAGCAGTGCTTCCTCAAGACAAATTAAAAAAAAAACCAAATAACAAAAACATTATCAGTTTTGGAGAACAGTGATTTCTAAAGGAAACAAATTTTCAAATGTATTTTTTCTTACCATATATTTTTCTTGCAGAGGTATTGCTGTGGTAATGCCTATTTAAAGAAAGAATAAAAAGAGGCAGATGCTCTAAGAAAATGTTCTTTAAGCCAGCCTGAGACAAATAAAATCTCCAAAGAAAAAATCTCTTTTGCTTAAGAATCTTCTCTGCTGGATTGTGCACAGTAGTGGCAGCATAGGTGTTAATGTGTCTTGCTTGTGCCATTCTGCCACAGCAAATGTGTGTGTTTCCTCTCTGATAGCTTGAGCATCCATATTACTGAATCAGTGGAGGAGAAACCTTAGAGTCAAAAAAAGATTCCTTTACCCCAAATTCTTTGGAATTTTGCCTGTAACAGGGAAAAAAAAATTTTCCATAAAAAATGATGGAAGATTTGCTTCTGGGAGATGCCCCTCCATAAGAAATGGAGTTCCTCAAGATTGGGGCTACTTCATGTTTCAAATTAACTTATTTCATTGAAACTACAATAAAAAAATTTGGTCTGTTGATCAAAATTTTTTCCTATAATCTATTTAAAATCAGGGTATTTTTATGTTGAAAACCTGGATATCACAATAGCAGGAAGAACTGAGCAAGAATAAAGACAGATATGGCAGAACCTAGCAGTGACAAACAAGAAGCCGGCAAATATTAATGTGCAGCTATAGAGTTCCAAGAAAAGCTGTAGCATGTCAAGTAATTATGAGTCTTCTGTGGTATCTTCAGAACACCTATGGGACTTTCTAAACACAGTTTAAGTACATGAATGAAAGGTTGTCCATACTGGCATGCAATGAAGGGAGGCAGATGCTGAACATTTAGCATAGAATTCAATCACAAATTTGCTGTAAATTTCAACAGGAATTGAATTTGTGTCTTTAAAACTAAGCTTGTATAACTATTGCAGAGGGTATCACCTTATAAAACAGTGTCTGTATAAAAAAGTAATATGCCCTGTTAAAAATATGTATTAATAGTTTGGAAACCCAGGGAGATTCCCTCATCCACAGTCATGGTCCTTCACTGAAAGAGGTATTAACAAATGTAACAATGTCTAGTCAAATTTATGGGTTTTCATGCTAAATACATATTTTATGGAGTTAAACATACTTTTTCTTTCTGTAGAAGAATAAGATGATAGAAGACATTCTGTGACTGTTTCAGCAAGGAACAGAAAAATCTGCATCTAGTCCTAATAAAAAGAAAAAAATAGAAATATGTATTCAAATTGAAAAGGAAGTTCATGCTTCTTTTGACCTCTGTTCCAGGAAGATTTCAAGAAAGTTGCTTTTCAAATTCAATCATTTGCTTGTCTTTGGGTAGAGAGTAAAATCCCACTTCAGTTCAGCAAAGCAGCTAAGCCTGTGCTGGAGTCCTGTTAAGAATTTTTG